>NC_044389.1:78103922-78420544 GCF_006542625.1 Nomascus leucogenys | reverse complement strand
GAAAATTTCAGCAAAGAAAGGATACTTATAAAAATAACTAAATGGAAATTATAGAAAACCCATAATATTAAACTTCATGAACATAATAGGAGTGGAGATGACAGACATTAGAAACAGTGAATTTGAGGACAGCTCATAGAATTCACCCAAGCAACAGAGAAAATAGACTGAAAAAGTTCAGAAGAGACTGAGGAGCCTCTAGAACAACACTAAAAGATCCAAATTTGTATCATCAGTCTCAGAAAAAGAGTGAGTCTGAAGGAATGTTTGAAAAAATAACTGAAAACTTTCCAAATTTTACAAAAGATACAAACCTACAGATCCAAGAAGCTGAATGATTCCAACAAGATAAACTCAAAGAAATCCATGTCAAGACACATCATAATTAAACTTTCAAAATGTAAAGACAAAAATTTTGAAAGCAACTAGAAGAGACTTTATACAAAAACACAAATTCAAATGATAACAGATTTTAGATAGATGTAGATATATCTATAGAACAACTCTATGAAAACTCCACAAAGAGATGCACTAAATAACACAATAAATAAAGCAATATGAAATCTTAAAAAATATTTAGGTAATCAATACAAGGCAAGAAAACAAACAGGAAGAGGAATGAGAAACAGGAGAAAGAAATAGCAAATTAAATGGCAGTTTTAAGCAACATCATGTTAATAGTTACCTTAAATGTTAATAGCTTAAGTATACCACTCTAAACACAGAGATGGACAATGTGGATATGAGAAAACAATCCAACTATAGCTCATAGAAACACTTCAAATTTGACAGACGTGGGTTGAAAATAGGAGGATAGAAAAATATATGTAATGCAAACATTAATCAAAAACAGTAATGGCTATGTTAGTATCTGATAAAGTAGAATTTAGAGCAAAGAAAATTATTAGAGACAAATAATGATAGCTATCAATGTTTTAGAAAGACATAGTGATTCTAACACTGCATACATCAAACAACAGAGCCTGAAAATACAGGAAGCACAAGCTGATAGAACTGAAAGGAGAAACAGACAAATCCACAGTTATGGTCAAGGACTTCTACATCTTCCTCTCAGCAATGGATGAAATCATCTTCCTGTCAGCAACGGGTAAAATTACTACCTACAGTGAGAAAATAGAAGATCTGAACAACATCAGTCAGCAGGATCTAATTCACAAATATAAAACATGTCACCTAACAATAGCAAAATATATATTTTTTCATGCACCCGTGGAAAAGTTACCAAGACAGACCATATCCTGGAACATAAAAGAAACTTCAACAAATTTAAAGAATTTTAAAGTGTAATCATACATAGTATATTCTCTGACTATAATGGAATAAAATTAGAAAACAAAAAAGGAAAACAGGAAAATAGACACATGAAAATTAAATAAGTCACTTCTAAATACATCTATAAAGAGTGTCAATGGATATTAAAAATATATGCGGGTAAAAGAAAACAAAAACACAGCCTACATGTGAGGTGTAGCTAATGCAATGCATAGAGGAAAATTTATAGCTCAAAAGGCTTACATTAGAATGAGGAAAGATCTCAAATCAATCATTTAATTTTCTATCTTAAGAAACTAGAGAAAGAAAGAGAAAAATAAACCCAAAGAAATGAAGGAAACAAAAAGAAGAGCAAAAGTCAGTGAAATTGAAAATAGAAAAAAGTAAAGAAAATCATAAGGAAAAAACTGAGGGTTTTTTTTTAAATCAGTTAAATTGATAAATATCTAGTAACATATACAAAAAACACAAATCATCAATATCAAGAATGAAATAGATATTACTACAGATCCTATAGCCATTAAAGTGATAATGAGGAAATATTACAAATGACTTTTGCTCATAAATTTAACAATTTAAAAATAATGGAATAATGTCTTCAAAACTATCAACTATTAAAATTCAACAAAAATGAAGTGCATAATGTCAATAACTCTATAATTGTTAAAGTAATTTAAAACTGGTAATTTAAAAGCTCTAACTAAAGAAATCTTCAGGATTAGATGGTTTTAGTGCAGAATTATACCAAATATCCAAAATGAATTAAAACTGATTCTACACAATCTCTTCAAGAACATAGAATGGTAGAGAATGTTTTCCAACTCATTTCATGTGGCAAATATTATCCTGATGACAAAACCAGAAAGGACAACAAAAACAGAGAAATATACAGACCAACATCTCTCAAGAATGTAAGTACAAAAATCTGAAACAAAATATTAGCAGATTTAATCTATTAATGTATAAAAAGAATTATATACCATAACCAAGGGGTTTTTTTTCCCCTTGTGCCAGGCTGTTACAACTTTAAAAAATCAATGTAATTCATATCAATAAGCTAAGGAAGAAAAACATATATCATTTGATGCAGAAAAGCATTTGAGAAAATCCAATAGCTATGCATGATAAAACACTCTCAGCAAGTTAGGAATAGATGAGAATTACTTGGGTTTAATAAAAGCCATTTGCAAAATATCTACAGATGACATCAATATCCAATGGTGAAATATTAGATGCTTTCTCCCTAAAAAGGGTGTAAAGCAAGGATGTCTGCTCTCACCACTCTTATTCTATATATTGCTGGAAGTTCTAGCCACTCCAATAAAGAAAAATACACAGATTAGAGACAACAAAAATAGAACTGTCTCTATTTACAGATGACTTGCTCATATGCATAGAAAATAACAAGGATTGTAAAAATACAAAGGAACCTACAATGCATTGAACATACCAAGGAATCTAGCCACTGCAATAAAGAAAAAAATCAGATTGGAAACAGATAAAACTGTATCTATTTACAGATGACTTGAGTATATGCATAGAAAATACTAAGTAATCTAAAAATACCGTGGACACTAAAATGCATAGAAAATACCAGGGAACCTAGCCACTGCAATAAAGAGAAAAAAAGACATACAGATCAGAAACAAAGAAATAAAACTATATTTACTGGTGACTTCCTTAAATGTGTGGAAAATAGCAAGGAATATAAAAATGTAGTACTAGAACTAATAAGTGAGTTCATCAAGGAGGTAAGATGTAAGATCAACACACAAAAAGTCACATACTGACAATGAAGATACAACAAAATTAAAAACACAATAACATTAACAGTTACTCAAAAAATGAATTATTTAGGTATATACTTATCAAACTATGTATATTACGTATGTTGAAAATTAAAAAATTGTTATGAAATTTTAAAAATCTAAATTGGCAGACATACTATGCTCATGGATTGGAAGATGATTCATCACAGTAAAAATATGAGTTCTCCCAAATTGATCTATAAGTTTAATGCCATTCCTGTAAAAAAAAAAAAAATCGGGAAGAAGTTTTGTAGATGCAGATGAGCTTATTTTTTTAATTATATGGAAAGCCACAGGCTCTAGAGTAACTAAAACAATCTTGACCAAGAAAAATAAAGTGGGAAAAATTACTCTACCTGAAATGGAAAGCTTGCTATATAGCTCCAAGAATCAAGATATGTAGCATGATTGAGGGCTTCAATAATAGACCAATGAAACAAAATGTGGAACTGAGAAATAGACCCACACAGATATACCAAGTGAATTTTGCCAAAGATACAAAGTGATTCAATGCAGAAAAAAAATAGCCTTTGCAACAAATGGCCCTGGAGCAATTGAATATCCATAGGCAAAAAAATTAAGCTTTGACCTAATCCTATACCATATGAAAATTAACTCAAAATAGATTATAGACTTGAATGTAAAATATAAAACTATGAAACTTTTAGAAAAAATAGAAAATCATTGGAATCTAGCTCTCAGCAAAGAGTTTTTAAATTGATTCCAAAACCTATACAAAGAAAAAGCTGACAAATTAGACCACATTAAAATTAAATACTTTTTGTTTGTACAAAAAAACCCATTAAAAGGATCAAAAGATAAGCTACAGACTAGGAGAAAATATCTGGAAAATATTTATTCAACAAGGGCCTGGCATCTAGAATATATAAAGAACCCTAAAAACAGCAATAAAATTCAACAATCCAATTAGAAAATAGGCAAATGGCCGGGCGCGGTGGCTCGTGCCTGTAATCCCGGCACTTTGGGAGGCCGAGACAGGCGGATCACGAGGTCAGGAGATCAAGACCATCCTGGCTAACACAGTGAAACCCCGCCTCTACTAAAAATACAAAAAATTAGCAGGACGTGGTGGCGGGCGCCTGTAGTCCCAGCTACTCGGAAGGCTGAGGCAGGAGAATGGCATGAACCCAGGAGGCAGAGCTCGCAGTGAGCTGAGATTGCACCACTGCACTCCAGCCTGGGCAACAGAGCGAGACTCAGTCTCAAAAAAAAAGAAAAAAGAAAAGAAAATAGGCAAATGAAGTGAACAGACATTTTACTGAAGATGATACACAGATGATAAATAAGCACATGAAAAGATGTTAAGCATAGACATAGTTCCCATCAGGAAAATACAACTTGAGATTACAAATTGGGTAAAATTAAAAATAGTGACAATACCAAGGATGTTTGGATGCAGAGAAACTGAATCACTTGTAGAATACTAGTGAGAATGCAAAATGGCATAGCCATACTGGAAAATAGTTTGGCAGTTTCTTATAAAAGTAAAATACCCCATAATTATATGTTATAGATGGAATTATATGCCTCCAAAATTCATATATTGAAGTTCTAACCCCCACTGTGACTGTATTTGGAGACAAGACCTTAAAAAGGCAATTAAGGTTAAATGAGTTCATGTGGGTGGGGCCCTAATTCAAGATGACTGGCCTCCTTCTGTAAGAGACACCAGGGGTTTGTATGAACAGGAAAAAGGCCTCATGCAGACACAGCAAAAGGTTGATCATCTGCAAGTGAAAGAGAAAGGCCTCAGAAGAATCCAACCCTGCTAGCACTATGATCTTGGATTTCTTTCCTCCAGAACTGTGAGAAAATAAATTTCTGTTGCTTAAGCCATCCAGTCTTTGTTATTTTGCTATGCGGCCCTAGCTAATACACTAATACTCAGCAAATTTATTCTTGGTCATTTTTCCCAGAGGAATGAAAATTGTTTTTGCCAAAACTTCTGCACGGATGTTCACAGCAGCTTTATTTGTAGAAGCCCAAAACTGGAATCAGTTCAAACTGTCCTTCAAAAGATAAACTCTGGTACATACATACCATAGAATATACTTAGCATTAAAAAAGAACAAACTTTTGATTCACATAACTTGGATGAATCCTTAGGGAATTGAATTAAATTTAAAAAACAACCTCAAAAAGTTACATATTGTACAATTCCATTTATAAAACATTTGAAATAACAATTTTAAAAGATTGAGGACAGATTAGTGGCAACCAGGGGTTACAAATGGAAGGTATGGTCAGTGGGAGAGGAATAAAAATGGTTGTGAAAGAACAATGAAAGAGATACTTGAGGAGTTGGAAACCTTCAGTACCTGAACTGTGTTGGTGCATAAACAGACCTGTATATCTAATAACATTGTGTCAAAGTAAATACACATACACAAACATAAATGAGTATATGTAAGATGATGGAAATGAGTAAGATTGGTAGATTACATTAATGTCATTATCCTGCCTCTGATACTATATTACAGTTTTACAAAACGTTACTATGGACTGAAATGGATAAAGTATACAGGGGATCTTTCTGTATTATTTCTTAGAATTGCATGCGACTCTACAGTTATCTCAATAAAAATTTTAATTAACAAAAGAAGGGACTTCTGCCCTCCAAAGTGAAGGAGTAAAAGCTGTTTAATTTTAGATTCAGCAAGGAGTTAATGCTGGCCCTTCTTTTAGCTCTGTCTCACTTGGATATTGCTAAAAGAAAATTGCAGTTTATAAGCATGTGAAACCATAAACTGATAAGAATGTTCTATAAAGGAGTTTTCAAAGAAAAATGGCATTTATTCCTCGCCATACAATTTTAAATTATAGGTAGGGATAGAACAGAATGCTGATAAAATTAAAATGAAGGAGTAACCCTGATTGCCAGTTTGGATCATTATAAATTCTTTATTTCCAACATCAACAGGCTCCTCAAGGTCCTTCCATATTTTCTAATTTGATATCATGCCCATTTTCCGGACAGCCATTTCAGACATCATACTTGACAGAGAGAAAACACCATCACCACGAAAAAGAAAAATCAAATATTTTTCTTTCTCAACTACAAATATAAAACATTCCCATATCTGCATACTCTTTTCTCTTTCTCACTCGTAGGATGTAAGTGGTGTTCCTCGTTTTATGTGAGATCAATTGCTCTTTTAGAACGTTGTGGGAACTTTTCTCTTTTCCTTTTATTAGTTGATATTCTATAAATAAAGGTTTTCCCTTTTTTAATTAATTTACTGTTCAGTGACTCATGCATGCATTCATTCGTATATACCAATATCAACTTATAGATTTTTACTTTATTCAATGGGCTATAATTAATTTCTATCATTATTTTGGATGTCAAATTTTCCTGGATTTGGTTAAGAGAAATTCCTCTCAAGTTACATCTTGTGTCCTTTTGAGTATTCACGTCATTCTTTAAGACCTTTCTTTTTTTTCCTCCCACAACGAGATATTCCTAGCTCATATTGTACTTTTCCCTGCCCCAGCTTTGGAAGCAGGCTTTTCTTTAAGAGGTCCTGGTACTTTTCGGTGAATGGCAATATTTAGAAACCAAGATCCAGGTACTAAGTGGGCTCATAGCTACTGCTGCATCATGATTTCTCAGGCCTTTCAGGAAACAGAGCTAGGAAAATATGAATATTTCTATATATATTTACGTATAAGTATTACATTTATGTATCCAATTTATATGCTCACATCTACATTTATTTTATATATATTTAAACCTATGAGTTCATAAATCTCTAATTCCATATACCATTCCATATATAAGATTGTAATATGTTCTTAATTTATTCCTTATTAATATCTCTTCCCCTCCATAATGGAAGACTTTGTTTCCATATTCCTCAATCTATTTACTCATTTGTTCAAGCCTAGAATACACAGAAAGGGGTTTCAGAATTTCCATCTTCTATTACTGCAAAAAGTAAACCTACCAACTAGGGTTCAATATTAAGGGCATTTTTTAAAGTAAAATTTATATACGACAAAGTGTGAGTAAATCAAAAGTGTACAACTTCATGAGTTCAATTGTATGCATCCACTTGTTATGATTCACACTTCCAGATACAGAACATTTCCAAAAGTTACTCATTCCAATTTCCCAGGTATTCTGGCCACCCCAAAGACAACCCACTTTCCGATTTTTAAAAAAATACCAATAACTATACATAATATAGAATTTCATATCAATAAAATCACACATAGGTACACTTATGCCTAGCTTCTTTAGCACAGCATGATGGCTCTGAGATTTATACATATTTTTGTGGCTATCAATATTTCATTTTATATTTTTATTATTTTACTGAAAATTATTATACCATGTGAATATACTACTTTTATTTTAATCATTCTTATGTTGAAGGAAATTTGGATTATTTCCAAATTCAAGCTACTATGAATAAAGCTACTATTAACATTCTTTTTTCTACATAATATGCTCTTAATTTTTTTATTTTTTTACTATTATTATACTTTAAGTTTTAGTGTACATGTGCACAATGTGCAGGTTTGTTACATATGTATCCATGTGCCAGGTTGGTGTGCTGCACCCATTAACTCAACATTTAGCATTAGGTATATCTCCTAATACTGTCCCTCCCCCCACCCCCCACCTCACAACAGTCCCCAGAGTGTGATGTTCCCCTTCCTGTGTCCATGTGTTCTCATTGTTCAATTCCCACCTATGAGTGAGAACATGTGGTGTTTGGTTTTTGTCCTTCAGATAGTTTACTGAGAATTACGGTTTCCAGTTTCATCCATGTCCCTACAAAGGACATGAACTCATCATTTTTTATGGCTGCATAGTATTCCATGGTGTATATGTGCCACATTTTCTTAATCCAGTCTATCGTTGTTGGACAATTAGGTTGGTTCCAAGTCTTTGCTATTGTGAATAGTGCCGCAATAAACATACGTGTGCATGTGTCTTTATAGCAGCATGATTTATAGTCCTTTGGGTATATACCCAGTAATGGGATGGCTGTGTCAAATGGTATTTCTAACTCTAGATCCCTGAGGAATCGCCACACTGACTTCCACAATGGTTGAACTAGTTTACAATCCCACCAACAGTGTAAAAGTGTTCCTATTTCTCCACATCCTTTCCAGCACCTGTTGTTTCCTGACTTTTTAATGATGGCCATTCTAACTGGTGTGAGATGATATCTCATTGTGGTTTTGATTTGCATTTCTCTGATGGCCAGTGATGATGAGCTGCATAAATGTCTTCTTCTTGGCTGCATAAATGTCTTCTTTTGAGAAGTGTCTGTTCATGTCCTTTGCCCACTTTTTGATGGGGTTGTTTTTTTCTTGTAAATTTGTTTGAGTTCATTGTAGATTCTGGATATTAGTCCTTTGTTCAGATGAGTAGGTTGCAAAAATTTTCTCCCATTTTGTAGGTTGCCTGTTCACTCTGATGGTGGTTTCTTTTGCTGTGCAGAAGCTCTTTAATTAGATCCCATTTGTCAATTTTGGCTTTTGTTGCCATTGCTTTTGGTGTTTTAGACATGAAGTCCTTGCCCATGCCTATGTCCTGAATGGTATTGCCTAGGTTTTCTTCTAGGGTTTTTATGGTTTTAGGTCTAACATGTAAGTCTTTAATCCATCTTGAATTAATTTTTGTATAAGGTGTAAGGAAGGGATCCAGTTTCAGCTTTCTACCTATGGCTAGCCAGTTTTCCCAGCATCATTTATTAAATAGGGAATGCTTTCCCCATTGTTTGTTTTTGTCAGGTTTGTCAAAGATCAGATAGTTGTAGATATGCGGCATCATTTCTGAGGTCTCTGTTCTGTTCCATTGATCTATGTCTCTGTTGTGGTACCAGTACCATGCTATTTTGGTTACTGTAGCCTTGTAGTATAGTTTGAAGTCAGGTAGCGTGATGCCTCTAGCTTTGTTCTTTTGGCTTAGGATTGACTTGGTGATGCAGGCTCTTTTTTGGTTCCATCTGAACTTTAAAGTAGTTTTTTCCAATTCTGTGAAGAAAGTCATTGGTAGCTTGATGGGGATGGCATTGAATCTATAAATTACCTTGGGCAGTATGGCCATTTTCACGATATTGATTCTTCCAACCCATGAGCATGGAATGTTCTTCCATTTGTTTGTAACCTCTTTTATTTCATTGAGCAGTGGTTTGTAGTTCTCCTTGAAGAGTTCCTTCACATCCCTTGTAAGTTGGATTCCTAGGTATTTTATCCTCTTTGAAGCAATTGTGAATGGAAGTTCACTCATGATTTGACTCTCTGTTTGTCTGTGATTGGTGTACAAGAATGCTTGTGAGTTTTGTACATTGATTTTGTATCCTGAGACTTTGCTGAAGTTGCTATTCAGCTTAAGGAGATTTTGGGCTGAGACAATGGGGTTTTCTAGATATACAATCATATCATCTGCAAACAGGGACAATTTGACTTCCTCTTTTCCTAATTGAATACCCTTTATTTCCTTCTCCTGCCTGATTGCCCTTGCCAGAACTTCCAGCACTATGTTGAATAGGAGTGGTGAGAGAGGGCATCCCTGTCTTGTGCCAGTTTTCAGAGGGAATGCTTCCAGTTTTTGCCCATTCAGTATGATATTGGCTGTGGATTTGTCATAGATAGCTCTTATGATTCTGAGATATGTCCCATCAACACCTAATTTATTAAGAGTTTTTAGCATGAAGGTTCTTGAATTTTGTCAAAGGCCTTTTCTGCATCTGTTAAGTTAATCATGTGGTTTGTACCTTGGTTCTGTTTATATGCTGGATTACATTTGTTGATTTGCATATGTTGAACCAGCCTTGCATCCCAGGAATGAAGCCCACTTGATCATGGTGGATAAGCTTTTTGATATGCTGCTGGATTCGGTTTGCCAGTATTTTATTGAGGATTTTTGCATCAATGTTCATCAAGGATATTGGTCTAAAATTCTCTTTTTTGGTTGTGTCTTTGCCAGGCTTTGGTATCAGGATGATGGTGGCCTCATAAAATGTGTTAGGGAGGATTCCCTCTTTTTCTATCGATTAGAATAGTTTCAGAAGGAATGGTACCAGTTCCTCCTTGTACCTCTGGTAGAATTCAGCTGTGAATCCATCAGGTCCTGGACTCTTTTTGGTTGGTAAGCAATTGATTATTGCCACAATTTCAGAACCTGTTATTGGTCTATTCAGAGATTCAACTTCTTCCTGGTTTAGTCTTGGGAGGGTGTATGTGTCAAGGAATTTATCCATTTCTTCTAGATTTTCTAGTTTGTTTGCATAGAGGCATTTGTAGTATTCTCTGATGGTAGATTGTATTTCTGTGGGATCGGTGGTGATATCCCCTTTATCATTTTTTTTGCATCTATTTGATTCTTCTCTCTTTTCTTCTTTATTAGTCTTGCTAGTGGTCTATCAATTTTGTTGATGTTTTCAAAAAAACAGCTCCTGGATTCATTAATTTTTGTGTCTCTATTTCCTTCAGTTCTGCTCTGATTTTAGTTATTTCTTGCCTTCTGCTAGCTTTTGAATGTGTTTGCTCTTGCTTTTCTAGTTCTTTTAATTGTGATGTTAGGGTGTCAATTTTGGATCTTTCCTGCTTTCTCTTGTGGGCATTTAGTGCTATAAATTTCCCTCTACACACTGCTTTGAATGTGTCCCAGAGATTCTGGTATGTTGTGTCTTTGTTCTTGTTGGTTTCAAAGAACATCTTTATTGCTGCCTTCATTTCGTTATGTACCCAGAAGTCATTCAGGAGCAGGTTGTTCAGTTTCCATGTAGTTGAGTGGTTTTGAGTGAGTTTCTTGATCCTGAGTTCTAGTTTGATTGCACTGTGGTCTGAGAGACAGTTTGTTATAATTTCTGTTCTTTTACATTTGCTGAGGGGAGCTTTACTTCCAACTATGTGGTCAATTTTGGAATAGGTGTGGTGTGGTGCTGAAAAAAATGTATATTCTGTTGATTTGTGGTGGAGAGTTCTGTAGATGTCTATTAGGTCCACTTTGTGCAGAGCTGAGTTCAACTCCTGGGTATCCTTGTTAATATTCTGTCTTGTTGATCTGTCTAATGTTGACAGTGGGGTGTTAAAATCTCCCATTATTATTGTGTGGGAGTTTAAGTCTCTTTGTAGGTCACTCAGGACTTGCTTTATGAATCTGGGTGCTCCTGTGTTGGGTGCATATATATTTAGGATAGTTAGCTCTTCTTGATGAATTGATCCCTTTACCATTAGGTAATGGCTTTCTTTGTCTCTTTTGATCTTTGTTGGTTTAAAGTCTATTTTATCAGAGACTAGGATTGCAACCTCTTCCTTTTTTTGTTTTCCATTTGCTTGATAGATCTTCCTCCATCCCTTTATTTTGAGTCTATATGTATCTCTGCACGTGAGATGGGTTTCCTGAATACAGCACACTGATGGATCTTGACTCCTTATCCAGTTTGGCAGTCTGTGTCTTTTAATTGGAGCATTTAGCCCATTTACATTTAAAGTTAATATTGTTATGTGTGATTTTGATCCTGTCATTATGATGTTAGTTGGTTATTTTGCTCGTTAGTTGAAGCAGTTTCTTCCTAGTCTCGATGGTCTTTACAATTTGGCATGTTTTTGCAGTGGCTGGTACTGGTTGTTCCTTTCCATGTTTAGTGCTTCCTTCAGGAGCTCTTTTAGATCAGGCCTGGTGGTGACAAAATCACTCAGCATTTGCTTGTCTGTAAAGTATTTTATTTCTCCTTCACTTATGAAGCTTAGTTTGGCTGGATATGAGGTTCCGGGTTGAAAATTCTTTTCTTTAAGAATGTTGAATATTGGCCCCCACTCTCTTCTGGGTTGTAGAGTTTCTGCCAAGAGATCAGCTGTTAGTCTGATAGGCTTCCCTTTGTGGGTAACCCCGCCTCTGTCTCTGGCCGCCCTTAACATTTTTTCCTTCATTTCAACTTTGGTGAATCTGACAATTATGTGTCTTGGAGTTGCTCTTCTCGAGGAGTATCTTTGTGGCATTCTCTGTATTTCCTGAATCTGAATGTTCGCCTGCCTTGCTAGACTGGGAAAGTTCTCCTGGGTAATATCTTGCAGAGTGTTTTCCAACTTGGTTCCATTCTCCCCGTCACTTTCAGGTACACCAATCAGATGTAGGTTTGGTCTTTTCACATAGTCCCATATTTCTTGGAGGCTTTGTTCATTTCTTTTTATTCTTTTTTCTCTAAACTTCTCACTTCATTTCATTCATTTCATCTTCCATCGCTGATACCCTATCTTCCAGTTGATTGCATCTGCTACCGAGGCTTCTGCAGTCTTCACGTAGTTCTCCAAACTTGGCTTTCAGCTCCATCAGCTCCTTTAAGTCCTTCTCTCCATTGGTTATCTTAGTTATACGTTCATCTATTTTTTTTTTTCCAAAGTTTTTAACTTCTTTGCCATTGGTTTGAATTTCCTCCCATAGCTTGGAGTACCTTGATCGTCTGAAGCCTTCTTCTCTCATCTTGTCAAAGTCATTCTCCGTCCAGCTTTTTTCCATTGCTGGGGAGGAACTGTGTTCCTTTGGAGGAGGAGAGGTGCTCTGCTTTTTAGAGTTTCCAGTTTTTCTGCTCTGTTTTTTCCCCATCTTTGTGGTTTTGTCTACTTTTGGTCTTTAATGATGGTGATGTACAGATGGGTTTTTGGTGTGGGTGTCCTTTCTGTCTGTTAGTTTTCCTTCTACCAGACAGGACCCTCAGCTGCAGGTCTATTGGAGTTTGCTAGAGGTCCACTCCAGACCCTCTTTTGCTGGGTGTCAGCAGCGGTGGCTGCAGAACAGCGGATTTTCGTGAGACCGCAAATTCAGCTGTCTGATTGTTCCTCTGGAAGTCTTGTCTCGGAGGAGTACATGGCTGAGTGAGGTGTCAGTCTGTCCCTACTGGGGGGTGCCTCCCAGTTAGGCTGCTTGGGGGTCAGGGACCCACTTTAGGAGGCAGTCTGTCCGTTCTCAGATCTCCAGCTGCATGCTGGGAGAACCACTACTCTCTTCAAAGCTGTCAGACAGGGACATTTAAGACTGCAGAGGTTCCTGCTGTCTTTTTGTTTGTCTGTGCCCTGCCCCCAGAAGTGGAGCCTACAGAGGCAGGCAGGCCTCCTTGAGCTGTGGTGGGCTCCACCCAGTTCGAGCTTCCTGGCTGCTTTGTTTACCTAAGCAAGCCTGGGCAATGGCGGGCACACCTCCCCCAGCCTTGCTGCCGCCTTGCAGTTTGATCGCAGACTGCTGTGCTAGCAATCAGTGAGACTCCGTGGGCGTAGGACCCTCTGAGCCAGGTGCGGGACACAATCTCCTGGTGTGCCGTTTTCCAGGCCTGTTGGAAAAGCACAGTATTAGGGTGGGACTGACCCGATTTTCCAGGTGCCATCTGTTACCCCTTTCTTTGACTAGGAAAGGGAACTCCCTGACCCCTTGCGCTTTCCGAGTGAGGCAATGCCTTGCCCTGCTTCGGCTCGTGCAAGGTGCGCTTCACCGACTGTCCTGCACCCACTGTTTGGCGCTCCCTAGTGAGATGAACCCAGTACCTCAGATGGAAATGCAGAAATCACCCGTCTTCTGTGTCGCTCACGCTGGGAGCTGGAGACCGGAGCTGTTCCTATTTGGTCATCTTGGCTCCACCTCCTATTAACATTCTTATACAAGTCTTTTCATGTCTTTTAGGTAAATGCATACAAGTGAAATTACTCAGCCAAAGGCTAGGTGCATGTTTTTATTTTTGTAAGCAATTGACAAATTTTTTGTACAATGATGGAGAATTTTATATACCCACCAGCGATTTATGTGATTTCTGGTTACTTCAAATCCTCAACATTTGTTATCAATCTGTTTAATTTTAGTCATTTTACTGTGTATGTAGAGGTATCTCATTATGGTTTAAATTTGCATTTCTCTAATGACTAATGATTTTGACTAATGTTTTGTATATTTATTGGCCATTTATATATTTTCTTCTGTAAAGTGTCTGTTCAAAATTTTACCCATTTTCTTGGGTTGTCATTTTATTATTGAGTTTTGTAATTATATATTCTTGGTATAAGTTCTTTATAATTGATGTGTATATATTTTGCATATATTTTCTGCTAGCCTGTCCATTCAGTTAAGTGTCTTGATGAGCAGAACACATGAACTTTAATAAATTATATATTATATTTTTCTTTTCTAAGTATTAGTTTGTGACCTGTTGAGTAAATATTTTCCTATCCCAAATCATGTTTTTTCTAGACTCTTTATCCTTTAATTGTTCTTCAGATCTATCTTCCATCTCTAGTTAATTTCTACATGTAGTCTAAATCAGGAATCAAGATTTCTTTTCACACATTTGCCCAGTTTTTTCAATACCGTTTCTTGAATAAGCTACTTTTCCACATTGAATTTTTTTGGCACAATCAATTGACTACAAAAGTGTGGCTTTATTTCTGGACTATTTACTGTTCTACCAATCTATAAATTCTCTTCACACATACTCACCCACCATTCAATTACCACCTAACTCTTCCTTTACAAATTACAGCTAAAGTACTTGAATCCCTTGTCTAGATTTTCTATTACCTCTTCCTCACCTTGTACTCACTTCTTAACTTACTGAAATCTGGCTTCTGCCTCCCCTAACCAACTAAGACTTCCTACACTAAGATCACCAATGACTTCTATATTATATTGAATAGGGATTTTTCAGGACTTAAGTTTCTTAGACATTTTGTAGTATTTTACATTGTTAATTTGGCCACTCTATCATTCTTGAAATGTTTTCTTATCTTGACTTGTGTAACTTCACATTTTCTATTTTTCCCCCAACTCTTTGACCATTCCTTATCCTGCTTTCTAGTCATCTTTCTCTGTCCTGACATTGAAGTTGATCTTTTTCTGTGTCCTTCTCCAAGCCTCCTTTTCTGTAATAGTCGCTGTCTGAACATTTATATGTCTCTAGCTAACACCCATATGCTGGTGAATTCAGAATTTTTTTTTTTATACTTTAAGTTCTAGAGTACATGTGCACAACATGCAGGTTTGTTACATATGTATATATGTGCCATGTTGGTGTGCTGCACCTATTAACTCGTCATTTACATTAGGTATATCTCCTAATGCTATCCCTCTCCCCTTATCTCCAGGACAAATAACTCTCTAGTCTTTTAGTCGTGTACATTAAATTGCCTATTGGACACCTCTGTTTGGATGACTCAAAGGCAGCCCAAAATAAGCTTGACTAAAATTCAATTAATCATTTTCAACTTGTGCTCGTCTGCTGGGCTCCCTATCTCTGTAACTAAGCAAGAAACCTAATTGTGTCTTCTTCACCTTCACCAATTGCCACCATTTAAACAAACTAATGACTATAGTGCACTTGACACAGTGCTTTGAATATGAATACTAAATCAGTAACTGTCATTTGGATCAGCAGAGTAGCCTCGTACTAAATACCTTGCATTTCAGAGCCAGAATGCCTGGGTTGAAACCCTGGCTTTCCCACCCACTAGCTGTGCGAATTTGGACAAGTTACTTAAATGTTCTGTTGCTCAGTTTGCTCATCTAAAATGGAAATTATAATACTGTCTAACTGAGACATTTTCTGGGCATATTAAATGGCGTAATATAAGCAAAACACTTAGATGAGTATGGGAACATAGTAAGTGCCATGTAAGTATTAACTGTTACTGTTGCTACCACAGACATCATCCAAATTTTTGCAAAGTTTTGATGAGTAAACTTTCTAGACTTCCAGCAAGTTCATTTGCTTCTTGCAGCTCTTTCTGGCATTAGTTTAGGCGATACATCCATGCTTTTCTACCTCAACTACTACAGTAGCTTCCTATGTTATTCTCTTGTCTTTGGTTTTGACCTCTGTCCCTTAGTTTCCTCTGCCCCCAAATTATACTTCCTAAACAAGTAGCCATCATTTCTTACCCACTTGATATCTTTCAGTGGCTTCTCTTTTTTTTAATAAAGGAAAAGTTAATCAAAATGTTGTAAAAATCCATTCATGATCTTGCCTTTGTTTATTTCTCCTGCCTAATTGCTTGTTACCTTTGAAATTTCACTCTGCATTCTTACCAAAACCAAAAATACCTTATTTCAGATTCTTGAATATACCATGTTCACTCTTCATTACAGGTTTTCACACGTTCTGTTTCTTCTGGGTGGCTTATTTTCCTCCTCACATTTTGATTGGCTTGCTCCTATTCAACTTTCAGGTCTGTGTTTCAACATTATGTCTCCAACACCAACTATAGGCTCCTGTGGCACCATGCCCTGTTCCCTGTAGAGCACTTATCATATGGCAAGGCAATTGCCTGTTTGCAAGTCTATGTTTATCACTAAACTTCAAGCTCTTTGAAGCCAGGGTACCTATTTAACTTTTATGTTTTTTTATCCCAGCTCCTACTGGCATAAAGAAACAACTGGCACAGAGGGTGTGTTCAATGTGAACAGACTGACTGAACGACTTATCATGAACTAAGAAAAGAAACCTACCATATCTAAAGTGTAACAAATAAAAAGCATTAATTCAGGAATGGGAATTATGCTCACATAATTTACTCTTCTAGATAATAAGTGGCCCAGCCTGAAAAACACATTTTAAAAAAGAAATAGATAAATTAATTTTTTAGAGAATCGTAGTTTATTGAGGGAATGTTATAATGTGAGGGGAAATGATAGCTTTTATTTTTATAAGTGCCTATATTTTCTAGATGTTGTACTAAACTATCCTTTTTTTTTACCATATAACCATCCAGTAACGCACTATTATTACACCCTTTTTACACATAAGCTAACTAAGGAAAGAGATTATTAAGTAATGGAAATTGGATACAATCCAGTCTTGGCCAATTCCAATCCTACAGTCTTAACCACCATGCTAAAATCCACACTAGCACCTAATACACTCCTCACAATAGCAATTGAGGACTGCTAGCAAATATTCTGGAGCCAACTGGGGCGAAAACCTGATATTTTGCCCTATCTGATACATTGACATCCTACCACCTTACCCCCCACAATAATTCTATTCTATGCATAAAGCATTTGAGAGTCAGACAGATAAAATGGAATGGCAAGGCAAGACCCTCTACCATATTTTTCACTTAATTGTTAACCAAAATAAATAAAAAAATTTTCTTAATAAAGGTAGATGTAAAAATTTTGCCACCAATGAAAAATACAATTCTTTCCATTCCAAAAATTGTTTACCTTCTTAAGAGCTTAGCAGTCTCTCCACAGAGTCCTTAGCACTACCATCAAAATTTACAGTCAAGTATTATATAAATATATATGTATCTAAAATATGAAAAAAATCTATTGCATAATGCGGTTTCATCTAACTTTTCTAGTGATTGCTTTATGACAGTGACCTACATAGTTTGAAAATGTAATGTGACAAAAAATATATTTGCTTTCCATCCCAAGGACATTCTTGAAAATGAGCTGTAATATTTCAAGAGTTTTATCCTTGTGAGTAAAATGTTAATAAATAGATAAATCTTTAATACTTGCCAAGTCATGAGCTTTTATTCAGTAGAAATAAAAGAAGAGCATGATGTCTGAGTGGGCTGTACTAGACTATAAAATGTTTTAATTTTGTCACCACTATAGAGTTTAGACCAATCTGAGAAGGTATGCTTGGTCAAATGTTGAAGGACATCACAACTGGAGTAAGTTTCCAGCATGAGTCTATTTAGAGAGTCAGACAAAATAAGCCACCCATACCAGTGATGCAATGTGAAATCCACATTAAAATTCTCTCTAGAATGACCTGGAGGAATAAAGTGACTAGCTATGAACCATCCTTCTGCTTACATACTTCCTCACATTAGAGGACAGAATGTCAATTAGGCTTAAAGAGAATATTTCAGAAAACAAAAAAATGTTCTTCAATAGACTTACTATTGGATTATTTGAGACAAATTATTCAATAAATATACCGTTGATTTTGAAAATAGTTTTCTCTAAAAGTTATATCTGTATTTACATGTAATTTAAAAATGTTTCTGTAGTATTTGAATTGTGCATATTTTGTAATAGCAATAATAAAAATAATACATAGTATTTATTTAGATGTTGCTAAGTACACTAAATAATTTTCCTGTACTTAATCCTATCAACAACATTTTGATACAGCCACTATTATACAACCATAATAAAAGCATTACCTACATGAAATTCCCATAATACCATGACATGATCTTATTTTCATAACCAGTATTTCAAAGATTATGAAGCTGGTTCAGAAAAATTGAATAACTTGTGTTAAAATTCATACTAAACAGAGAGATGAGCCTCCAACCCAGGGTCTCCTGACCTCGGAATTCCTGCTCTTAACCACAGGGCTTTCCACCACCTTATCCTATATTTAGTTTAAGTAGTGCCGTTTCCCAGGTTCATATTGATCATAAGAAAAACTACAGGTTACTACAACCATTCTTTGTTTAGACAAACCACTACCTATGAATTCCTCCTGTATTGTTTGTAAGAATACATCATTCACAACCCATACTTTCTCTTTCAAAGGAACCAATGTATTATCTAATTATTTTATTATTTCTTGGATGGTAGTCATAAATCAGTAAACCTCAAGTTAAACCCTGTTTCCCACAGTTACAACATCATATATTAAGATTACAATATTGGAAACCCATTTTGGGCCATAAAATATATTTTAAATGTTCCCCCAAAATAATTGAGTAAAATGACACAAATGTCTGCTTTTAAAAATACTTTAGACCAATCATTTAATATAGTTGCTCTGATAATATATTTCTGCATAAGCTGGACTGGTTTAGACTTCTTAAAATAGGAGTTCATTTAGGTTTGTTCTGATGACAGTGTTTCTGATAAACTCATAGCAAGTGTAAGCCTCTATTGCTCCAAGATGCAGCAAATTTTGTTCAAAATCAGGATCATGAGTCTCATTTTTTTTTCTCAGTGAGTGTCAATATGTTTCTCAGAGTGTATTTGAATGGTAAATATTAGAATAGAGGTTATTTTTGTGAAAGCTTATTGAATGATCTCTTTGATGAAAATGAACAATTACCAATGACTGGCTTGCATCAGCTTCTCATTGTTACAGGATATTTAGCTCACCTCACTATTTAATTATGCATTCTGCAAATATTTCTTGAGCATCTACTGGGTGCCAGGCACTATTCTTGTTCTGGGAACACAAAAAAAATACAAGATCTACCCTTCTTCTTATAAATGTTTTATTGGTCACAGGTGTTTGTAAACACAGATGATCCATGACTTACAATGGTTCAACTTACAATTTTTTAACTTTATGATGTTACAAAAGCTATGTGCATTCAGTAGAAAGTGTACTTGGAGTATCCATTCAACCATTCTGTTTTTTCACTTTCAGTACAGTACTTAATAAATTACATGAGATGTTCAACATGTTATTATAAAATATGCTGTGTTAGATTAGTTTTCCCCACTCTAGGCTACTATAAGTGTTCTGCATACTTTTAAGGTACGCTAGGCTAAACAATGACATTTGGTGGGTTAGGTATACTAAATGTCTTTTCAACTTGAGATATTTTCAACTTACGATGAGCTTATCAGTACACAACCCTCTCGTAAGTTGAAGAACATCTGCATGAAATTTGGTAATTACTATGAAGAATTTTTAAGAGTTAACATTGTATGACTTTTTTTCTACTCCTTTTTCTCAATGCTAAGATTACATACACCCTCTCATTTACAGAAGCACACTTCTTAATAACTCCTCTATTTAAGGCAGCCAGAAGCTTTGCACCGTCGTATATGAAATACAAAGAAACAAATCTGTGAGGGAGAGTGGGGAATGAGATAACCTTAATATCTGAAAAATGTCATTAGGTCAAATGCCTTTTGCAGTTCCATGGCTTAATGAAAATTTATCTGAGCTCAAGGATACCTTTACTATATCAAATTATTTAACTCTGTTTTAGACAGTCTGTAGTTTAATAATCACTTATATCATCTTCATGTCATGGTAAAAGGTAATGGGGACAAAACATGTATATTCATCAGCAATAATTATTACAGCAAAGATTAATTTATACCAATAATAATTAGTCAAGTTGATAATTAATGACCACAGCATACCTACTACAGCATTAAAAAGGCAATTATGTTACTCACTGCTACATCTCATCTGTATCATCTAGCAAATTATAATTGTAAATGATAATACATATTGGGGACATTATTGCTGCATAACTAATTGAAGATGTATTTTTAAGCCATGATTCACCGACCGATTTTATGCAAAGGATATAATGTAAATAAAGGATATAAATGTAAATTTATTGCCATAAATTTACTGCAATAAAATTGAAATATCCTATCTTATATTAGAGAATGTATATACATGTATTTGTTAAAATGTAATAGATGTAACTCTTATTCCATCTAGAATTCAGAATTACTAAGACTAGCTAGGGAATAATCCCATGGAATTTAATTATTTTTCATAAACTAAATATAGAAGCAAGTCACATTTGAAAGATGAGAACATTGAGAAAAGCAATAACGAAAAGTAATAAATAATAGAAATCAACTAAAAAACTTATATGTGAAATTCGAGCACATAAATAAAAACTATGTAATAATATTCATATCTCTTCTACCTTTACAAATGTATATTTTACCTGGAAGGGGGGCGGGTACTAAGAAACTTTAAAATGGAAGGAGCATGACAAATATAAATTTTACTTGAAAATGCAGATATAAATAGGATAGGTAATTAACAAGTAGATATAGAGATATAGCGATATATCTATATCTAGATATAGAGATTATATATATATAGCTATATATATTTTTTTTCTTGTTTTTAAGTTTGCCTTTCTGGGGGTCACATCTAGGTCAGTATAATTTAGTGGTCAGCCAATGGTCCATCAGAAGATTTTCTTAAATGCCTTTCTTGTGTATCTACCACCTTTCAAAGGGTGATAAGGCACATCCAAACTTCAGGCAATTTTCAACACTTCTTTAGCTTCCACTTCTTGCTTCTGCAGGGTTCTGCTCATTCACATCTGCAAGGTCAGTCAAATGTAAATGACTAATACCTCCTTTCCCATGTCTTCCCTGGACTTAGGCATAGCCTTTCAGTTAGATCCCCATGAATGTGTTGCAGCATTTCAGAATTTTCTGTGGTCAACTGATTCTCTGGGATTTCTTTTTAAATCCCTCCCCAGCTTGTTTTCTCCAACTCAACCACAGCCTTCAGTAGGTGTGATGTTGCCAGCAAATTGCTATTGTTTTGGTAATGCCACAGGGTTACCTCTTTTCCATACTGAACTGAGCTCTGAATCAAATTAATTGGCCACAGCACCCAGGGAATAGAGGTTTTACAGCTGTGATTTCTGACAAAACATTCACTGTTCTGTGGGAATAGTGCTTTTTTATATTTTTAAATTATAGTTTAAGTTCTAGGGTACATGTCACAATGTGCAGGTTTGTTACATAGGTATACATGTGCCATGTTGGTTTGCTGCACCCATTAACTCATCATTTACCATGAACTCATCTTTTTTTATGGCTGCATAGTATTCCATGGTGTTTATGTGCCACATTTTCTTAATCCAGTCTATCATTGATGGACATTTGGGTTGGTTCCAAGTTTTTGCTATTGTGATTAGTGCCGTGATAAGCATATAGATATATAGATAGATATTTCTATCTATATCTATATCTCTATTTAGAGAGAGAGAAGGAAAGAGAGAGGTTGTGTATCTCATATATGAAATGCTTGGGACAAAAAGTGTTTTGGATTCTGAAGTTGGAAGGATTTATAAATATTTGCACTATCTATACCAGTTCAGCATTTCCAATCCAGAAATTGAAAACACTTCAATCAGCATTTTCTTTTTGCATAACGTCAACACACTCAAAAAGTTTCAGATCTGGGAGCATTTCAGATTTCAGATTTTTTTTATTAGGACTACTCAACCTGTATAGTACAAGTGCTTAGTGACTGCACACCGAAAGGAATACAGAATCTACAGGATTAGTTCAGGAAAGTCACTAAACAAATAGGCAGAAGCAAGAAAAACAACAATAAAAATTTTTAAAATCTAAGCAAGAACAAATCTTGAGGGTTGAAGACTGATACCAGAATGGCTACAATATAAATATTTTCAGTTTTTAAAAATGAAACATGCAAAGAAAAAGGAAAGCATGACACATTTACAGCCAACAGAAAATGTCCCTGAGGAGTCCCAGATTTTGATCTTAGAAGACAATGTCTTAAGTTATTGTAGGTAAGTTCAAAGAATTAAAAAGACCATGTGTAAAGCACTCAAGAAATGTAAAGACAATAATGCCTTACAAAATACAAAAATCAGTAATCACACCTATACTAACATTGGAATGATACAGAGAAAAGTAGCATCACCCCTGCAGAAGGATGCAACACAAATTCGTGAAGCATTACATATTTTTCAAAAAAATGTATTTTTAAAAATTAAAATAGAAATTATATATATAAGAACTAAATAAAAATGTTTACATCTCACCAAAAAGATAATATCAATAAAGTATATCAAATTTATATTTGCTTTAAAAATGCAGATATAAATTGTGAACTTAAAAAGATGAATAACAAAAATATGAGTGTCTCAACACTAGATTTGTGCTGGCAGATGAGTGAATCTACAAACTTGAAGATAGGTCAATAGAGATAATCCAATCTTATAAGCAGTACAGGAAATGAAAAAATGAGCAGAACCTCAGAGAATTATGGGACACCATTAAGTGTACCAAAATAAACAGAAGTCTCAGAGGAGATGAGAGAGACACATTGGCAAAAAGACTGGAAAATTTCAAAATTTTTAACATATTAATCTACACATCCAAGATCAATAAACTCCACATAGAACAGATTCAAAGGCCCACAGCTAGAATGGTCAGAGTCAAATGATGTAATTCAAAGACTTTTTTTTTTTTTTCTTGAAAACATCAAGAGAAAATTTACATCAATTATCTGGAATCTTCAATAAGATTAACAGCTGACTTCTCATGCAAAACTATGGATGTCAGAAGACATTGGGTAGCATGTCCAAAGTGTTGAAATAAAAATACTGTTGAGAATTCAGCTAAACTCGCCTTCATAAATGAATATAAAATTAAGATATTCCCAGGATTTTTAAAAAGAGGAATGGAGATTATTTGTTGCTAAAAGATCTGTTCTACCAAGAAGGTTTTAAAAAAGAGTCATTCGGGCTGAAAGGACACTTGAAACCACATGAATTAATAAAGAGCACCAGTAAAGTATACTACATAAGTGAATATAAAATACAGTCTAAAAATATTTGTTTATCATGGTATTAGTTTGTTCTCACATTGCTATAAAGAGTTGCCTGCCACTGGGTAATTTATAAAGAAAAGCAGTTTAATTGGCTCACAGTTCCACAGGCTGTACATGGCTGGGGAGACCTTAGGTAACTTACAATCATGGCAGATGGTGAAGAGGGAGCAGGCACATCATACATGGCTGGAGCTGGGAGGAAGAGAGAGTGAAGGGGAGGTGGTCTACACTTTTAAATAACCAGATCTCATGAGAACTCTATCCTGAGGCAGCACTAGGGGGATGGTGCTAAACCGTTAGAAACCATTCCCATGATACAATCACCTACCACCAGGCCCCACCTCCAACAGTGGGAATTAGAATTCATCATGAGATTTGGGTGGTGATACAGAGTCAAATTATATCAATAAACCTTTCCTTATCCTATCTGTTTTATAAAAATAATTGCATAAAGCAATAATTATAAAACACCATTGATAGGTTTATAATGTATAAAGATAGTTTGTAGCACAATCACAGTTTAAAGAATGAGAGAGAAATAAGAGCATATTGGAGCAAAGATTTTTATACCTTTGACATTTAGTAGTAACTTGAACTGGATTGTTTAAAGTTATGAGCTAACTGTAAACACCAGGAAAATCACTAAGATGATAACTAAAAAAATATAGGAAACAATAAAGCAGTGAAAATAGTACACTAGGAAGTATCTGTTTAACATCAAAAAGGCAGTAATTGAGAAATGGACAAAAAAGACATAAGGCATATATAGAATACAAATAGCAAACTGCCAGATGTAAATTCTATAACTTCTACTTTATAAATAATTAAATATAAATTGTTTAAATACTTTGCTCAAAAGGCAAAGATTGGCAGAGTGGACAAAAATGTGTGATCTAACTAAAGCAGTCTGCAAGAGACGTGCTTTAGATTCAAAGACAAATAGGTTAAAAGTAAAAGAATTGAAAGATACGCCATGCAAACAGTACCAAACCACAGCTCCTCTGTATATATTAATATCTAATATAGACTTTAAGACAAAATATTACTAAACACAAAAAGTCATATTCTATAATAAGATCAATTCATCAAGGAGATACAGCAATTGTAAGTATATATGTACCTAGCAACATGGTCCTAAAATATATGAAGCAAACACTGACAATAGATGGGGGAACAGGCAATTAAAAAATAATAATTAGACTTCAGCAACCCACTTTCAATCATGGATATACCAACTAGGCAGAAGATAAGCGAAAAAAAAAAGACATTAACAACACTATAAACTAACTAGACCTAAAAGACATCTACAGAACACTCAGTCCAACAACTGTACAATACACATTCTTCTGAAGCACACATGGAACATCATCCAGGACACATCATATTCTAGTCATAAAACAACATTCCTAAAGAGAATGAGGCAATGAAAGCAAAAGAGAAATTAGGAAATATTTTGAAATGAATAAAAACAAAAACACAACATATCAAAATGTATAGAATCCAACTAAAACAGTGCTTAGAGGAAGACTTGTAAATGCTTACAGGGCAAAAGAAAAAAATCAATATCCTAACCTTCCACTTCAAGAAATCAGAAAGGAAGAGTAAACTAAATCAAAAACAGGAAAAAGGAGGAGATAACAAATATTATAGCAGAAACATTGATAATCAGTAGAGAAAGCCAATGAAACCAGAAGTTTTTCCCAGAAAAGATCAACAAAAATGACACATTTTTAGCTAGTTGACCAAGAAAATGAAAGAAGACTTAAATTATCATCAGGAATGAAAAAAGGGACATTAATACTAGATTTGTAGAAATAAAGAATTATAAGGAAATATTACATGGCAGATATAGGATAAGTTAGATAAAAATGCACAAAATCCTAGAAATAATAAACTAATTAGACTAACACAAGAGGAAATAGAAAACCTGAATAGACCTATAAAAAATAAGAGATTGAATTAGAAAATTTTGTAATCTATGAAGTAAGGCCCTGGCCCAAAATACTTCTCTGATTAATCTTATGAAACTGTTAAAAAGATAATACCAGCCCTTCACAAGTTCTTGAAAAAATTTGCAGAGGACAGAACATTTTCCAACATATTCTATAAGGTCAGTATTACCCTGATTGAAAATAAAACCAAAAATACAAGCAGGGACATCACAAGAAATCTTCAGACCGATATCCCTTGTAAATATAAATGCAAACCCCCCAAAAATATCAGCAAACAAAACCAACAAGATGATAAAAATAATTATACACCATGACCAAGTGTAATTTATCCCAGGAATGCAATGTTGGATTAACATCTGAAAATCAATCAGTATACTGCAGCATATTTTAGACTAAAAAACAAAAATGCTCATATCAATAAATGCAATTGCAACATATGGCAAAATCTAATATTCTTTAATGATAAAAATATTCACTCAGTATGAATACATAAAAACCCCCTCCACTGTATAAACAGAATACATGAAACTGCACAGGTGACATTGTTCTTAATGGAGAAAAACTGGGTGTTTTCTCTCTGAGATCATAAACAACAAAAGGATGTTTACTCTTGCCATATTTATTCAGCTTTGTACTGGAGGTTTTAGGTGGTGCAACTAGAAAAAAAAAAAGACAAAAAGTAAAACTCTATTTGCAAATTACATGATCATATATATATAGAAAAAATTCTAAGGAATTCACTGAAAACTGTAAAACTAAAATGAATTCAGCAATGTGGCAGGACATAAGATTAATACGCAAAAATTAATTATATCTCTATACAGCAGCAATAAAAAATACAAGAATGAAATTAAGAAAGCAATTTCATCTACAAGGCATCAAAAATAATGTGACAAAATAATACATTTGACAAAAAATGTACACTGATAACTACAAAATATTATTTTAAAAATAAAAGTTATAAATGGAAAGACAACACACATTAATGGATTAGAAGACTTAATGTTGTTTATATGAAAATACTTTCCAAATTGACCTACAGATTAAATGCAATCCATATTAAACTCCAAGTTGCCATTATATTGTTCCCAGAAAGTGATAGGCTGGTTTTGGAATAGAAGTGGAAATTTCCTGGCATGGAAATGCAGGGATCCCAAAGACAGCCAAAATTATCTTTAGAAAAACAGAATAGAATTGGAGAGCTTATACTTCTCAATTTAAAAACTTAATTATCAGTTATCAAGGTACAGTTATCAAAGCAGTGTGGTATTGGCATGAGGATAAGCACACAGAACAGAAATGACAGTTCAGAAATGAATCCTCACATTTTTGATCAACTGATTCTCAACAAGACAATTCAGTGGGGAAGAATTTTCATTTCAACAAATGACTGTGTCAACTGGATACCCATATTGCAATATAATGGGTTTGACCCCTATCTTATACACAAAAATTAAATCTAACTTGGTGATAGATGTAAATGTAAGCTAAAATTATAGAACTACTAGAAAAAAAGTTAAATTGTTCTGACCTTAGCTTAGATAAAGCATTCTTGGATATGGCACCCAATGCACAAGTGACAAAAGATAAATCAGCCCTGATCAAATTTAAAACTTGTATGCTTCAAGGGGAAGAATTAAGAAAGGGAGAAAATGCACAGAATGGAAGAAATTATTTGCCATTCATATATCTGACAAGGGACCTATATCCAGAATACATAAGAAGTTTGATAACTCAATAATGAAAGGTAGATAACCCAACTGAAAAATGAGAAAAATATTTGAACACACATTTCCCTAAAGAAGATATACAAATATACAGATATACTATTACACATGAAAAGATCCCCAAACATTCCCAGAGATTCAAATGAAAACCACAGTGAGGTACCATCTTATGTCCACTATGATGGCTATAATTACAGAGATGGAAAATGTTGATGAGAATTTAGAGAAATAAAACTTTCATACACTGCTGATGAGATTGTAAAATGTTCTGTTTTAGAAAACAATGGGGAAGTTCCTCACAATATTAACCAATGAGTTACAATGTAACACTGCAATTCCACTGTCAGGCATATACCCAAGAGAAATGAAAACGTATGTTCACATAAAAACCAGTGCACAAAAGAGGAAATAACATAAATATCAAAGAATAGATTTTAAAAATACAGTGCATCCATACAATGGAATATTATTCAACAACAAAAAGGGATGAAATACTGATGCATGCTACAGCATGGATGAGCCTTGAAAATATAATCATACTTGAAAGAATCTAGTCACAAAAGGCCACTTATTATATGATTCTATTTACATGAACTGTCCAGAATAAGCAAATCTTTGGATAAGGAGGGTAGATTTGTTGTTTTCTGAGCTAGTGGTTGGAGGAGGGGATGGGAATGGGGAGTGGCTCTAATAAGTGGGCAATTTGGTTTGGTATGAAAATATTCTAAAATTAAATTTTATTGATAGTTGTGCAACTCCATGAATGTATGAAAAACCAGAGCTATACACTTTAAATTGGCTACTTTTATAATGTATGAATTATATCTCAATGTTTAAAAAAATAACCACCAGCATCCCCTCCAAAAAATGGAAGAAAAATACAAAAACTCAGAGGAATAATTTGTAAATCCTCAATATGTTTTTTGTAATGGAATGAATGAATAATAAACTATAATAATAAACTCTGTTTCAGCATAAAAGATCCTATGGTTTCCTCTCAGTCTAATTCATCAATGTCACTTAAAGTATTTATAGGGAAAAATTGACAGAAAGCATGTCACTAAGAGTCTCAATTACAGTAAGGATTTGACCTCAGGAGAAAGTTTATCTGCTGTTTGGTATTTTTAGAAAAGTATTTCATGCAAGAAAATTCTGATTGCTTTGGTGTATTGCATGTTGCTAAAATGCTGAGTGGCGAAGTTTTCATACCCATGGCTCTTTCTTTTCAAAAATAAATAGACCCAAATTTCCATTTCCATCAACGTTGTGGTGGGAGGGAGCCCTCTGACAATTTGATTGAGTTCAGACCGTAAAGGACAAGGAAAGAAACCCTGAAAACTGAAAGCCTTTTAGCTTCTGAGAATCATTTTCTATTTAAGTTCAGTATTGAGTGTAGAATTTGTGTTAAGCCACTGGCGATCCATTCAGAATGGGTGGGCATTGGCCTTAGTATGCATAGATGATTTCCAGTTCAATTTCATTTCCAGGCTACATTAGAATGCTACAAATCTAGCCTGGAAAAATCTATCAGCTTTTGTAGTGTTTCCAGAAGACTTTTCAAAGAACAGTAAGGTCAAGTTGAAAGTAGCCTTACAGTGAGAAATACAAACAGGACAAATAGGAGGGTGTGTAGATATAATATGAGTATAAAATCAACTGATTTGTATTCCCTGATTATCTCATTTGCTCTCTCACCTCACTTTTGCATCAACTTTTGAACTAAGTCTGTAAGTTACTCCTCAAATAAAAGATTAAAATAATAAATACATTTCATTTTCATTATCCTAAAGGACCCTAAATCTTTTCTCCAAACTTGTACTGATAATATACACCTTGGGTTCATTCATCATGTCACTTGATATATTATGAAGATAAGTAGGTTACAGACTTTCTATAGAAATCAGTTCTTTATGCAGATCATTTCTGTGGTGGTGCACAATAAGATAAGACATGCTTCTAATCCACGGTGGAACCATGCACAAAAGGGAAAACTGTTTATGGTCACCAGAAGTGCCCCCATCTATTAATGATGCTGAAAATAATAATAGCCAACAATTATTGGGTATTTACTGTATGTCACAGCTTGTCCTAAGCTCTTTAAGTAGAAGTTAATACAATAACTTTAGGAACTAGGATGACACATTAGGAAGCTGAGACATACAGGGTTTCAGTAAGTTGTTCAGGTTACTCAGTAGGTTTTGAAAGCAAGATTGCAATTGGAGCCATTGGTCTTGAGAGCCTAAGTTCTAAACCATTATATCTAGCCCTATATATTGGGAGCAGATAGTGTCAATTTCAATAAAGTTAATCTATTTTTAGATAACGTTAATCTGTTTTTTAAAAACCTATCAGTTGCAAACAGCTAAAGGTCATCCTATGCCATTTGCATTTTTATACAGGATCACAGAGTGAGATATATATGATATACATATTACATCTATATATGAGATCTATATATAAAAGATTCATATTTTGTGATGTATTTGACATATGAATATATGTCAAATATATTTGATATATGAATATATGTCAAATATATTTGATATATATATATTTATCTCATATATGAGATCTATATATAAAAGATTCGGCTGGGCACGGTGACTCATGCCTGTAATCCCAGCACTTTGGGAGGCCAAGGCAGGCGGATCACCAGGTCAGGAGATCGAGACCATCCTGGCTAACACAGTGAAACCCCGTCTCTACTAAAAACACAAAAAAATTAGCCAGGTGTGGTGGCAGGTGTGTGTAGTCCCGGCTACTTGGGAGGCTGAGGCAGGAGAATGGTGTGAACCCAGGAGGCGGAGCTTGCAGTGAGCTGAGATCATGCCACTGCACTCCAGCCTGGGCAACAGAGCAAGACTCTGTCTCAAAAAAAAAAATTAAAATTCATATTTTGTTTTTGACATAAATATATGTCAAATATATTTGTCATGTATTCATATATATTTGTCAAATATACACATTTGACATATATTCGTATATATTTGACCATAAATCTGATTTGGGTAACTTCATTACTTAGTAGAAACAAGCAAGTAACCTGTAGTGTTTAAAGTACTTAATGGGGAGTAAAAAAAGTTTAACTTTTATATATGCCTCCCTGGACTTCAGATTCCTCATCTATAAATGAGACAGATTGACTTCAAATATCCCTAGAATGCAATAGCCCTAAAATTGTTTTTATAATCTACTTCAATTGCCTACATACATTTCCTGTGCCTATTTTTATAAGGTTTTTATAAGAGGTTTTTTTTTTTTACAGATTTATAGTAGTACATAAGATATTAAAAAGTATAATTATGTGTGGTATATGTTAAATATGTATATTTCCCATCTTATTGTTAATATTTATTTTGTGCTTTTTTGCCATTTAGAAATTTAAGTAATTTTGTATGGTCAGGTTTATCATTTATTTTCCTCAAGTCTTCTGATTGTCCTGTGTTATATTTCAACAGATGTTTCAAATATAAATTGTTAAAATTAATTACCCTCTTCTACTTTATGGAGTGAAATTTTTAACATTTTAATCTTTTATACATTCAGAATGTTTTATACAATATGTAAATTAGAGATCTATCTAGCTTTTGAGTAGCTAGCCAGTTATCCCAGTATCATTTAAAGTTTCAAGCTTCTTCCCAAGTGATTACCATTAAGAAAATACAACCTTGACCATAAACTCTGTTCCCTCATGAACTTAAGTCACTATAAACCCTTCATTCTTTTCCATGGAACTGTTCCTTTATCCCAGCACTAGTATCATAGTGAATAGTAAATAGAAAAGATCTTCATCTTTACTTAGGGTGAAAGAAAAGCAAATTAAGGTAACATTGAGATTTTTCTATCAGATAGACAAAGATTTATACTTTTAATAAAACAAATGTTGGTTATAATGTCAAAGCCAGTCACACCAAAAATTTCAGTGAAAATAAAAATTGTGCAATGAGGCAGCATCCATAAGTAATGTAAATGTTCATGCTGTAACCTCACAGTGATTTGAGGTCCTGCTGGGTAGTCCCAAGATCCTTTCAAGGGATTTGTGAGGTTATGGTGCTCCTCATAATACTAAGACATCATTTGCCTGTTATTTTTTTTTCTCTGTAAACATTTGCATTGAAATTTCAAAAGCAATGATGGTAAAATGGCTGTGACTTTTAAATAGGAATGGAGGCAGTGGCAACAAATTAAACTAACAGTCATTTTTCTTCATCATGCAGTTTCATATACAAACACAGTTTCACTCATAATGTCCTTGATGAAACACTAAAAATTATCTTATTAAAACTTGACTCTGGAGTACTTTGTTGTAATATTTTATGTGATGAAGTATGAGGTATGCATTAAACACCTCTGTTGCTTAGAGAAGTATGATGGTTGTTTTGAAAAAAAAAAAAAAAAAACTGATATTAACTGGCCCAGCCCCTTATTTCATGCAACATCATTTTTACTAGACAGAATGACTGACAGACAAACTATGGTTGTGCTGACATGAATATTGGAGAGATATTTTTTCTAAAATGAACAAAGCAAACCTGTCACTTCAAGGAAAATAACTGATGCTATTTGTTGCCAATGATAAGATTTGAGCTTTCAAGCAAAAATTAGAATTTTGGAAAATTATATCTATGACCAAGAGCATGACAGCTTTCCAGTCCTGTAAAGGATTTTCTGTGGTGATATTAACAAATATGAATTTTTTTCATATTATATAATGAAGCGTGTAAACATTTGGAAAACCTTATTAACCCAGGAAACCAATATTTTCCAAATACCCATGAGTTTGGTAAGAGGACCATTTCAAATGCAAAACACACAACTACATTTTATTGTAACTGAGTATAAAAAATTAATTTGATTTCAGATTTCACATTGCAACTAACCTTTAAGAAACTTCCATTCATCAAGTTTTGGTGTCCCATCAAAGAAAAATAACCACAGTTTTCCAAAAAGGCTACTTAAGCATCTCTCCTTTCCAACTTTCTAGCTATGCAAAGCCGGATTTTCTTCATCTACTTCACTAACATCAATACACTGAATGCAGAAGCAGATATCATGATTCAGTTGTCTTCTGTTAAGTCAGACCTTAAGAAGACTTGCCAATGTTTAAATGATGCCACTCCTCATTTTTTTCATAAGACTATGTTAACAAGTGCCATGGTTGTTATTTCAAATAAATTAGCCAATAAATAATTTTTAAAAGTCTCAGTTTTATAAAGCAGTAAATATTGATAGACGTACCCTACATTTTAATAGGCTCCTTGCTCTTCTCAATAACTGATGAATGCAATAATGTGTAACTCAGAAATTTATAAAACTGCAAAAGTTTTTTTAAATTAAGGACTACTGAGGTAGAAAATTACTAATAAAGAAGTCACCTCAGATGAGTGCATAAAATTGAAAATGAACTAGTAACTGGTAAATATTTGACATTTTTTTTCTCAGTGGAAACTTTTACTGTAGTTATTTTAATTCTACCCCACAGATCTACACCGGGTGCAAGGAGAAGATAATCTTGTCTTCTATTTTTATTTTATTTTATTTTTTTATTTTATTATACTTTAGGTTTCAGGGTATATGTGCACAATGTGCAGGTTTGTTACACATGTATCCATGTGCCATGTTGGTCTGCTGCACCCATTAACTCGTATTTAGCATTAGGTATATCTCCTAATGCTGTCCCTCCCCCCTCCCCCCACCCCACAACAGTCTCCGGAGTGTGATGTTCCCCTTCCTGTGTCCATGTGTTCTCATTGTTCAATTCCCACCTATGACTGAGAACATGCGGTGTTTGGTTTTTTGTCCTTGCGATAGTTTACTGAGAATGATGTTTTCCAGTTTCATCCATGTCCCTACAAAGGACATGAACTCATCATTTTTTATGGCTGCATAGTATTCCATGGTATATATGTGCCACATTTTCTTAATCCAGTCTATCCTTGTTGGACATTTGGGTTGGTTCCAAGTCTTTGCTATTGTGAATAGTGCCGCAACAAACATACGTGTGCATGTGTCTTTATAGCAGCATGACTTATAGTCTTTTGGGTATATACCCAGTAATGGGATGGCTGGGTCAAATGGTATTTCTAGTTCTAGATCCCTGAGGAATCACCACACTGACTTCCACAATGGTTGAACTAGTTTACAGTCCCACCAACAGTGTAAAAGTGTTCCTATTTCTCCACATCCTCTCCAGCACCTGTTGTTTCCTGACTTTTTAATGATGGCCATTCTAACTGGTATGAGATGGTATCTCATTGTGGTTTTGATTTGCATTTCTCTGATGGCCAGTGATGATGAGCATTTTTTCATGTGTTTTTTGGCTGCATAAATGTCTTCCTTTGAGAAGTGTCTGTTCATGTCCTTCGCCCACTTTTTGATGGGGTTGTTTGTTTTTTTCTTGTAAATTTGTTTGAGTTCATTGTAGATTCTGGATATTAGCCCTTTGTCAGATGAGTAGGTTGCAAAAATTTTCTCCCATTCTGTAGGTTGCCTGTTCACTCTGCTGGTAGTTTCTTTTGCTGTGCAGAAGCTCTTTAGTTTAATTAGATCCCATTTGTCAATTTTGGCTTTTGTTCCATTGCTTTTGGTGTTTTAGACATGAAGTCCTTGCCCATGCCTATGTCCTGAATGGTATTGCCTAGGTTTTCTTCTAGGGTTTTTATGGTTTTAGGTCTAACATGTAAGTCTTTAATCCATCTTGAATTAATTTTTGTATAAGGTGTAAGGAAGGGATCCAGTTTCAGCTTTCTACATATGGCTAGCCAGTTTTCCCAGCACCATTTATTAAATAGGGAATCCTTTCCCCATTTCTTGTTTTTGTCAGGTGTTTGTCAAAGATCAGATAGTTGTAGATATGTGACATTATTTCTGAGGGCTCTGTTCTGTTCCATTGATCTATGTCTCTGTTGTGGTACCAGTACCATGCTGTTTTGGTTACTGTAGCCTTGTAGTATAGTTTGAAGTCAGGTAGCGTGATGCCTCCAGCTTTGTTGTTTTGGCTTAGGACTGACTTGGCGATGCGGGCTCTTTTTTGGTTCCATATGAACTTTAAAGTAGTTTTTTCCAGTTCTGTGAAGGAAGTCATTAGTAGCTTGATGGAGATGGCATTGAATCTATAAATTACCTTGGGCAGTATGGCCATTTTCATGATATTGATTCTTCCAACCCATGAGCATGGAATGTTCTTCCATTTGTTTGTATCCTCTTTTATTTCATTGAGCAGTGGTTTTATAGTTGACTAGAACCAGAAGATACCTTAGGATAGAAGAATGAGTATATTCAACATGTAGGGACATTTTGCCCAGGTATAGACTGGGAGCAGAGGCTACCAGTTGTCTTCTAGTATCTGTGAGGTATCTCCCAATATCCTACTTTCTCAACAATAAAGTCCATAAACCCAAACTGGACAAATGGGCTGCCAAAAATATGTTATTTGTCAACCATTTCTGGAGCTAGATATGACCCAAAAATGTAAGCAAGATGGTAGCATAAATTCTGTAAATCTGGAATGTGGATGTGATATGTAGCTATCTTGCAAAGTGAGGTGGAAACCACCTGTTAAAGATGAGCACATAGAAGGAGCTTGGGTCCCTAAGGATAATAGAGCCACCACATTAGTCATGGTCTGCCAATATTTATGTGAGAGGGAAATAAACTTCTGACTTGAAATTTATCTACCGTGAATGACTTGATACATAAATGGTGTGAAACTTATCTACCGTAATTTGAGATTTTCTGTTATGACTAATCTTAATTTTAAGTGAGAAGTGACTCAGCAGTCCTGTTAGAGAAATGGAACTCTATTTTCTTTGCTTATTTGTTATCTTTTTCTAGTGTCAGTGCTATTACATTCTACTAGCATAACCAGGGGAATTTTTCAACATAGTAGATTATGTTGGCGTTCAGCAAATATCCCAAAGTGTGGTGGTTTGGCATGCTGAGTTCTTTGAACCAAAGGAGGACCAAGGTCTGTCCGATTTTCTCCTATGCGCCTGTCTCTTGCTCCTCTTTCTTTCCTGAAGTGTAAGGTGGGGTTTCTCTGAAGTTTCCTTATCTGTCAAATGATAGATCTCAATTTTCATGAACCCGCTACCCAGCAATCTCATTAATCAGGGAAGGGTGATTCCAGGGAGAAGAAACTCCATGCCCAGACAGACGTTGTCACAGGCTGTCACCTATTCCTTCGATGGGCTCCTCTGATACCTGAAAGACTATTCTATGCATAACAAGACAATCTTGTTCGCCACGCGTTTTCTCCCCTCCCCCCTTGCATAACTTGTGTCACTGTCACCACCACAAGGGCCCCAAACTCCTATTCCTTGCTGTACCTCGGGATATTATATAACTTCAATCATCTGGCCCTTCTTTGAATCTCAAATGTTGTGGCACTCCCATGCATATGCACATAATTAAAATGATTTTTCTCCTGTTAATCTGTTTACTGTCAGGTTATTTCATAGACTCAATTATCAAACCTTCTGAGAGTAGAAGGAAAGTTTTTCTCTCCCCTACAATTATGATTGAAGGTGAGAGTGAAAACTCAATTTTTGGGGGGAAAATTTGGTAATTGTATTTCTAAAGGACATGTCCAGAAATGTCCTAATATTTTTTAACTGGCTGGAAGATTTCAGAACTAATTCTCACACACACACACACACACACACACACACACACACACACACACACACACATTTTGCTTGATTAAATAAAGCAAAATATAAGTTAATGATTACTCATTGCTCTGGCAGTAACTAAACTAAAATTACAGCACAGGAACTGAGCTAGGTATGATTTCTTCACCGTAAAACTGAAAGAAAAATCTCAGGACCCCAAAATCACTAAGCCAAGGGAAAAGTCAAGCTGGGAACTACATCGGGCAAATCTGCCTCCCATTTTAACTCCTAAATAAGATAGCTAAAAAGATAAAAGAGCTACATACCTCCCTCACAATTTATTCACAAGGAAATTCCTTATGGGCCTCAAGATATTTACCTTAGAACAGTTGTATTGAATTTCATCCTGGCCATGTAAACTAATAGCCTATCTTCATAGGTGTGGGACAGAAAGTCATCCCTCTGCTCTTCTGAGACAAATACATACCAGATTGCTTTCTCTGCCCTATTGTTTATGTTAAAAATGCAGATTCACCGAGCCAGACTAAATTGTGTATTCAGTGAAAGGCTGATCAAGGACTCAACAGAATGCAACCTCTTTTATCTCTTATCTACCTATGACCTGAAATACCACCTCCTCACCTTTGAGTTGTCCTGCCTTACTGGACTGAACCAATGCACATCTTGTACATATTGATTGATATGTCTCCCTAAAACGTATAAAAGCAATCTGTACCCTGACCAGCTTGGGCACACATCCTTAGCATTTCCTGAGGCTGTGTCATGACTGGGTCCTTAACCTTGGCAAAATAAACTTCTTAAATTGGTTGAGACCTGTATCAGATATTTTAGGTTCACAAATAATCTATAAAATGTATCATTAGAAGATATCTGGCCGGGTGTGATAGCTCGCATCTGTAATCCCAGCGCTTTGGGAAGCCAAGGCGGGTGGATCACCTGAGGTCAGGAGTTGAGAGGAGCCTGGCCAATGTGGTGAAACCCCATCTCTACTAAAAATACAAAAAATAAGCTGGGTGTGGTGGCAGGCACCTGTAATCCCAGCTACTTGGGAGGCTGAGGCAGGAGAATCCCTTGAATGCAGGAGGGAGAGGTTGCAGTAAGCCAAGATTGAGCCATTGCACTCTAGCCTAGGCAACAAGAGTAAAACTTTGTCTCAAAAAAAAAAAAAAAAGGTATCTGAGTAAAATACAACTCAACTCATTCTTTTTTCCAGATGAAGATGCTTAGAGCCAAAAGGAGAAAAACACATGATCACAAGATTATTTATAAATCATTGACATGTAAAAGTACCAATTATTAATTTTTTAGCACAATGTAAGCAATAAGACTCACTTAGGATACTGATGGCATTTTCTTTCTCTCTCTCTTTTCTTCTTTCTTTCCTTCTTTCCTCTTTTCTATCTTGTTTTTCTTTCTTTCTTTGCTCAAGCCCCTACTGCCTTTATCAGCAGAAAAAAACAGCAGCTTTCCTTCTGAATTGTTGTAGAATTACATGATCAGACTCAGTTCAAAGTGGTAGTGAGAAGATGAGCAAACCTGATCAACTCACTCACTGATGCCACTTTTTCTCTCTTCTCTGACACACAGATGTTTTCTTTGATGTATAGCTTTTCCATGAGGATTGTAATTATATCAGTTTATTTAAAAACACTAAAGTTTAGTGGCAAGTCACATCTGAAAATACAAAACTTTGTATTATGTTTAGTAAAACATAAGGAAAAAATTCATTTATTTAATGCAAAGATAGTTATTTGATTCTTCATTAACAATAAGATAAAAAATTTAGATTTTGCTTTAAGGCTGATTTTAGGAGTCTCTGGAACCTTCTGAGCTCTATCTTAGCTAATTTTCCTAAATGATGTCTTTCTAAGTGATTGCTTTACCAAAAAAATACCCCTACTTATGTATACAATCCTTTCAGTAGATGACAGTTATACTTTAATTTAATTCATTGTATCTCTGCCTACTACATTGATCTTTTGTCTATTTCTGTGCAAGGTAACTTATTTTGATATTTTATATCATGAATCACTATAAGAATTTAATTAAATTGATATATTAACTGTGCTGTAATTGCCACTGAAGTATTGTGAATGTCAGGCTACTCTGCTCTCATCCCAAATCATGACTGGAAATAAAATACTGCAACTGAGATTATTTTCTTTATCAAGAGAGGTATACAAAAATATATAAGCCAGAGATACCCATTTTGACCCAGGATCTGGAATTAGAGGTTTACCTGGTTTTTTAGATAGAAATGATACATATTTTACAGAATATTTGATTAATAACATGTAATTATTTCTTTCAATCTGTTCTGTTTCCATGCTTAGTGTTCTTCTGTGTTCATGACCTGATCATTAATAAATTGCCTGCCAATATTAATACTGCTCACTTTTTGACTAATTTATTCAGCTTTTAAAAAATATAGATTAGTTCCATTTCAGTTTTCACTGAGATTATTTTCAAAATCTTTAATTCACTTTAAAAGCTTCATACTACATGTAATCAATACAAAATTTTTATAAAAATAAAATGCCCAATTTAGGAAAGTCATCACATATGAAAATATAGTAGCTATGATTGTGCACCTAGAGGTATTATAAATGTGGCAGCATAGATACAACATAATAAAATTCTAACTGAGCTAGCGTAATTAAGATAATTAAACTTGCATTTAATAGAAGAGAGCATGTTCATACAGTATTAATGCTTTGGCTGAAACAGTAACATTTTATCTTGCTTAATAAATGTAAGTTTAAGTATTTTGAATATGTAATATTTTGTTATATTCAAAATTTATACCTTTGCAATCAGATACAAAAACAAAACCAAAATTCACAATAAGTCATATTAGCTTGAATCGACTATCCTATATTAAAATTCATATTGACGTAATTATAGCCAAAATTAATTACTTCCAAAAATAAATGGAATACAAAGAATTTAGACATTAATAGGCGTTAATATATAAAGTTTTAATTAACCCTTTAATAGCTTAAAACCATTTACTGTCTTAAAATTTTAGTTGGCATTTTCCTCTTCAACTTTATGACAGGCCTTATTAATCTGATGATATTTTCTCTCTCTCAACACCCAAAACGGTGAACTAATAGCTTTGTAAATAAATATTTGGGCATAAATGAAACACTAGATTGACGACTAAATACTAAAAATACATTTTTTGTGTTTGAAGTTCTATGAGAATAATCTATTTTTAGTATAGAAATCTATTTTTTAAATTATTTTGGAATTCTTTTGTAAATTCTAATAAAGTTTGTCTTTTAGAACAGTTTCAGATTTACAGAACAATTGTGAAGATAGTACAGAGTTCCTGCATATCCCATATACAGTGTTGTCTGTTGTTAATATCTTACATTGCTATGATCACAATAATACTGAAACCTTAGATTTCCTTAGTTTTTACTGAATGCCCTTTTTCCACTTGAGGACCTCTTCCAGGATACCTATTACTAGTGGTCTTTACTTCCTAACTCCTCTGGGCAGTGTTGGAGCTCAGAAAACAATACCCCAAAATGAAAGCCTCAGAATCACCTAAGAAGCAAAAAATTTTTCTCTGCCCTCCTGCCCTCCTGTCTCTCAGCCCCATTCTCCCTAAGGCTACCTATAGAAACTAGTATCCCTTGGCCGGGCGCGGTGGCTCATGCCTGCAATCCCAGCACTTTGGGAGGCCGAGGTGGGCGGATCACGAGGTCAGGAGTTTGAGACCATCCTGGCTAACACAGTGAAACCCCGTCTCTACTAAAAATACAAAAAAATTAGCTGGGCGTGGTGGCGGGCGCCTGTAGTCCCAGCTACTCGGAGGCTGAGGCAGGAGAATGGTGTGAACCCGGGAGGCAGAGCTTGCAGTGAGCCGAGGTTGTGCCACTGCACCCCCAGCCTGGGCAACAGAACGAGACTCTGTCTCAAAAAAAAAAAAAAGAATCCCTCTTCACCAAGTCAGGTCTTAGAAACCAGCACCTCTTATCCCCAAAGTCAACCAAAATACCTAAAAATACTACTCCAATTATCTCTCCTCATTTTTGTCTAAAAACTGGCCATGTAAAAGTTATCTTTTTAAGATCAAACTACCTTGTTTGACTGTGGTTCATAAGACTCCTTTTCCAGTGAGGGTCCAGCCCATCACCCAGAAGGAAGGAATGAATGCTCAGGCCAAGAAGAATCCAGACAGACAGCCTTACTGGGTTCCCCACTCAGTCTCTTAGGATTAGATCATGCCATTTTTTGTCCAGTCATAGTTCTACATGGCTGTCCATATTTTGTTGAACCTAAGCATAAAAATGGACAATTTCCCCTGAATCTCTGGGTCTTCAACCTGAAGGCTCCCACATATGCACATTAAATAAATTTGTATACCTTTTCTCCTATTAATCTGCTTCATGTCAGTGATTTTCAGTGACACTTCAGAGGGCCAAGCCCTTAGCTCCTACATCAAACATTCCTTGTTTTGTATGACCTTGATTGGTCTGGGTAGTACTGATCAGGTGTTTTACATAATGCTACTCCAGAAGTTATCTGTTTGATATTTTTCTCATGATTAGACTAGAGTTACATGTTTTGGGGAGACCACAGAAGTAAAGTGCCATTTCCATCACGTCATATCAAGGATAGATAATATCAATGTGATTTATTATTGTTGATATTGACCTTGATTACCTAGCTTAGGTGTTATTTGTCAGTTTTCTCCATTGCAAAGTTACTGTGTTTTATTTTATACTTTGAAAGGAAGTCACTATGTGCGGCCCAAACTTGAGTTGAGAGTTATGTTCCACCTACTTAAAGGCAGAATATTTACAGAAGTTCTTTGGAATTTTTTTGCATGGAAGACATATCTATTCTCTATGTATTTATTTAATCATTTATTTGTATTAGTATGCAGGAAAGTTTAATTTTAAATCAGTAACATCTAGTGCCAATGATAACTTTTAAAAGGACAGATAATTCAAAATTCCTTATGTTTCAAAAGGCAATATGATTTTTCAGTTCTAGCATATGGTTTACCAAGTTGTCCCTGGGACTATTACATACTAACACTATACTACATTTTTTTTTAAAGTCTTAGGCTCCTTTTCTGTTGATTTTCCCTTTCATTTTTGAACTACATGTATCTTTACCAGCAAAAGAAATAGATTAAAAAATCCACCCTCAGTTCCTTTTTGGAAATCTTTCGGAAAAGGTAGTTGGAGAAAGCCAGTTTTACCTAAGAGTAACTTCGTTTTCTCTCTTCTTGACCAGTACATTCAGTTTTTCTCCTTTCAGTAAAACTATATATTTATTTACTCTTTATTTGTGGAGCCTTTAACATGTGTTCAGTGCTGAGTGTAATAGGTAAGTTTGCTGTGTTTTGTTCTCATATAACATTTATTATAACTAACTTTGGTTTGTTCATAGATAAATTGAGGAAAGAAGAGATTATAGTCAAATCTATTGCATGTTTTTAATTATGTGGCCACTAGAAAGTACTTCACTTTCCTCATTTCTTTTTACATTTATGTCATGCACCCTAGTTCAAATACTACACATCTTCCAGAAGACTATAGAATGTTCAGTTCTAGACTCTAAAAGATCATGAAAATCATAACTAGCCAGTTACAGTCATCTGGACAGAAATCTAGAGATTTTCTTAGGCACAGATATTCCAATATTCATCAATCATAATAGAGTGGTATAAAATCAGACTTCAGTATTATTTGCACATGTAAAAGACTGACATATGTATAATAAGGGAAAGGTAATGCAATCCTTTGAGATATGCTTGCATCTTGGATATATTTGCAGCCTTCACAAAAAAAGGGAACTATAAGTGATCATATGTGTTTGCCACCAGAGACCCCTATTTTCTCAGATAGCAATTCAATTCAAATTTTCCATATGTTAACAAATAATTTCTTTTTAAAAAATGAGTTAAGGGTCTTCTGATTCTTGGCCAAAAAAAAAAGCCTGCTCCTATATTAAAAATTTATGTTCACTACTGTTTAAGAATCTACAAAATCATGCTGTGACATATGATTATTAATATAGACTTACACTTCCAAGAGTACTCAACCACAGTTTTTATGAAGATGAATAAATGTAGCATTTCCTGCACTTCAGTGTTATTCAAAAATTAGCCATCAACGATTGAGTGAACCAATCTGCAGCAAATATAGATCAAATTGAAAATTCAAGTGTAATAAAACTCCAGAAAGATCCCACTAGGGCAAAATATTTGTAAATCAAATTTCACGCATGTTGTTGAGCCCAAATATTTTGCTTTTGAAAACACTATTGTATATTAATATCCTGATCAGAAGTGTTATTCCCCAATGCTACTAGGTCTATACAGCACAATCTTACTTAGTTGTTTTTGAAATTTTGTGTGATTTGAATAAGTAAATGTCTCTTTTACTTATAGTAGTTCTCTAGCCTTGTGTATCACTTTCTTTAGAAAAATATCTTATTAGGTATCTAGGTTAAGACAGTGTCAAAATAATAATATTAAAAACATTTGACATTTGAAGAATTAAGCTGAATTGCATAGAGTATCAAATGAAGAAGAAAATACTTTATCTAAATACCCATGAAATCATTAATAAAATATTGTGGATGGATAGAAAACCATAGTTTCTAATTTTTATTTCAAGATCCATTAACTATATAATGATATACTTCCTACCTATAGTAATGTGAGTAATGTGATTTTATAGATTGCATGTAATGAATCAAATGGCAATAACAGCTATTTACATATTCTTGAGCTAGCCTATGTTTAAATAAATATTTTCTACACTGTTTTGAAGTCATTCACATAGGTTAATTTGTAAAGGAAGCAGTCTTGAATCAGGGTATGATTAGGAAATATAATATCTACCTATCTAAATGCTGACGTTTGTTTCATTTTAAAATTTTTATATAGTGTATCCCTAATTATAGCTACAAAGATTGAACAGTGTACTCATCAAACAAAGACTATCATTCTATGGGACAGAATAGAGCCAGCAAGTTGACTTCTGTGAATTATGCAAACAGAAGAGTAGAGAACAACTAGGGCCTAGTAAGCAAGCCCTATTCAGAAGGAAAATGGGAGTGGGGAAAAAGACTCTGCTGAGATAATTATTAAAGTTGGGAGGACACATTCCCATGGTGCATCTCAAGGAGAACTAGTTTGTTTTGGCTTGCCTCCTCAAGCAGAAATTTAAGTGTGAATTTAAACATGGCATGCTGAGTTTGAGGAGCAGCTTTTTCCCTCTTTGCTGAAGAGTAGCAGTGGGTAGAGGGCGACATGTCATTGATTTTGAAGCTCTGATACACTTTTTATACCCTTATGGTGAATAGTAAGTAATTTAACGCTGTTTACAATAGAAACTTTATGAATAACATTAATAAATAGAATGTTTGCACTGCTGCTTCTCTAACTTGACAGCATGTTGCCACCTGCCCATTAATACCTTTGATTAACACAAAACTAAAGTCCTTATTAAGGAATAGAGATAGCATATTTATTCTCAAAGGAAACATTTGTACACTTGTAAACTTATTGTACATATGTCAGATTTCTAAATTAATATATGTAAGGTTCATAGCGTTTTGGAGATTTGAAAGATGTCATATTGATGAAATATTTCTAGAAAGTACTGTGTTTCATAATACTTGGCAAAATAAAATTTAATAGAGTTATTAGAAAATGGTCAGTTCAAAGTAGATAACTCTGGATAATAAGAATAGCAAAGCCACTCCTAGAAACTCATGCCTATACTATAGGTGTGATACACTCAATTTATAGACCATGTGACATCTAAATTTCCCACTGATGATCTATACAATGTAATAAAAATGGTAGTTAATGAGTTTCTGGAATCCATGAATAAAAAATCATGATACAGCTTTTGGAATGACAGAGTCAAAATCGAAATGACTTTTGTGAAAGGTAAAAGGCAAATAAAATGTTTTTCTGTAAAGATATGTGAGAAAAATCAAACGTTTAACATAAGATAGGAGATGAAAAAAAGAAGGGGAGAGGAAGGAAAAATATACCTACTGTATGGAGTATTCAATGTGTGTCAAGCTGAAAGGATTTTACACACATAATTTCTAATCCTCATAACAGCACTACAAGGTCAGTGTGATACTCCTTTTATTTTTTTATAGAGTAGTAAAGAGTGACTCAGAGGAAGTTAATTCATCCGGGAAAGGACAAGCTTCCACCTCTGTTGGGTCTGAACGCAGGTATATTTGAGAATTTAGTTGATTGTGCTCTCATAAGAATTCAACTCTTTCTCCTCAGTAAGCATAATTTGGCGAATAAACCAATATTAATGTAAAAATAGTGAAACAGTTTGTCCACTAACTTTAGACCAGTCAGAGTTTTAATTGTATGGAGTTCTTAGTTCTAATCTCAACAAGTCAGAAAAATATGGAAAGATACATAAAGGATTCAGAAGAATATTCAAAAAACAATGAGAGAGATGATAAAGGATTATTGAAGAGAAATTTAAATCATAGGAACTGTGTTGCCTCTATAAGATCCGAGTTCACATAATGTTCTTTCATAATAGCAGTAAACTCCAGTGCTTTAATTCCAAAATACGTGATATTCCACACAGGACTTCTACAGACCTTTGTCTTAGGGAAGATATGGGCTTGTACAAGATAGAGTAAGAAGAAAGCTCTCCAGTACTTGAAGCCTAGATACACCCGAGAAATTGCTTAGCAGCTCACAACACTGTGGTCCATGTGGACAGCAATGGAGAAAATTCTTTGAGTGCTGTTGGCATGTTACTCTGTCTCTAATGGAAGCAAATTATATACTTTCTAAAGTGACAGTATCACTCTAGTAATGTGCAGATAAAGTGTTCCAGTGAAATCTAATAGCTCGTACTTGCCAGAATCATTATTAAAATAATTGCTTCCTCCTACTTTTTTTTTCCTTTTTTGGGAAAAGTGCTACTTCATGTGGCAGTCAGTTTTTAAAAACAAGGTAACAAACTATAGCAGGACACAGAAACTACAAAGGCAGTGCTTCCCTCTCTTTAATAATTCTAACGTATGCCTGCTAAAATAACACTGTGTCCTGGAAAGCAGCCTTTTAATAGAACGTTTGTGGATAATTGAACTCCTGCTCATTGTTCAAAAGGTCATAAGGTTCCAGTGAGCCCTTTTTCTTTTGGTAAATTATTCAGTTTGAGTATTTATTGGCCTGTCAAAAGGAAAGTATTGTATGAACTGTCTTTGTTGCTCTTCAGTGTTTCCTAATTTGATTGTGTTCCTTTCTGTGCATAACGCCAGCAGAAAATTTCCATTTCTTCTTCTCAAATTCCAGTATATCTTTGCTGTTTGCTATATAGATCAGCCTCATAGATCAAATAGACATAAATTAATTCAATGGAAAAGAATTATAATACTGATTGAATGCAGAGTTTTTGTTTGATTTGTGTTCCAAGCCTGATCAGATCATTGTTTTTATTAATATTATTTCAGAGCATTCCTTAAAAGGAATCTACAATAGAAAGAACGGGGCAAATTTTAAGGGAATTGCTAGTATTAGGTTATCTATAGTCATCTATACTACAATAAAAGCAGTATTCCACATCCTTGATCTTACAAACTTAGTGCCTGCACGATATCTACACACTTTACTGTAGTCGATAGATCAATTAACCCCAGTTCTGAACAAAATTTGGGGCAAATTGGGTAGTTCCAGTGCTTGTACTGTCCATACTTGTTGGCCCTTCTGTATTATTTTCTGTATCCAAAGCTGGCTGAAGGAGAATTACTTAGGTCAAGATAAAGGGGGTCATAAGAAAACAAAGAGTAGCTGAATTTCAGAAAATATATCCCATATACTGCTCTCATTTTCTTCTGACCACTGCGATCCTTACACAAAACACCTACGATTTTTGCTTGCTTTCAGATGACATGGGATAGTCTCTTCTGAATGCTCTTGTTTTTCTAAGTGAAAAGCTCTCTCTTCCTATGGACAGAAATTGATCACATTGGGTATGCCTGGACTGGATGTCACGTTAGTTCTTCATTTAACTTTTACAACAGTCATATGGGTTAACCTTCTTACAGATGAAGAAGCAAAGATACACAGAATTAGTTCACTTTCCAAAGATACCATTTCTCATAGATGACGGGGCTGTGATTTTAACCCAGATTTGAATGACACCAAGGTTCAGACTAATTTATTTCCATGCCACATGAAGGAAGGGTTGTTTTAAGACTTAGTGAAACTGGGTAGGAAGCATTAGGTTCTAAAGAGTCAATCAAGACATGAGATACCACTGATTCAATTCATCTAGTAGGTATTGACTCCTGTGATAGCACAAAGCTCACCAAATGCCAACTCCTAATTCCAGTTCCCTTACCCTTGTTCATTATTCAAGTCCACTCTTTCCCCTGCCCTCCGATTTAGTCTTCTGTTTCTTTGTCTAATGGCTTCTAACTTGGCTGAGTTCCTGACTTCATTCCCTCTTTTCTTCTCAGGTTCTATGTTCTTGAGCCCTTGGCTGCCTGGATTCCTCTTTGCTACTTAGCTACAATAGTCACAAACAGCTGTATACTCCCAACGAAGTATTCATATACTTCCTTGGCATTTCAAGTGCTGGAGTTGACCCATTAAGGCCTAATACTCATTAATCAGAAAACTTCTGCCTGGACTCAGCCAAGTCTAAGTTGCTGAAATTGCAAATATAATCTGCAATGTGTTTCCAAATCTATGGTTGGCAACATTTTACTCTAAAACCCTCAAAACGGCCGGGTGCGGTGGCTCACGCCTGTAATCCCAACACTTTGGGAGGCCAAGGCAGGTGGATCACGAGGTCAGGAGATCGAGACCATCCTGGCTAACACGGTGAAACTCCGTCTCTACTAAAAATACAAAAAATTAGCCAGGCGAGGTGGTGGGCGCCTGTAGTCCCAGCTACGCGGGAGGCTGAGGCAGGAGAATAGCGTGAACCCCGGGGGATGGAGCCTGCAGTGAGCCGAGATCACGCCACTGCACTCCAGCCTGGGTGAAAGAGCGAGACTCCTTCTCAAAAAAAAAACAAAAAAAAAACCTCAAAACACATGTTGTAGGTATTCTAGTTAATCTGGAAACCAGCCCTACATGGTATAAAATTATATGTTTAACAGTTGTCATTTTTTCCCTGGCCTATCCTCCTCTTACTGGATTCCCATCTCTTCTCCCTTGGTACTTCTAAATTGTGAACCTATGCAGTGGAATATCCTTTGGGCTTTCTGATTCTGACTTGGTTTACTAACCTTCACCTATTTTCCCGAGATCCCTGGCTTTGAATAAGCAATGGAATTCTAATTTCTGCTGAGTCTAAACTCCCTTTTTATTCTGGCTATCTATCGCTACAAAGTACTTCAAAAATTAGAATATTAAAAGCAACCATTTTTATTTTTTTCTTGTGATTTTGTACATTGGGAATCTGGGGAGAGTTTGGTTTTGATTCTACTGTTTTGCCAGACATTGTCTGACATCCCTCGTTAGCTTTCAGCTAGTAGATGGGCTGTCTGGAGGGTCTAGGATAGCCTCACTGAGAGTCTGTTCCTTTTGCAGCTTTGGCTGCAAGGCAGAGATCAGCCAGGACTGGTGATCATGCCCTCGCTAGCAAGAGGTTCTCAGTGTATTTGAACTTCTAAAGTGGAGAATCACAGCTCCTAGAGAGAATGTTCCCAAGAGATATGAAGCAAAAGCTGCCTGTTTCTCATATCCTGGGCCCTGAAACTGCATTTCAGTGTCATTTCTGCTGGTGTCTATTGGTCAGAGCGGCATAATCTCACTCAGATTCAAGAGGAAGGGACATATATCCAATTTCTTAATGGGATGAGTATCACAACTTCTATGGCTATATTTATTCTGCCTTACTTCCTATTTCCTGTGTCTGTTTTCCTCCCAATCTTGGTCTATGTGTTTCTACTCTAGGCCTGAAATCTAGACTCAGTTTATAGTAATTGATAAAATCCCTTAGTTCTAGTTTAATTGTATTCATTCATTTATTAATGAACCTTTTAAGAACAGATTTCGTGGTTGGTTATTACTGTACAAAGCAGTACAAAAAAGTAATTTTCAAAATATGGATTTTGTTGCCTGGCTTTTAATCCTGCATCCTCCATTTGTAAATTGCAAAATCTTGAGCAACTTACTTGTGCCTCAATTTCCTCTTTTGTAAAATGCAGATTATAATGTCTATATTATGTGGATATTGTAAACATCAAGTGGGATAATGTATACAAAATACTAAGCATAGTGTCTTGTACACAAAAGCAGTCTAGTAAAATAGAATAGTGGCTATGATTAGTAGCTGACATGGTTTGGATGTGTCCCCACCCAAATCTCATCTTCAGTGGTAGTTCCCATAATCCCCATATGTCGTGGGATGGACCTGGTGGAAAGTAATTGAATCATGGGGGTGGTTTCCCCCATGCTATTCTCATGATAGTGAGTAAGTTCTCAGGAGATCTGATGGTTTTATAAGGGGCTTCCCCCTTCGCTCTGCTCTCATTCTTTTTCTTGCCACCTTGTGAAGAAGGATGTGTTTGCATCCCCTTCTGCCATGATTCTTAAATTTCCCAAGAGGCCTCCTCAGCCAGGCTGAACTCTGAGTCAACTAAACTTTCCTTTATAAATTACCCAGTCTCAGGTATGTCCTTATAGCAGCATGAGAATGGACTGATACAATAGCTATCACTATCACTTACTATGTGAACCTGAATTAGCCACTTAATATCTCTGGACCTCCTCTTTTATATATAGCTTCATATTCTGTATAATTTAAAAAACTGGATTGTTTTTTCTTATAGTTATGGTTTATAACAGTGAAAGGATGCAAATTAAAATCAGGAAAGGAAAAAGACACATGAGGAGGAGTTCAAGAGAAAGTAGGCAGAAGTTTCCAGGTATATCTTCTCAGTGGAGTAAAAGAGGGACACATCATTAAGATAAACTAATCTGGTCATATTGGCATAGTATGGCCCAAGGCCTGAGGCTCACAGAAACATTCATATCAGGTAGAATATTCCAAGGGTTCAGAGATTATCTCCCAGGAGTGTGAAAAGAGGTATTTCCTTAAATGTGCAGGTTTTGAGTAACTCAAGCCTGCTGAATTTATTCTTTCCTTGCCACACACTAATATAAAACGTTAATAAAAGGGAAATTGAGTGCAGGGCATGTGATACATCTGTACATTGTTCTCAAATTTTATGCAAATCTAAAATTGTAATTCTAAATCCAACTGGAGCAATAGGTTATATAAGTTGATAAATATTCAGGCTTAAAGTATTTTAAAACTTTTCTTCATCATTATTTGTTTATAATCAAAAGGGATTGCATTGTAAGGGATATTGTTGTTTGCATTACCCAATACATTGAAAATTTTTATTATCTTTTTGATTGAATTTTTTCTCAGCAACACTTTATAATAGTCAAAAAGTAGAAAAAATCTAAATCTTCAGTAACATATGGATAAATAAAATGGAATGTTATTCAGCCATAAAAAAGAATAAAGTACTGATACATGCTACAGCATGGATGAAACATGGAAACATTAAGCTAAGGGATAGCAGCCAGTCATATAGGACCAATATATTGTATGGCTTAGATGAAATGTCCAGAATAGGCAAATCTAGAGACAAAAAGTGGATTAGTAGTTTCCAGGGGAAATAGGATTGACTGCAAATGGGAATTATAAAAATATTCTAGATTTAGACAGTAGTGATGATTGCATAGTCTTGTGTACATACTAAAATCATTGACTTGTACACTTTTAGAAGGGTGAAACTTTAAAAATTATTTCTGTATATTGCATATGTAAAAATTATTTTTCCATTATAATATAAAATTATATTTCAATTTTTAAAACGTAGCTCTTACAAAATTTCAAGTTAAATTTTCATAACAATATGCTCTGGATTTTGTACCCTAGATGGGAAGACGTATCTATTATTTTTTTAAAAAACGTAATTCTATTCTAGTGTACCCTTTATAAATCTTTAACTTCCTTTCTTATTCCATTCCACACACACTACATTATATTTTATCTTTATAACATATCATAAAGATTAAGAAATTAGGAACTCTTCCTTTTCTCAGATAGTCTAGCTTTGCTGCAGCAGTGAAATTCTTATTATGACTATCATAACTTAGTAGGTATTTTAACATGAGGATAAAACAGATTGAGTAACCCAGTACTATAGACAAGAAATAGAATCCAATTGCTAGATTTCTACACCTCTCTGGTTTACAGCTTGATAAATTATTGCTATTATTAGTCAAGCAATAAATCTCGACCTAATTGAAAACAACATGTTTGAATTTCTCGGTTGCTTTTCTTTGTTTTGCATGATTACAGAATCGTGTGTAACCAGTGATATGATTATAATTACTCAATGTATGCAGGAAATCTGAACATTGTTTAATATAGAAAACATTGAAAATCCCCTTCTTTAATGGAATTTGATAACATATATTGTGTTGTGACAAACATGCTTTATTCCTCTAACAACAAAATTTGGGTTATTTCCCTGAAGTGAAGTACAATATCTATGTATCTTGATTTAGGGATGGTTTCATTTCTAATCAATTATTTGTATCTTAATTTTTGCTGGCATCAAAAGAATCTATTAAAAAACTTTAAAAATTATTTCTGTATATTGCATATGTAAAATAGCCTTAATTGAGCAGCTTATCTTCCACTTGCAAATATGTGAAAATACCAGTATGTAAAAATAAAAAGAATTCTTTATCATTAGAAGAATGTACTTATTATTCTGAATGTCGTATGAGAAATCCTTTTTTGTTTTTAATTGTAGGAATCCAATCCAAGCACCTCTGAACAGCTGCAGCATTCCAATCAAAACATGTTAGCTAGTAATATCACTTACATATAAGCAAAACAATGTTTATCTTTGCTTTCTGAATTCAGAATGTTAGGTTATCTTACTTGTTTAAACTTGTTTGGGAGAAGATATGGAGACTAAGCCTGTACATATATGTACATATGTTCATCTTCTCACAGGCCTCTGAGCTTCTGGTTTTCTTATTTCTTAGAATCTAGGTTCTATTTGTAGAAGTAGGTGCTGTACAGTAAAGAAAAAGGGTTAACCTTTGACTGTTTTGGTATGTTCCAACTACTATTCTTAAATCACAGGCAAATTATCATTTCTGGTTTTAGTCTATCTCAGAAAAATAACACACAGCAAACACCAAGCTCAGTAGGATTTTAAGTAGTCGAATATAACCAAGTAAAACTGCTTTCACCAAATTATGACTTGATAATTGACATGGTGCTGGACTGTAGAAAAGACATGTTGTGTGTTCCTTTGGAAAAAGTTATCTGTGAGTGTTCTGTTGCATGAAAAGATACTAAATAGTTGATCATGTAGTGATTAGTAACACATGGTTAACAGCTAGTAAGAAGCAAGGTAGATTTTACTTTCAACTTTTTATTAATGTTACCTCCTCTACTTAACTCCTTTGAATCACCATCTCTGTTGATCCATTTCTTAGTCTGAAATTCACCAGAATGGCCCATTAAATTTTAGAATATATAAGGGCATAAGTGAACTGCAAAATAAGAGTAGCTTTAACTTAAAGATTAAAGCGGAATGCAGTTTTTCCCCTAGATTTTAATTTTTGCTATATTTTTCCTTAAGGGTTAAAAGACTAAAAATATTGTAACAAGATAAAATAATATGAAAAAAATCCTCGTTCTTCCTCCCCTGCCCTGTTAAATATCATATATTATTGGAAAAACAGTCAGTGTTAACAAGCTTCGGCACCACGTGTGTGGGTGTGCGCGTGTGCATGAGTGCACACACGCACACTGTTACACTAAACTGTATTCGTTATTAGCTAATTCAAGTAAATGGTTACATATCCATAGGTGTCCTGAGTAGCCTGAAACAATCTCCTTACCTCAGGATGGTGATTCTACATAGAAACCCATGGCAGGGGAAGCAGGAAACAACTTTCTTTTAAAGAAGAGAATGTATTAAAATAGTATAAAGCTAAATCAAATGGAACTGTTATGACGAATAGTTTGGGAAGTTAAACAATCTCCTTTTCCTATTTTAGACTTGCATAAGTTCAAAATAATCTTTAAGATATTCACACTAAATTATTACCTATATAGTATCTTTTAATGCAAAAATATACGGTATAATTGAATATAACACTTTTATTGAATGTATGCCTTTCAATCTCTTTTAATAATCTCTTTTAATAAATGCTTACAAGGCTTTTGTTTTATGAGTTTTATTCCTTCTTGAGTTGAGAACACAGTTTCTTACATTTGACCATGAACATTCCATTGAGAGACTGATGATAAATTCACACATAGCCTCCCTTTAACTGACGGACTTAAACTTGATCCATGGATTTGCACCACGAACTTCAAAAGATGAATCACTGCTGTAGATGTGATGGCCTAATTCTTCCAAATGTGGCTCAATATCAGTGGTAGCAAACTGGGAAGCATCATCAATTTCTTTCCTCACCTCAGTCCCAATTTCCTTTAATTCTTCCACAGTGGCGAGCTTGCTGCTTACAATTCTATCTTGGAGAATCATTATAGGATCCCTCTTACTTCTTACTTCCTGAATTTCTTCTCGTGTACGATAACTGACTCCAGGATCACTCATACTGTGTCCATGAAAACGGTAGGTCTGCAGCTCCATCAGTATGGGCCCCTTTCCAGATCTACAGTAGTCGGCTGCAAATTTTGTTGCCTCACGAACACACAGAACATCCATTCCATCGACCTTTAGCCCAGGGATAAAATTGCCCCTCTTGTAGTAATCAGAGCTGGCTGCTGCTCTCTCAGTAGATGTTCCCATTGCATATAGGTTATTCTCACAGATGAAAACACAAGGTAATTTCCATAAAGCTGCCATATTGAAAGCTTCGGCCATCTGCCCCTGATTCGCAGCCCCATCCCCATATAAAGTCAAACAGATCTCATCGTTTCCTTTATATTTACAGGCCAGAGCAATGCCAGCGCCCAGGGGGCCCTGCGCACCGACGATGCCATTGCCCCCGTAGAAGTTCTTGGTATACATATGCATCGATCCTCCTTTTCCTTTAGCACAACCTCCTCTTCTTCCCGTCAGCTCTGCGAGAATGGATCGGACAGAAAGCCCCCGAGTATAGCACACACCATGAGCCCTATATGATGTGATGACGTGGTCCGAGGGGTTTATGCCGGCCTCAAGGCCCACGCAGCAGGCTTCCTGACCATCACACAGGTGACAGAAACCGCGAATGAATTTCTGTTTGTACAGCTGATCTGCCTTCAATTCCATGCGGCGAACAGTCAGCATCATCCTGTAGTATTTAAGCCCCTCCGCCCTAGTGAGCACTGTAGTGACAGGGGGACCCTCTTCCAACAGATAAAGATCACATTGCTTAATTTCAAATGTAGCGTCATTTGAGGAGTTACGGGATGCCACCAGCACTCTGCGAGCTGATTTCTGGGCAACTCGCCTCAACACGCGGGAGATGAAGGCAGCCAGCATATTCTTCATGGAGTGCTGTGGATGGCAGCGGCGTCCCGTCCCGTAACGGCCGCCGGAAGGCCTGGCCTCGGCTCCGCGTCTCCTTCCTGTGCTCCAATGCACGTGGCGCCATCCGGGCACTGCACACGGGGGATAGAGGCAGGTCCTGCACAGCACTGGGACATGGGCCACGCAGTCTGAGCTGACTGATTTGTACAGTGCCTGCCAGCTGTAAAGACTAAAAGTAGTTTCCTTTTCTGGAGGACTTGGGCAAACTACAGGGCATCCTAATTAACCGCCGTCATTGCTGAACCTCAGTAATCTGAGTCTCTTTTCCCTGTTAAACTCTGGAGCAGTGTATCTCAAGCTTTCCCCACAAGCGTATCAAATAGAAGAAAGGAACCAACTCAGTCCCTAAGGCACACGAGAGTTCTGAGAGTTAGTCCAAAGGTATTTCTTCCTACCAATATTTCTTCAATGTCTTGTTTTTGATCTTTAAAATAAGTGTGAATATTTATCCTGCTCCATAATGTGCCATATGTATTTTAAGGTAACAACAAAGCTGTAAATTATTTGTTGCTTAACTTTAAAAACAAAACAGGCACACGCACGTTAACCAAAACCCCTTTTAAAGAAAAGTTAGTACTCTCAAATAATATGCCACATTTATCCTGATGGCGTCTAGCACCTGTGACACTTGAAGTGGGGAGGGAGGATGTATACAAACCTCAGCCTGAGAATAACAATTTAAACCCAGTAATAAACTTTGCTTGGTGTGGAAAATTAGAAGCAGGGAGAGAGGGTTGAGATGCAGATTGTGGTAAAAAGTTTGTAGTCTGTGACATTCCACTTTTGCTTACTCTTTTTAATAATTCTGAATCCCTGTTTTACCTAGTTTTATCCCTATTTTCTGACTACTTTACTTTTGTTCTTCCTTTTGTTTATTTCCTCTTTTTTTCTTTTTGGTTTTCTATAAAGATGTCTTCAGCAAGTTTCCATAGACTTTCAGGTGGTATTTATTTATTTATTTTGCTTTCATATCAATCAGACTGGACTAGTCTTAGTCCAGGAAATCTAGAAACGTGTTCTTACAGTGTCTTTTTATGTAGTAACCATTAGAAAGTGTAACTTCTTATAAAGTGACCCACCAAACAATATACAGTTTGGACTACAAGAGAGCAACAGAGTTTGCTTATGCCATTGGAAACCATTTAATCACAAGAGAAGAGAAGCCTTAGACCAAGGGATACAAAGATCACATATCATTTCTCTCTTTTTGTGCTTTTACCAGGAAGGCGATTTCATGCCCCAATAAGGCAATCCTAACTAGGGACCCTGTTTTATTTAGAATATTAAGCCATTCACCTTAATGCATGCTCTGTTTTATATCCATTGCCTATTTGCAAATGATAAATTCTTACCCAAATATCCCTATTACATGTTCAAAGCAGCTGCCTTCTCTATATCTAGTTGCAGGTGTTATTTTGGGCACTTCTTTTAATATTCAGGAAGAAAAGAAAAAATCGCTTGTTAAAAAGTTGAGATACCTCTTAAAACTTGATCCTCTCCGCACCTTCTGAACCCAGCCATCATAATAGGCCTCATCTTTTCACTCAATTTAAAATTCAACTGTTGGAATTCATGGTCTTGCTGTGCTGTTTGCTCCCTCTTTGATAGTTAGCCTGTCTGTGCTGTTCTCTTTCATTCCTCCAGGTATTGGAGATCTCTAGGGAGCATTATCTCCATAAGAATGAGAAAAATGACACTGCAGGATGGAATGGTAGTGTTAATGGGTCAGTGAGTGACAGCTGAGCCTTCTCTCAGAGGTATCAGCCAGGCCAGTGCTGCCAGGAACACAAGAGCTGTACAGTAAAGTGTGCCAATTTAATCTTGTCACATGTAGCCTGGACTGCAAAGATAGAGCTCCCCTCAAAAGCCCAGTGTGTCAAGCCTAAACCCGACTCATGCCAGAAGAGAACATACAAAGATGCTAATTGGAAAATATCTGTACTACGGGCTCCCACAGAAGATGTCCTTTTTTTTTTTTTTAATTGTACTTTAAGTTTTAGGGTACATGTGCACAATGTGCAGGTTTGTTACATATGTATCCATGTGCCATGTTGGTGTGCTGCACCCATTTAAAAAAAAAATTCTCAACAGGCTCTAGTTAAGATAATAAATAATAAAATGTGAAACTCCCATGGACCTCTTGGTCATCAGTTACCCTATATATCCTAAATTCAACTTAAAAATAGACATCTGAAATCAAACAATGTTGAAGCATTTCAATTAAACTGATCAATCTTGATAATGACTTTTTGACTTTTATTGCTATCCTTCCAAATCCATCTACATTTTCAAAGAAAGAATGAAATTTCCAGACATCAGGGTAAAATGTTTATCCTGAGCTGTTGAGCTTCTCCTCTTACATGCCCCCCAGCTAGATAGGATTCAAGCTATGCACGGACAATAGAGCCAGTGATGGTGTTCTTTTCTTCAAATGATTTATTTTTTATCCCGTCCTTGTTCAATACCATGTTGACTACCAAAGAGAACTAAGAAGTTGTCTACGTACTCACCACAGAAATGTTACTTGCAATTAGAATCCCGATAAATTCCAAGTTTTAATTAACACCTAATCTCACTTTTAATCTACTTGAAATTAAAGGAAAACAGATGAGCACTATTATAAGGCCAATGGCAGACTTTACATTTAATTAATAAAAACCCCTATAAAAGAAGAGCCAGTGATTATAGTAGCAGTCATTCATGCCAGTGTGACAGAATTTCACGTTTCATGTCTGATGGTTGACCTTACAGGGGTATTTCTGAATTTATCTTAAAAGTGTCACTCCCATTGCATCAATAACACATTTTTTAAATAATAGACAAGAAAATGTGAAAGAAAAGAACAGTGAGAATGTTTGAAGAATATTTACATTTCTTCAGTAATTATTGCACTTTTTCACCAAATGTTAAGTGAAGAAAGCTGTTAAAGAGTGAATATTTTCTAGATAAGCAGTATCATATCTCATTATATGATTAGTGGCAGTGTATTTTTTTCATAGCTCTAAGATTTGGCAATTAAGAGTGATGAGTAAGAACTTGGTGCAAAAATTACGAGTTATATATATAAAACTCAGAAGAATTTCTCCCTTGGAGAAAAGACACAATGTCAGTACCATATATTTTGAAAAATAATGACAATCGAGCAAAGTTTCTCTCTAATACAATAAGCAAAGCTATTCCAGAGCACTTCAGAGGCTGGGGCAAACAATACTTTTTCTTGTATAATCTTACCATATTTGAAATATGATTAAAATAAAAATCCAGGATACATTAATTCAAAGGGAAGACTTAATTGGAAATGAGAGGTAAGGTAGAAGTGCTTCTCATCCTACCCAGATGATGATGGTGTGAGAAAAAGGAAGACATTGTGGGTTAATTTTTAGTAGTAACAGATGGAGCACCATCTTTCTCCTGATAGATGACCAGAGTCATCTGAGTCATCATGCTCCTAGTACTAAATCCACTATTTCAGGAGTTTGGGATGAGGGTCTAACACATATGATAAAAGAGATCATGATGCAAAACTGTAAAATAAAACTTTCCAAACATTTTAATAACTTCTCTATAATTAGAGCTGTAATTGAATATGGCCAAGTGACATAAGAAGTAAAATTTTATGTATAAAATCTGTTGTCAAGATTTACTACAGTCTAGTGTCTCAACCAGTAGAGGACTAGAACATGAGTCAAGAGTTTTGAACTGATTTCTGCTCAGTATTTTGAGTTGTTTTGTAAAACCACAATCCCCACTCAAAAGAAAAATCATTAATTCAATAAACGTTCCTGACGATCACAGCAATTTCAAGAAGTCCATGTCAGAGTTAAATCTGTGTGCTCGTTCTCCAAAAATCTTTACACTTCCCGGGCAAATCTTTTATTTAGCAGATTTTAATTCTCACGTACTTAAAACCCCATGTCTCAAATTTTTATTCTGTAAATAAACATACATTTACTCCTAGTAACCTTGATTTTATTATACCAGCAATAAAGTATACACAAAATATGCTAGTAAAAATGAATGCTATATATTCAATATTGCAATGAGGGCTTCTCTCCTCTGTGCAGTCATTTTAATATATTAGTTTCCTCTTAACTGTACCATGTTAGTATGTTTTCTTTATATATGCCCTCCCACAACCCTTCTAATGACTTTTGGTGGAATATTAACCGTTTCTAATATCAGTATGCCCAGGTAGTAACAAAATCAGTACGAATATTTCCTTTGACTTTGCCTCTTTGAAGAAGAACCTAAGTCACTGACAGATGTTTAAAGAGAGAGGAAGGAATATTGGCAAAAATCCAGGGCACTGCTGCCCCCTAGAAGGAAATTTGAGCAGCACATTTGACAAACACTGACAAATCTTGAGAGAAACAGACTTTGAGGAAGATTGCTAATCATGCACCCCACTTTAAGAACCTACTGTTGACCACATCTTCAGTTTTCTTTGCCCTATCTTACATCTAAGCTAGGGCACAGTGTTATCTATTACATCCTAAACTTAGACCTGTTTAGATTCTGTCCAAATAGATTCATAGGAGATACCTGTGAATATGTATAGACATATAAGCACATTTTTCTTGGCAAATAATATTTTTTTAAATGAGAATGAATTTTTCGATTATTACATGCATTAATTTGAGATTTAAAACATCATCATAAATATTTCCTAGGTATGTGGTAGAATAGACTTGCATCTCTTTCCTAGAGATACAAAGTTAAGGAAGTATGTATCTCCAGGAAATACAGTTTGCTCATTTGCCCTCATGTGGTTTAGTGTCTCATTCCCAATTTCTAGAAGAGGAAACAGGCCAAGGAATTAGGCAAATACAAAGCTAATTTAAAAAAGTAAAATATTTATTCTTCGTTTATTCGTCATGTATGCATGAAGTGCCTTTTTTTTTTTTTTGTATATCCCCTTTCTGTATTAAGTAGTAGAAGTACAATAATAACATACAATTAAATTTTCCTCTATTTAATCCAGTTTATATAGAGGTGTTGTGTTGTGAGCTCTTCCAGATTTCCTGGCACTGCCTAGAGAAAAGGACAAATCATCATTGAAAGACAGAGGGAGAGACACACAAGCAGCTGTTATAGATGCAATAAAACTAATGTATTACATTCCAGGCAATGGTTACAATGACAGTTTGTCTTTATTAGGATCAATGATGAACAAATTAAAAATAAAGTACTGTCAAACAGCAACATACAAAACAGAACACTCTAATTTTGTAAAATTGTGTAGTCTCCTTTAATTTGGTTATACAGCAGAGCTGAAAAGGCACACTGGGAAATATGAAAATCAGGATCTCATAATTATACAATACGTTATGAATATGAATGCAGTTTCTCCAAGCAACCTAAGACAATGCTGTAGATGTTTTATGGAGCTTCTCATGCATGAGAATCTTTCTGTTCCCACGGACCCATGTGCATTTAGATTCTAAGATATTTCCATATTACCCAACACTGTAAATCTAAAAGGCCATTATCGGGGAGCCTTAGAGACAATTTCAATTTAGAGGCCCAATGGTAAATGAAGATAGTGTCCAAGAAGAGCTTTTAAGCTTAAACATCTTAAGCACTCATCAAAACATCATAATCAGGCAACAAGATTATTGGGATTCATTAGGAATTTAACAAGCTCTTGTCAGGGCTACCAGCTGGTCATGCTGCTGCCATTCTTCTCAACCCTGAATATCCCTCAGAAATTTATGGTGTATTTCTCCAAAAGCTTTTAATTTTTCTATATTTTCATCTAGCCTTCTTCCCACTTCATGGTAAAAATCACCATGTATTTATAAGAATGCATTACAACTTTTCCAAGGGAATTTCCAAGTTTCATATAACATGGAATTTCATATAACATGGAACTTTTCCATGTTATATGAAAAGTCATATGGACTGCATTGGATCCTGACACTGATCAGAGCAGAAATGGACGCAGCAAGGGTAGTAAGTCCAGTAAACACTGGGCATGTTCTCAGCTCATGCATCTGATTCACAGAGAGCCAGAATCTTCTGTTCTGATCCATTGCTTCTTGCATGCATGCCCTACTGCTCCCCTGCCCCAGCTGCCTGTCTCCTGAGGAATTTTTACATCTATCAGAACTTCCTTCCTGCTAATCTCAGCAGAAGAGGAATCATATTCTTATCTGGAAATCTAACTCCTCAGCCTTTGCTACAGAACTTGCTATTCCTTCATAATGAGATACTGTTCTCATATTCACCCCACTCCCACACCGCTACCAAAGAATCATCAATTTTGTCTTCTTTGGCTGGCTTTCATGCTCAGATTTCCACAGCTCTGAAAGAAGATATCAGAATCCTCATTGCCTCTTTTAGATCTCATCCTATATTTTTCCTTTTATCTAGTCAAGCTCCACAGATATGCAGCCTGCACCCACAGTCTCCATTTACTTTCTTCTAATTGCTTCCATATGCTTCTGCAATCTGTGTTGTCAACAATGAACTGAAATTTCTCACATCAAGGACTTGGTTAAATTTAATGACAATTTCAGTGTTATCACTCTTTGAAACTCTTCACTACATTAGTGTTTCTCCATGGATATTCCCTTATCCCAACTTAAAAATTAAAATCTTTTTTTATGCTGCTTGTACTCCAGACTTCATTTCCTGTATGTCAACCTCCACCCAAAAAGTAAGTGGGGATGTAAAGTTTAATGATATATGCTTTATTCTTGCCAGCTTAAATGATTACCCAAAGGGACTCATGTGATTTATTAGTTTAATTCTCACCAGTAAGGAGATGCCAACTATATTTTCAACATTAACTTCCTTCATTCTCTCTAGTCTACCAGAAAAAGTATGTTAAAGCGCTGTAGCTGTTTAAACTTGAAAATTTCCAAAAAGAAATGTTTTCTCTCTTCTCCCCATTTAAATAAAAATACCTGTTCATCTTAAGTTTCTCATCATCAGAGACCTATTTCTGGTTTATAAACTTAATAAAGATATATATTTTTTGATTACAGTGTCTTTAAAAATTCTATGTTGTAAATACAGAAAAGCATAAAGACAGAAAAATCACCAAAAGTTATCTGCTATTAAGTTTTGATTTATTTTTATCTTTTTATTTCTAATACAATGAAGGTTATATGTTTTATAACTCTTGAGTTTTTTTTCTTTAGCATCATATTATAATTATTTCCAAAATTATCAAAAGCCATTTCAAAGATCATTTTAATGGTTACAAAAAATCTCTATTATATGAGTTTACCATAACTCTCTAAAATGTCCCCCTACGACTGAACCCTTGTATTATTACTGAATTTATACCATGCGCCAGGCACTGTTAGTGAAAGTACTGATTTTTAAGATTTACTTCGTAATATTTTAACACAAAACATTGAATGTGTTCAATATATCACTTCTTCTCCTTTATGCTTTTATTTGCACACAATCATGTACTTATAAATAACTACTTATTGTTTTCTTTTTAAAGATTTTAGTCTTTGAGACATCTGGAGTTATTGGATAATACAGAAAGATAACACTACAGTTTTATTTTGTCTGCTAAATTCTTCTCACTTTCATGCATTGAGTAGTCCATATCTTTATTGTTTTGGAATGCTCACTTTGTATCTATATCTAGGTCTACATCTTCATAAGCTAAAACTTTTGTTTCTGAGTTCGTTAGTTTTATTATCTGTCAGTTGATTCTTATGGGAGCACTTCTCAGTTCTGATTATTATAGCATCGTGTAATTATATATTTGATAGTCCAAACCCTTTCTCATTAAACTTTTTTAAAAATCCTCTAAGATTTTATGGCCTGTATAATATTTCCTATGAAGACCAGAGTAACTTTATTACATTAAAAAATAATTTGGAATTTGGATTAGAATTAAACATGTAAAATAAAGTGGAAAGAATTCTGTTTTTACAATGTTTAGTTTTGTTATCCAAGAATATGCATCTCTCAGCTTACTCAGAATTATATACACTGACATCGTGTGGTTTCCTTATGAATATACTATATATTGTTAAGTTGTTTCTCAGCTTGGGTGATGGTGATTTTAATAGGCAATTATTTATTTACTTCTTCCCATGTTCCACTTTGCTAAGTGTATTGCAAGCAATATTTTACTTAACTGTCACAACAGTCCAGTGACATGGATAAAATTGCCTTTCTTATTGTTACTGATAAGAAAACAAATGCTTTAATAGTCAGTATTTTTAGGAACCAAAAGCCAGCAAGTGATAGAAACTGGACTCAAGTGATAGAAACTGGACTTCAGATCTGTCTAACTCCAAAGTTCCTAATGTTTCATCAATAATTAGCTCTAAGACTGAAACTCTTCATCAATGAAATATTCTACATTTGACTTTTTACATTTTAAGCAAATGTGTTAAAACTTACCAAATATATATTCAAGAATTATGAAGATAATCATATCACATCTTTTTATTTGACTTAATATATTGGCATTCAAGGCCACCCCTGGGGTGTGGGGCACTGGAAAAAAATATTTTTGTGGAGCTTCAAGCTGTATTAGAAAATTCATGAGTCCATATAGGGTATAGCGATTTACTGAAGATTATTTAGAATAATGAATAGAAAAGAGGTAACACATTTGTTGCCTAATTAGAGCTTGTGAAGATTCTTGATAATATCAACAGGAACAGTCCATTCTCATTCATGCCTAAGAACCATCTCTTCCTGTTTTTTATTGCCAATGCACCATTTCTATCTCATTTCATATCTACTTCCTCAAGAAAGAGGTAGTACCTGTTATTAACCACAGAGCAGTGGTGATGACATTGTGGAGCAATATTCTGTTTACACTGAAGCCATTTAGATGGTCTTGACTCTGTAGTGCCCTAATTTATTAATTCTGGTTACATCATTATACACGATGCTGTCACATACATTCTGTCACTCATGAACACTAGCTTCTCAAAGGTTGCTACTGTGCTTTATTGATGATGACCACAGATGCAAGTTTTATCCATAGTCTGCAGGGAAAAATAACTGATAATTCAACTTCTGGCCACTTTCAACTTACCTTTATGGTATCTGCGGCATAAGTTTAGAACGATACATTTTCCAACTATGTCTTCTTTTGAAAAGTTTAGGCTATAATCATAGCATTCTTTTGATGCAATTTCTTTCCTTGTTGATTGTACTCCTGCCTTCTGCCTATCACTACTAGCTAGAAGGGCTTTGGAAAGAGTGAGAAGAACACTTCTATTCATGTAAGGAATGATTTTCCCTCCTGTGGCACAGCTTAAGACCAACCAAGGAGACCACAATGTCACAGCATCAATTAGAGGCAAAAGAGGAAATCTATAAGAAAGGCCTGATAGCACTGTGGAGCAATAGTCTCATGTGTCATAATAATAATCACTACCTTTTATTGATTGCTTAGCATATAATACTGTGCTAAACTTTATAATTGGTTATCTAATTTAATTCTCACAAGCACACTTTTATGTTAAAATGTGGTTTATTGAAACATTTAACTTAGCCTACATGACAGAGCTGTAAATACTGTAGCCAGATTGTGAATGAATTTAGCTTGGGTCCAGAGTTCTCACTCTGTTTTTGTTTGTTTGTTTTGTTTTTTTTATTTTTATTTTTTTTATTTTCAGGGTCATATTTTTTTTTTATTATTATACTTTAGGTTTTAGGGTACATGTGCACAATGTGCAGGTTTGTTACATATGTATACATGTGCCATGTTGATTTCCTGCACCCATTAACTCGTCATTTAGCATTAGGTATATCTCCTAATGCTGTCACTCTTAATGGTTGTAGTGTGGAGAATGAGTATTAAACGAGACTGGTTCTCTGCCCTCAGGAACATTGAATTCTTGTGCAGGTCTATGAGAGGCCCAATCAGATTCCACTTTTTGCCTAGGCTCTAAAAAAACTGACATATAAGGTAAAGGATTCAAAGTGAAAGATAAAATATCAACTGATTTCTGTAGTTTCCATTCAAGAACAGCTTAGTGTGAAAGCAGAATCCGTTTGCTAACCCAAGATTAAGTGGACTTACCTACTTGGTTACAGGCAATGCTTGACCAGAAGGGTAGAAACAGTGAGTGGGGAGAGCAGAGAGGAAGTCCTGCCAAGCGTGTGAAGCTCATTCTCAAGAAGAAGAGAGAGGACCTGAGCCAAGCATTCCATCTTTACTTTCTGAATTTGCAATCTAGATAAGGCACTAGCCTCTTCTAGGTGGAACAGCTGAAAGGATGGACAAAACCCAGAAGTGGTCTGTCCAATCCCAAGTACTGATGAACTCCTTCTCCTTTCTCTCTCACTTACATGTCCAACGTCTCCCATCCCTCAACGCACCACTCTTTTCAGGCCAGCCTATTGTTGATCTATTCACTGCAACTGGGAAACTATGTATCTTGCTCCTTCTGTCTCATTATTTCTAGTTTTTGTTTGGTTGCCCAGGGGTGACTCAATTCTCACAGTGTGGGTGGTGAATTCTGTGAATTGTTGGTTTGGGAGTAGAAGAAACACATTAATACTTGGAAATCATATCCTTCTAAAAAGCTGTACTTGGAAAACACATGAGTGTTAAACAATTTTTGCAAAAACAAGATAAATTTAAATGTTAATCATGGAATGAGTACACAGAATGTAATAGATTTATAAATATAAATATTCAGGTAAGAATAAAAGGGAGAAAGGATTCATTTTATAGTATTAACAAAAATAATAAGATGGCTTAGAAAATGTTTAGTGAGAAATGTTCTTATATGAAGAAACATAAAATTCCAACTAAGGAACATAAAAAATATGAAAAATCGATAAGACACATCTGTTTTACAGGTAGAAAAACATTATTTTAGCTGTGTTCTTCTAAAATTAATGTTATCTAAAACAAAATGATGAAGGAATGAGGGGGAAAAATAATTACAAAAATAGAAGTAAAGTTGTTATAAAAAATAACCAAGGGAGAATTTCTTTTTTTTTCTTTTTTTTTTTATTATACTTTAAGTTCTAGGGTACATGTGCACAACGTGCAGGTTTGTTACATATGTATACACGTGCTGTGTTGGTTTGCTGCACCCATTAACTCATCATTTACATTAGGTATTTCTCCTAATGGTATCCCTCCCCCATCCCCCCACCCCACAACAAGCCCCATTGTGTAATGTTCCCTGCCCTGTGTCCAAGTGTTCTCATTGTTCAATTCTCACCTATGAGTGAGAACATGCGGCATTTGGTTTTTTGTCCTTGCGATAGTTTGCTGAGAATGGTGGTTTCCAGCTTTATCCATGTCCCTACAAAGGACATGAACTCATCCTTTTTTATGGCTGCATAGTATTCCATGGTGTATATGCACCACATTTTCTTAATCCAGTCTGTCACTGATGGACATTTGGGTTGGTTCCAAGTATTTGCTATTGTTAATAGTGCTGCAATAAACATACGTGTGCATGTGTCTTTATAGTAGCATGATTTATAATCCTTTGGTTATATACTCCAGTAATGGGATCGTTGGGTCAAATTGTGTTTCTAGTTCTAGATCCTTGAGGAATCGCCACACTGTCTTCCACAATGGTTGAACTAGTTTAGAGTCCCACCAACAGTGTAAAAGTGTTCCTATTTCTCCACATCCTCTCCAGCACCTATTGTTTCCTGACTTTTTAATGATCACCGTTCTAACTGGTGTGAGATGGCATCTCATTGTGGCTTTGATTTGCATTTCTCTAATGACCAGTGATGATGAGCATTTTTTCATGTGTCTGTTGGCTGCATAAATGTCTTCTTTTGAGAAGTGTCTGTTCATATCCTTCACCCAATTTTTGATGGGGTTGTTTGATTTTTTCTTGTAAATTTGTTTAAGTTCTTTGTAGATTCTGGATATTAGCCCTTTTTCAGATGGGTAGATTGCAAAAATTTTCTCCCATTCTGTAGGTTGCCTGTTCACTCTGATGGTAGTTTCTTTTGCTGTGCAGAAGCTCTTTAGTTTAATTAGATCCCTTTTGGCTTTTGTTGCCATTGCTTTTGGTGATTTAGACATGAAGTCCTTGCCCATGCCTATGTCCTGAATGGTATTGCCTAGGTTTTCTTCTACGGTTTTTATGGTTTTAGGTCTAACATTTAAGTCTTTAATCCATCTTGAATTACTGTTTGTATAAGGTGTAAGGAAGGGATCCAGTTTCAGCTTCCTACATATGGCTAGCCAGTTTTCCCAGCACCGTTAAATAAGGAATCCTTTCTCCATTTCTTATTTTTGTCAAGTTTGTCAAAGATCAGATGGTTGTAGATGTATGGTATTATTTCTGAGGGCTCTGTTCTGTTCCATTGGTCTATATATCTGTTTTGGTACCAGTACTATGCTGTTTTGGTTACTGTAGCCTTCTAGTATAACTTGAAGTCAGGTAGCATAATGCCTCCAGCTTTGTTCTTTTGGCTTAGGATTGACTTGGCAATGCGGGCTCTTTTTTGGTTCCATATGAACTTAAAGTAGTTTTTTCCAATTCTGTGAAGAAAGTCATTGGTAGCTTGATGGGGATGGCATTGAATCTATAAATCACCTTGGGCAGTATGCCATTTGCGTGATATTGATTCTTCCTATCCATGAGCATGGAATGTTCTTCCATTTGTTTGTGTCCTCTTTTATTTCATTGAGCAGTGGTTTGTAGTTCTTCTTGAAGAGGTCCTTCACATCCCTTGTAAGTTGGATTCCTAGGTATTTTATTCTCTTTGTAGCCATTGTGAATGGGAGTTCATTCATGATTTGGCTCTCTGTTTGTCTGTTAGAGTGTAAGAACCAAGGGAGAATTTCTAGAGATGTTTCAAAAAAGATTATTGAGGAATTTCTTCCTAATCTATATTTAAAATATTTCAAAAGTAACAATAAATTAAAGAGTTTAGTGCTTTGTGGAATGAGAGCCCAAAGACTCAGAGTCAAAAAGTAGATAGATATGGGAATTTAGTATATGAAAAATATGTAATACCAAGTTAGTGAAGAAATGTGGATGCTGGCACGTGATGTTGGGACAAATGGCTAGCAACTTAGGAAAAATTATTAGTCTCTTCTTCATTGTTTTCAGAATTTATATCAATTTTCTTATCCACTGCCCACTATTTCTTCTAGATTTTTTATATTATTTAAAATTAATATTTGTATGACTGTATAGTTGGTTTTCGTATAAATAGCAAGTTAAGTAGCCAAATTTTAGAAAATTTACAAAGTAAGAAAAGTACTTGCAATACATGAGATCTAAGAGTAAATTACCTTAGAATGCAAAGAACAAATAAAAAGAAATATAATAAAAGGAAAAGTAGCAAAGGAATTATAGTTCATAGAAAAAGAAAGTGGCAAGAAACAGTTTAAAAAGTTCAACCTCATTTATTATTACAAACAACAAAACAGGGAGGTATCATTTTAACTTCAGACTTTCCAAAAATTAAACTAAATAATAATATCTAAAGTAATAAATATATCTTTATTTTATTGTTAAAAATAATAAAAATATCTTGCTACTGCAGATGGAAGAAGAAGCTGCTCTCAATGATTTTGGCACTCATCATTTGACTGATTGTATTTTTTTCTTGCCTTATTTATCATTTTTTTCCTCACTAGACTACAAAGTCCAGTTTGCAAATACAAGACTCAGTCTGCTTTGTTCACAGTAATACTTCACGAGTTAAAACATTGTGTTTTAACTATTCTATAAAATTCTATAAATTCTATAAACATTTATTAGAAAAAAATGATTTGGTATACTTTTCTGAGAATCACTGTCCTCACCCATAAAGTAAAAATTAGGTCATAAAAAATATTGGCAGGGAAGCATTAAAAAAGACATATGATCTATTGAGAATAATTGATCTGTTACAAAAATAAATGAACATTTGTTAAAAAAAAGTTCTCAAGGGATCAAAATAATGAAATCCAGGTACTTAACAGCTCAAAAAATAAATACGTTGAGGAAAAGACTCTTTTTTCATTTACCCTATGAAATTGCACTGCCTGGTAAAATAATAAAAAATAAACCAAAGATAATATTAGGAAAGAGAATATGTGAAATAATCATTTATTTTTTCAAAAGAAGACAACCAACTTATCAGTAGTACTTTGCATTATATTCAATGTCCTATAAGCTCAACACTTATCTCATGCAGAAAGTTTACTGCATGTATTTGCTGTTATTAAAAGAGCACGAATTAACATGCAGTTATGCATGAAGAGGAAGCATATGGGACAAATGTTGAAGGGGAACTGTATATATTTGGTTTAGTAATTCAACATCATTAATTTGTGGTTGAAATGGAATACATACTTATCTTAAATCTTAAAAGATTTGGGGCCAAAAATATGCAAGTTACATGGCTTCATAGAATTGACAATAAAGTAAAACAACAAGAGACAATACACTAAACCGAGAATGGTGCTAAACCAAGAGTAATTTGTAATAGAAAGGAAGACTATCAACTACTGAACACCAGGTGCACTTCGAATGCTGATTCAGAGACTTCAGGAAGAGATTTGCTAATTTTGGATTATAAATAGTACATTTTAGTAATCAGAAATATTTTCATTAGGAGGTTAGTCATAAGTACCCCCTTAGACACATGTAAAAAATGGGTCTTTGAAACTTTGTCTGTTCTCAAGTGGAATAAAATAAAATTTGCATCTTTGGATTGGTTCCCAGTAGATCAAGAAAATCCTTTGTGGCTTTTCAGTGAGCAATTAAATCATAATCTAAGTATCCTAGCTGAGGGGTAGGGACCTCAAAAAAGAGAAAGAAACCTGTGGACTGTTCACTACTGTAGACCTACCTGAGTATTAGGGCTGGAAAGCCAAATTTTTTAGTATGAAGGTCATTTTTTTATTCTCTCAAGCTAGCTTGGGAAATGGTTCATGGGGAAAAAAGCAAGGGAAAGAAAAGAAATAAAAGAGAAAAGAAGCCTATATGAGGAGACGCTACAAATGCTATAAAACCTCCATGCTGGGCCAAATGCCCTGTCATCTGCCTCCCAGTTCTGACTGGTTGCTGAACTAATGAATGTTTAATGAAGTGGAGCAATATAAAGAGAAAATGGAAGCAGTTATCTTTGTTACTAAGAACAGGGAGAGGGGTAAAACTCAGTGGTTCTCAACTCGGGGTGATTCTCTCCCCCAAGGGACATTTGGTAATGTCTGCAGACATTCTTATTTATTCCAACTTGGGGCGTGCTATTGGCATCTAGTGGGCGGAGGTCAGATACACTGCTAAGCATCCTACAATGTACAAGACAACCTCCCTATCAAAGAAAGAATATAATCCAATCCAAATCATCAACAGTGCCAAAGTTGAGCAACCCCAATATACACCTTTGTATCCATCTCATTGAATGAACTGAACTCAATCAGGTGCATATATGTAACTTTATTCATTTTCTCCATTGGGCACAATCTGTGGACTGGTTCTTTTCCTGCTCACGGATAACTTGTCAAATTAGTCTAATCATTTTTTGAATCTCTTGTATTTAAAAGACATCCTCATTTCAAAATGTAAAATGTTCAATCATTGTAATAGCAAAGTGTATCCAATTCAAGGCTTCTCTCCTTTGGGGTTATCTGCCTCTCCAGTTCCACACCACCCTTTTCTCCACCCTTTCCTGGCCCCCATCCACTGACATGCATATATCTGAAGGCTCCATTGCCTTCTGACTTCTGTTTGGGTTTGGCCAGTAATGAGCTCTGGTAGGTGGACACAGGGAGCTTACATCCCAAGTTCCTCCCTACAGGGTGTCCAAAGGCTGGCAGCTTCTCTTGAGCAAAGGGCATATTCCATCATACAGTTCTGTCTATGGCAGGTCCCTGCAACCACTCCCTGCTTTGCCTCTGCAGAATAGGGGTGGTAACCGCCCTCTGTTACTGACATCAGAACACTGCACCCAGCCTAGTGTCTTTATTAGTCTCTCTTTTTCTTACCCCATTTAGTTGGCATCTGTGTCCTACCAGGTTTCTGAAACACCCCACTTGGAATTGTTTGGGGCCTGGGTACTTACAGAGTGGGAGAGGAACTGGGCTGGGTTCTTTACTATTTATTTTGCCAACTCTCTAAAATTTTACTTCTGTCCTCAATTCTCAAAACCTTTGAGTTTGTATCAGTTATTTGCTTCTGAGGCAGACCAAAATAACAGCAACCTTTTTCCCTCCCTAAGTTCTCAACTAATTGAGAAAGATGGAAAATGAATAGAAAATGAAGACAAAGCAAATATCACCAATATTATTGACAAACGCTAAGTTACAGGATATACAAGTCAAATAGGTCTGCTAACTGAATCCCCAAATTAGGCAGCTCTCCAACACAGTCATGGAAAAGCTTTCTTCTTGGAGGAGCACAAGAGACTCTGGTTTTCTACAGGCAGCACTCTCTGAAGAGAAAGAAAACAGAAGTGGGGAGCTGAGCTAAGCAAGCTTATTTTATACCTTGCTTCCCTGGATGGAATGAGGAGAAGGGCAGAGAGAGGCTAGGAATGACTAATGAATGCCCACCAAGGGGCAGGACGTGGCTACAGTAGGGAGGAATCATTGTCTCATGGTTTTCTTTTGTTATTTCATTTTGCTTTGTTTTTCTTTTTTCTTTAATGCCTAACTCATCGGGCTTTACCATCAAATCTATGATCAACAGGCCAACAGTGACTTTTTCTTTAAGAAAAAGAAAAACTTCATTAAAGTAGTTTTTATCTTACCTTTATTAGACCATTCCCCAGCCACTCTTCAGGGTTTTACTTGGCTTTTGTCATTAAAAGGCTCTGAAGTGACTTAGATGTTATCAATTAGGGTTAGGTTTGTTGCAAGCTAAAGAAAATTCACTTAAGTCGTTGCTTGTATAATAAAACTTCCGTTCTCTCAAACAGAACACAACATCAGGAATCCAGGCTCCTTCCATGTCTCTGCTCCTCTATCCTTCACACATAGGTTGTTTTCCAACCTAAAGGTGATCATGAGATCTCCAGCCATCACGTCTGCTTCTCAGGGAGCAAGATGGAAGGAGAACAGGAAAGGACAAAAAAAAACAAATACAGATGAAAATCATATTCAGAGTTTTCCTTGAAATCACACAAGGTTCTTTCTACTTACATTTCATTGTCAATTAATTCGTGACAAGGCCACACTTCATGAAAGGTGTGAAAGCCGGAAGGTGTAGTCTTTCCAACAGGCACATAAATAAAACAGGGAATTCAGTTACTATAGAATAACAAGAGAATGAATTTTAGTATAGCTGATTATCAGTTTGTCACAGAACAAATTAAATTAACACTAAGGCTGCTCTGTTACCAGGGCTAATTTCACTTATCCCAAATTCTGTTCAGTCATCTTTCTCATGCAGCACATGAGAGGATTTGCAATGTGATTGAAAGAAGACAGAAACTCTGATATAATAAAATATGAAACAAATGAGGATAAGGTGAAAAACCTTTCCCTCAATTTTGGCCAGACAATGCAGAAGAACCTCAAGTGTCTCTTTGAACAGGAGGGTAAATGGGGAAAAGTACTGGGGCTTAGCCTCATCGGAATATTAGTAAGTTTTCCAGAATACATAACCTATAAATTTAACTTGACAGAAACTTCTAGCTATTTAATTTTCACACTATACATTTGACATATCAGGGCTGGGTGTGGGGCGGGTGGGAGTTTCCTGTGTCTACCATATTCTCTCTCAGAGAGTAGATCTCAGAAAGTTCAAAAATGGTGACAGAAGCTGAGCACAGTGGCTCACACCTGTAATGCCAACACTTTGGGAGGCCAAGGCAGGAGGGTCACTTGAGGCTGGAAGATCAAGACCAGTCCAGGCAACATAACAAGAGCTTGTTTCTACCAAAACAATACAAAAACAAATTACCCAGGTATGGTGGTGTGCATTTATAGTCCCAACTACTCTGGAGGCTGAGGTGGGCAGATAGTTTGAGCACAGGAGTTTGAAACTGTAGTGAGTCAACATCATGCCACTGCACGCCAGCCTGGGCTACAGAGCAAGACCCTGTCTCAAAAAAAAAAAAAAAAAAAAAAAAAATGGTGATAGACACTGTCAAGTGGTCTTACATGTGTGTTTTTCTTTACAAATCAGCATATTTCCAAATCTTTTAACTTCTATTTCCTCTCAGTATCTGATCCAGAATTTGCGGTGAGGGTTGTCTAGTAACATAGCCGCCACCATTTCTTGTGAATCAGCACCATAGACCTGTGTTCAGTTGTTTCTGCCACTGACTCTCTTTAAAGAATTCCTGAGGACTAAGGAAGCTGCGCCCACAGAATTGTTTTCTATTCTGTACTTAGACATTTGTTATAGCATATACGCCACCTTCTGAGCTGAATTGAAGGTTTCTGTATTGAAGCTGCTGCTGATGCTTCAATTGCACAGGCCCATGCTTCTGCAGACTTTGCCATTTCTCCATTTCTGATTTTCATGAAGTTCTTGGGAATGTTCCAACAGAGCAGAAGCAGCACTTGCAGGCCCAGTTATAGTAACCGAATCACTTCGAACCACACCCAGCAATTATTTGAGTAGTTTCAATTCCTGAGCCAAATGATAAACTACATTAAATTAAAAATTGTCAGTTCAGATTTTCTTTATTGGCCCTGAATTCAGAATGGAATTTTGGAGAACCAACCTAGTGTAACTTACCTAGGCCTCCCTCAAACATGAAGCTTTGCTTCACCTGTGCCTGTTTAGGAACAGTTCTGCCTGCAACATTGTGAACCTTGAAGACATCTACATCACTAAAAACCAGCAGTTTTGGTGAGGCCCATAGTCTGCCTGATTCTCTTACCTTTGTTAAGGGCTGTGCCTTTGCTGAGGTCACTGTGTTCTCATTTCTGCTTGCCAGGCTACCTGTGCCTGCCTGTTGGCCAGTGCTGGGGTGTTTTTTTATTTTGTTCCCTGAAATTTTTCTCTCTGTGATTTATTTTTTAACAAGTGGCCTAGCCTAAAAAAATGTTGAGATTTCCTAGGGGGACTAACAAATTGAAGAGTTTAAAAAGGAATGTTAGATGATAGTCAAATATCACATTTATTATTGGTAGAAGATGGAGTTGAGGGAGAAAGTCAAATTCACTTGCTGATCTTACCCCACAAATAGGCAGATTTACCCACCAAGACACAAGTAATACTGTGAAGTTTTCCACAAGGCAGAGTGGAATGGCAGGCAGCCCATCAAAAAGATGAAGTAAGCTAAATCGATTCCTGGGTTATATTTTCCAAATTTACAAATCAAATAAGTTCTTCCCCTCCTATGAGGGAGGATGAATAAAGGGACGGTGTAGGTGAAGAATGTTACAAATTTGAGTTCTATGCCTATGGAAGGGAACATCAGGAATAAAGATCCCTGCCAAAATAAATAATTTTATTTGTCCTAATATTAAATAACTAATAAAAGTATTTAAGATTGCAATAAAAGTAGAGATCAAGGAGCTACTAGAACTTTTAATAAAGGACTTGATCTATTCTCTTGATCATTATTTCTCAAGGGGGGATCATTATTTGCATTTTGAGAGAGAAAATATTTTTTGTGCAAAATCAACCTCCCTTTGTGGATAATTTAGCATTCCTGGTTGCTGAGCATTCAGTGACAATATCACTTTCCTGGAGTCACCCTTACAATAAAAAATATTTCTGCATGTTCTTAGGCATTTTCTAAGTGGTGGCAATTTCCTCAATTGCTAACCGCTATTCTAGGTGATCCAAAAGAATTCTCATACTTCACTTGGAATTCTGAAATATAAGCAAGAATTGGATTAGCGAAGAGGGAAAAAATTGCATCTCAAGCAGAGGAAACATGTTAGATGGTGGGGAGGAGCATAGCCCATTGAAGTACTGAGAAAACATCTTTGAGCCTAGAGCCCAGGCAGTGGGAGAAGTACTGGCAGAGGAGGCTGGTGAGTCAGATGTTGAGAGTGTAAACCACTGAAGTGTTTTTTTGTTTTTTGGTGTTTTTTGTTGTTGTTCGTTTGTTTGTTTGTTTGTTTGTTTTGAGTTGGAATCTCACTCTGTCGCCCAGGCTGTAGTGTGATGGTGCGATCTCGGCTCACTGCAACCTCCGCCTCCCAGGTTCAAATGGTTCTCCTGCATCACCCTCCCGAGTAGCTGAGATTACAGGCTCCTGCCACTACACCCAGCTAATTTTTTGTATTTTTAGTAGAGATGGAGTTTTCACCATATTGGCCAGGCTTGTGTCTTGGCCAGGCTGGTCTCGAACTCCTGACCTCGTGATCCACCCGCCTTGGCCTCCCAAAGTGCTGGGATTACAGACGTGAGCCACCATGCCAGGCTGAAGTGCTTTAATAAGGGAATGGCATGTTGACATTTTTTGTTTTAAAGTGAATCATTTCATTGCATGATTCTTATTTGCATTAAGCTTATTTGAAATTGATATTCATTGTTTGCACTAACATGAGCACCTTTCTAATTCACATCGTGTGTGTGTGTGTGTGTGTGTGTGTGTGTGTGTGTGTGTTTTGCTCGTTTGTTAGATTGGCAGGATTTTTTTAATAGAATAAGAACGTTTCATATAAAATGAAAATGAAGCGTCTTTTAATTACCCATGCTTTCACTCCTCATTGATTTCTACACCATGTTATTGCATATAAGATGAAAACAAATCCAATTGTTCCATACAGAGCATACTGCACATGAGTCTCGTTTTCACATTGCCTGGTCTTTAAAACTTCAGGAAAGAAAGCTTCATAGATCTGCTGATGAAGGTGTTCAGTTAATTAGTAAATACTAAAGTAAGAAAGACTTGTTTTAATTGTTCATTTCCACACTACCACCCTGAGAATAGGTCCTTCTCATAAAAGAACATAGATGCTGACAAAAAGGGGAAAAATAAACCATAAGTGATATAATGACTCCAAAGGATATAAAGAAATAGACTGGATATTGCACATTTCTTCGTTTAAACATTTAATCGAGATGGAAAATTTATTTTATTTTTAAGACGAGACAGTGATTAACCAGGTAACAACGTATACCTTTATACAATATGTAAGCAAAGTCCTAGTTAATGAAGCTCATAGAATAAAGTCATTATGCTTAATCAAGAGACTATAATTTCAATATATCTAGTATACCATAGCAAGCCCAAAGTTAATTTTTTTTGCCTCCATCTAACTAAATTCATCTTAATTGTCTGCAATATTCCTTTTGGAGTTTCAGAATTTATGCTTTTACTAAGTAATTAGCCTAAAATAAAGAATTTCCCAAAGTGTACAATGCTATTTTCAAATAAATACCTGACTTAGCCTTCAGTATTCATTTTATCAGTTTATAGAAAACCAAACATATAATTATGCCATAAATTTAGGGTTTAAACTTAAAGTATTTTAATTCCCAACATACGCTTTCTCCATAGTAATTACGTAGTGCACAGGAAATTTACAAAACATGTATTTTGGAATTCTTGTTTTGAGATGATTTTTATATTGCAAAGGAAATACCTAAGACAGCATCATGCTAAATAGATGCCTGAAACCAGCAGCAAATGAGATCCTTGGAGAACATGAGCAATTATTTTATCTGAGGAATGCCTCAATACAACTCCATACATAGCCTTTCTGAGAATTCCAAAAATATATTCAAAAGTTTATTCATTCTATAACATGTATTGAAAGGATACTATGTGGAAGGAGATGTAATCAGAGAGGGAATGGGCTGGCACTAAACACTGCAAAGACTTTGGATTTTAGTTTTAATGAGTTGGAGCTACTAACAAGTTTTAGGAGCAAAGCTACCAACTAAAGTTTTAAGAAGTATATGTAAACTATTGCTTATAATAAAATTTAAATATAAAATATAAATTAATGTCAATTTGAAAAGAATTTATTCACCAAGCACATAAACCCAGCACTTTGGGAGGCCGAGGCTGTCAGATCATGAGATAAAGAGATCGAGACCATCCTGGCCAACATGGTAAAACCCTGTCTCTACTAAAAATACAAAAATTAGCTGGGCGTCGTGGCACACGCCTGTAGTCCCAGCTACTCAGGAGGCTGAAGTAGGAGAATCAAATCACTTGAACCCGGGGGACAGAGGTTGCAGTGAACCCAGATCACACCACTGCACTCCAGCTCTGGCGACAGAGCAAGACTCCATCAAAAAAAAAGAGAGAAAAAGAAAAAAAGGAATTTATTCTAGTAATTACATGTTTGTGCTGAATATATGATAAAGAGCTACTACTTTATTACTCTTGGAACTAAAACAAAATCATTTCTTTCTTCAATAAAAATTAACAAACATCATCGCCTTGACCTCTGCTATCTATTTTTTAAAAATTTTTTATAACAACATCTTCTACTTAATAATTAGAAGTACCAATGTGAACTCTTTCTACATATCAAGAACTGTTCTAACAACTTTGCAGTTTAGAGGGAGGTATAGTAAAAAAAAATAAAAGCAGTTTATTACTATTCACTATGGAAATGGCTTCAGAGGAGGTATGTACCTCATTATGTGAGTGCTTAACAGACTCTCCAGTCGTGGGTGGTTTTGTCACTGGATAATCTTCTCCAAGACTTTGAGCTAATTTTGAAGAAATTGAAGAAATAATTGTATTTGTCTATGTATTTATTCAATGGTGTGTATATAGGTGTGTATTGAAAACAGGTGGAAAGAGAAAGTTAATGAGGGTGGAAAAGGAAATGGGAACTAGACGAGTGAGCAATGTGTGCAAAGACATGGAGGCCAGGATATATGGGACTGTAACATTGTATTTATGGAAGTAGAGTTGAAGATGCTGGGTGGTCTGAAATTAAGGTAGAGTTGCAAACTGGATATGAAGAGGTTTCTATTACAGACTAATGAATTTTGGACTTACCTTTAAAGATTTGATGACCTACACAATATGAAGAACAAACAGGTGGCATGATAATATTTGCATTTTAGGAAGATTATTCTGGCATTATTATGTCTTGGAGTGAACAGCCTAGAAGGCTGAAAATATTCAATCAGCCAAGTAAGACATTATAAAGACTTTAATTAAGGCTGTCTGGTAAAGGGGATGGGAAGTAATGGGCACTAATGAGAACCATCAAAGATGCAAAACTGATGAGAGATGGTGCCTGAATGGTGAGGGCAGGTGATGTCAAAGCTGCATGATTCCAGCTTATTCAGCTAGGTGCATAGTGGTTTCATTAACTGAGATAGGAAATAAAAAGGGAAGGAAAAGTGTCTGGCTAAAAGGTCAGTAAAATTAAGGATTTGATTTTACACATATTAAGTTTGAAGTGTTGTGAAGCAGTTAGCTTTTCCAGTAGGCCTCATGTCTCAAGAGAAAGATTTGAGCTGAAAATATAGACATGAGTTTAACAGCCTAGGCATGGAAACTGCATGAAAGTGTGTGCCATAAAAAAAAAAAGAAGAAAACTGGGGCCAGAAACTTGGGACAACTAATATAAAAAGGTCATGAAAAGAAGAAAAAATCCTGAAGAAAAGCAAAAAAAAAAAAAAAAAAAAAAAAAAAAAAAAAAAAAAGCCATGCATGACAGGGGTATTATCCTATAGCAGAAGGATATATTGTTTTATAAACCAAAGAAGATATCAATAGGGAAGAAGAGGATCAACACAGTCACATGCTGTAGGCAGGATACAAGCAGTTGTTCTTAAATCAGAATCTTGTATTTCCGACTGAAGCCTAAAATTCTGCTGGTGGTCAGGAATCTTGTTTTTATAGCTTCCTTTTATCCTACAGAAAGCCTAGTGTATTATGTTTTTATTCAAGTGCTTAAAGTGATAAGTGTAAGATAGTCTGCATCTTTATAAGTAAATATTTTTAAATGCCTTAATTAATGTTATCACTTTTGTGTGTATAAGTATATGTGGCATAAATACAGTAAAAGTTTTAAGATATTTTAAATCTGTAACTATATATGGGTTATATGGCAGGGCAGGCTCATTACATTTATCTTAATAATAAGTTGTTCCTATTAGTCATGATTCTTATTGATACATTGAGTAAGGTTTTTCATATTTACTCCTTATATTCAGATATACATGGGTTCTTCATTTTATGGTACAAATATGGTAATTTTAGAAATGGAATATATTCTACTTACTTACTAAATAAATATTAACTACAAATTGGCAATGGTTTGGGCAGACTTCCCTGCAGATAATCAGGAAGTTATAATTCATCAAGTTCACTGGTAATAACAACTTAATATCAAATAGAATGCTAGCTAATAAGTCTAGCAAAAACTTCACTAGCATTCTTAAATTAATATTTAAATTTACAAGGCTTATTCCTACAGATAATTATTGTTAAGAGGATTAAAAGTGACTATTTAATATTACCTTCAGACTTATTTTGTTCTCAATATTGCTGCTCTTGTTTGGGTAATGGAAATACGAAAGACATTTTAAGATGGGATTGCAATCATAATTTGTAATCTCAAATGCTCAAATGAATCTTCTGAGAACAAAGCAGGCTGGGCTTAACGCAACAGGCTGTGGATCCAGTGTGCCAAGGAGGTCATGTCTAGCTGACGAAGGAGCTACTGTTCAGCTGCAGGCAATATTTTTGTCCCCATGCTATGTTTTTAAAATGCTGTATATAAAATACATTCACTAATGGTTACCATGGAGAATAGGAGTATTTCTTTGGGGTATAATTCATATTTATACATAATGTCAAGTATTAGACATGTGATTTTGTCTTCTGTCTTCTGTGCTTATGGTATACTTGGTTTTTCCTCATGGCATTTGGTATTTTAATTAAATAATGCCTTTCTTCTTTCTGTGCTAACATGAGAAAAGTCTGACTATGTAATTGCAGGGTTCCATTTTATTTTCCTTGTTTAGATTACCACTTTATTTTAATTGTATATCTTGCAGAAAGAATTATAAGCATAAGTTTGAGATGGTTATAATTATAGTGGCATTTAGGTTAAATAGTGGAGAACATATTTTCCAAGTTGAAAAGCACACTTAGTTCTCCTAGTTTGGGGATTCAGAACATTAGACTGAAATGGGTGCTGTACTGATTGAGTTGTTATATTTTTGCTCAAAGTTTTTAAAGGGCTAACCAAATAAGCTGTGTTTCTGGGAGAAAAATTTTTGAGCACATAAATTTAAAATGTTTTTTAATATGTAAAGCCAAAATGTGGAATATCAGCAACCTTTAAGTCACTCATGTATGACTTTAAATGCCTAGTACTCCTCAAGAGCTCATCTGGTACTTATCTGTACAGGACCTCTCAGCTCCTTGGTGAAGGACAAAGGGGAAAGTGCGTTTCTATTTTAGCGAGTCTGTTGCTGAATCTAATTGGTAATTGATGGGGGAAAGTTCTGCTTTGTAATTCACAAGATGGGGTGGGGAATTGTCTACTGGGAACTGTAAGTAAGGCTAGAAGGAGTCTTATTCACCCATTGTGCCCCTTTCTTAGATTGAAGTTAAAAATCGAAAGGCTGTGCTTTATTAGAAAATAGTATCTTTAGAGATTTTCCCTCCAGAGCATTTCAAAGTTCAATGTTTAAGAATTTGGTTTTTGCATTTGTGTGAACTGGAGTTCTTTTCAGCATCTTCCAGTACAAAATGTAGGAAACATGTCCTTGGATACTACCCACATTATTTTTCAGCCCAATGCTTGATGTACCCTGTATCTTCCTGGTTTTCCTAGACCTGCTCAACTCCAGGTATTAAAAAAAAAAATGCATATGATCAAACCCTTCAAACTTCAGCCTTTGTCCTTCAGAATTTTCAGAGGTAATCATATTCATACTTGGAACATTGGAGAGTAGATGGATTTTGGAATTAATCTCACAAGCCCAAGCTACTCCGAACTCAGAAAGCTACAAGCATTTGTTACCCACCCTTCTTTCTCTCATCCTTCCGGTAATGAGGACCTGCCAGAGAAGTGGGTTTCTTCCCAATCACTGATTAGTGTTTCAATTCCCCTGCTAGGACAAGAAAATTCCTAGGAAGCTGAGGCTTTTTGCTGTGGCTTTCACAACCTAGATTCTATCTCAATTCTTCTGTGGGGAGTATGTATTATGCCCATAGTCAATGCCACTGGGTTTGCTTCAAACAAGAGTGAATTCCTGGAAGAAAAAAGTGCTTGCTGCCTGACTGTTACGTATGAGATAAGTATGTTGCCGGGAGATTCCTGTCACAAAGGCCCAGCCCCCAGATCAGATACTGTGATTAATAATATAAGCCTGGAAGATTGTAAGTTCATGCTGCCTTGTCAGCCCTCACTTGAATTGGTAGCACTCCTGCTCCCACCAATGCCGTTCCTATAGGTGAGGTAGACCCCTCATCACTGACCCATGCCCATTCCCGTTTAATCTCCTAAATATCATCTGCTGAAAATATACTCAGGCTTTTGGCTGAGGCTTCACTGACTATGACACTGTCAGTCACCTGAGATTTTAATAAAAAATAAACAACCGGCTAAAACAGCAAACTAACAGGACACATAGATACAAACACTCTGTCAATAGGCGAAGTCAAACTTATAGAAATATACATAATTTAAGATTCCAGAGCTCTGCAATATAGCAGTAAAGTCATTATCTTCCCTTCCAAATCTATCTCCATCTTCCCTCATTTCGGCTGCCAGGGGATTCCTCAGCTTCTCCTTCCATCCCAAATCTGAAGTGATTTTACTTTTTCACATGCTTAGTACACATATTGTTTTTCTCCTATCACAAATTTCTACTCTAAAAGCAACGGACATAATAAAACCTAGAATCTTCTTTGGTATCCATTTTCAAACCTTCCCTTCCACTGAGGCATCCTATTTTGAACAGAGGAGTTTGCCTTTTGCAAATAAGTATGGGTCCAGAGAAACTGATTGCCCACCTTAGCTGATTGCAACCCATGCTCCTAACTAAATTCTGCTCGCATATGCTCATTTTTCACACAGCAGTATCACAAACTCAATGGTGAACTGAAGAGAACACTGCTTTATTTGGTAGAGAAAACAGAAATAAAGCAAATGTTAATAAATGCCTTAAAAATATCTGTCTGTGTATCTGTATCTAAATCTCCATACTCTATATCTATTTATATATCTATATAAGAAACTTCTAGAAGAATATGTAGTTATTGTCCATTATCAGAAATAACAGTGTTCGCAGTCAATAATCACAGCCAAATTCAGAATCCAGAGGATGGTGCAAAGTAATTACTGATCCCAGTGGATTGCCTTAGAGTCTGGACAGAACCCAACTTGAATGAGTGCCTAGGAGCAATTTCCCCCTTGGTCTCCATTCCTCTTTCTTTGGCTAGTACTCTACTCTGACCTGTGGGTGATAATTCCATATTTCTGTAATCCCTTGAAATCAAGGCTGGAGTGATAAATTTGTAGTTTTATCCTGACATAATAGTAGTGGGTTCCTACATTCTTCAGATTGGAGCAAATACAAGAAAACTATGTCAATACAATAACAACAAAACACAAAGCACCAACAAAAACAAACAAAGCTTCTCTTTTGGTTATATTAATGACCTTCCTCCTATAATGTTGCACTAATTTGGTAACTTATTGTTCTAAAAGGCCACCTTGATGGGGGAAGGAGAGAAGATGTGGAAAGAGAGTGAATAGGACAGAGGGCTCTGTCTTGCTCAGTCTCTTTCTCCCTCTCTCTTTTCTCTCTTATTTTTCTCATCACTGTACCTCCACATCTTTCTCTGTGTTTACATGTAAACAATACATCAACCAAGCATGCAGTACAGATTATAATCAAGTACATTTTACTTTTGTCCTCCTCTGTCCTTTTAAAATATAGTCAATTTTAGTAATCTTCCTCTTCCTTCCAGTGACCATTCTAGCATGTCAAATGACCTTTTTTGCCCACTTACAGATGACACTATAGTCAGGAACAGAGTCTCAGTTTGGAAATAATGTCCATTTTATGATATGAATAAAATATTTGACTTTAATTTCCTATTAGTCTTCTCTCCAGAGTCTCTGTAAGCCAATATGGTGTCTCTGCGCAAATTAGAAAAAAGTGCCATTTCCTCTGAGCAGACCCAGAATCCCCAGCCAGGTGAGAGGACTTGGCCAGTGTAACATTGGCTGAAGTTCAGCCCCATCTCAAAAGTTCAGGGGAATTCAGAGAACACTATAGTCAATGTTGAGGGCACACCCTGCACAGCCACGCAAACACACCCCTTGTCCCTGCCCCTTTCCCACAGTGGGAAGGTGGGGGCACAGCCCCTTTGCCATTCACTCTTTTCCTGATCACCTCCTCCCCCAAGAAACTAGCGGTTGTTTAACCTGACAAGATCAAAAGAGTGGAGGGAGGAAAAAAGTAAGAGGTAATACAGTACTTTATTACTTGGGCAACTCTGCACCCTGACCACAATGGTAATTCAAAACTGACCGTTCATCTCGTGAGTTGCTTTTGAGGGATCTTCCTAGGTTCTCTGCTGAGCCCCTTTCTCCTGAAGCTCCTTTCATCTTGACAGATGCACCTCTCTTCTGTGTGGTCATTTTAATGCCGGGGCATCCCAGGACTATAGCCCCTTCTGCTGAGAACTCCTTGCCCTTCCATGAGGCCATATCTAGTGGGACACACAATGTACTCCCAACACTTCTTTCATCCTACTGACTCTCTCTAGTGTTCTGTTGATAAAAAAGCATCAAACTGAAAAATATTTGAAGAGATTTATTCTGAGCCAAATATGAGTAACCATGGCCTGTGACATAGCTCTCAGGAGATCCTGAGAACATGTGCCCAAGGTGGTGCGTGCAGCTGCTTTCATACATTTTAGGGAGACAAGAGACATCAATCAAATACATTTGAGATAAACATTGGTTTGGTCCAGGAAGGCAGGACAACACAAAATCTACCTATAACTTCCAGGTTATAGGTAGATTTAGAAATTTTCTGGTTGGCAATTGGTTGAAAGAGTTTTGTATTTTTCTTTTGTTTTGTTTTTTTTTGAGACAGAGTCTCACTCTTGTTGCCGAGGCTGGAGTGCAATGGCTTGATCTAGGCTCACCACAACCTCCGCCTCCTGGGTTCAAGTGATTATCCTGCCTCAGCCTCCCAAGTAGCTGGGACTACAGGCCCGCACCACCACGCCCAGCTAATTTTGTATTTTTAGTAGAGACGGATTTTCTCCACATTGGTCAGGCTGGTTTCAAACTCCCAACCTCAGGTGATCCGCCCGCCTCAGCCTCCCAAAGTGCTGGGATAACAGGCATGAGCCACTGCACCTGGCCAAAAGAGTTATTATCAATAGAAAATAATGTAATTGTTTCTTATCAGACATAAGGTTTGTGTTGATGTTAACGCTAGAGGGTATAATGAGGCATGTTTGGCCCCCACTTCCTGTCATGGCCTGAGCCAGTCTTTCAGGTTAAATTTTAGAGTGCCATGCCCAGAAGGAAGTCCATTCAGATGATTGGGGGGCCTTAGAATTTTATTTTTGGTTTATAGTTCTAAATATACAAATGCATCTCTTGTCCAGACAAACTGCAGGACTTAAGACCAGCAGATCCCGATGAAGTAGTGCTCTCCTCACTCAGCCACCAATTAGTATTTTTCTTGCTCTCTATATTTCCCAGACAAAAGTCAGATCCCAATCAGCAATCCATTCCATCTTTCACAGGTAGGATTCAGGCCTCAATCCTTTGTGTCTCTCAACTTCAGCGAATACACTTCAAGGCATTCCAAGTATCCCTTCTTGAAGCTCTCTAGCTAGCCTTAGTGTCAGAAGGTAGCAACACATCCACCCCCCCTCCCATGAAAATGTATGGGATGGGGCGGTAAAACACAGCAAGGCAACTGCTATCTCCAAATAAATCTCTTCATTGATCACTTCTCAAAATTATGCTTCTTTAAAAATGATCTTTTAGCCAGGCACCTGTAGTCCCAGTTACTAGGGAAGTTAATCTGGGAGGATCACCTGAGCCCAGGAGTTCAAAACCAGCCTGGGCAACATAGCGAGACCATATCTAAAAACCAAATATATAAATAAATAGTAAAATAATCTTTTAGACTCTCCAAGTGGATATAAGATTCAAAACATGAAGTAAGCTTTGGCTAATTTCTTTAACATTCTGCATGAGTCATTTTGTCTCTTTCAATTGGTCCTTCGTATTGGTAATATAGTCATAAATGAGGCGATATCATAAATGAGACCCTTTCTTAAATACTATTTATAAAACTTGCCATGTGTGTCAGTCAGCAGAGATAAAAACCCAAACGTCTCAGTGGTTTAAAGAAAAAAAAGGTGTATACTTTGCCCCTGGTTTGTGATCCCAGGCTGAGGGCCCTCCTCTGCATTGTCATCACCTTTACTCCCATTGTATGAAACACTCACAGTTTCAGTGGCGGAGGAAACAAGGAACGTACTACAGGATATGCTAGATCTTATTTATCTGGCTAAAGAAAGTTACATGAACTCACTTGAGTTCAACTGGTAGAAAGGCATCATTCTCTTGCAGGGAGGACACTAGATATTGGTAAATTGTATTACACCACCCTAGGCATCCCAGTCTTGGGGAGAAACTGGAGAGAAGGCATTCAGTAGTTTAGTCAATGATTATGTAAAAGAATGACAAATGATCAGATATGAGCCAGGAAAGAAAATTTCACCAATTCTGTCTTGGCGCTTTCGCACCAGGTAGAGTGGCTATTTTAAGTTTCTTTTATAAAATATTCCTTTCTTTCAAATATTGTAAATATACTTTTTTCAATGGTTATGCCATCTGGATACTTAATGAGGTTAGGATGTAACATATAGGCCGGAGAAAAAATAACAATTATTAAACACCTCTTATGTGTTTACCTAACAAGTATAGGCATGTTACATCACTTTATGTGGTTAACATAGTTAATTCTTTCCAAAAAATCTTACGAAGGAGTAACTATCATCCCTGTTTAAATATAAGGAAACTGACATTTTAGAGATTTTGTGATTGCTAAAGTTTAGCAAATTGGTTAAGAGACAGAATTCAAACTCAGTTCTTAATCCAAAGCCTTTGGCCCTTCCGTTAGAACACCAATGGTTGATTTCCTGGGACTTTGACTCTGTTTTTAGTAATCTAATATTGTTCCTAGAGGACTCTTTAGGCTGAACTTCCTAATCAGGATTCAGTAATTCAACTTAAGTAACAGCAGGGGAATTTTTGTTTTGGTCCGAGTGGTTGTTTTGTTTTAAACACTAGTTTATGAGCCAGCTGATGAGAATTTTATTATTCCAAAAGCTACTTATTGTGCACTGGAATATGCAGAACCATCACATACTCTGCTTTCCAAGAAAGAGTCATTGAACTGAATATAAATTAGTAAGAGGCTGGGAAACAGAAGATTTCAGCAGACTCTACCCCCACTCTTTGAATATGCTCCCTTTGAGTGCCATAGGCCTAGCCAAAGAAGAAAATCATGAAATGGTGGAGTTAGAAGGGAACTGGAGCTCATATGGCAAAATCTGCATATTCAACAATTGAGGACACTGAAAGGTTGAAAGTCCAAAGAAAGTTAGTGATTATGGTAGTCAACCTCCAAAATAACCATCAATGATCTTTATTTCCTGTTATTATGCCCCTGAGCAATCCCTTCTCATACTGAATCAAGGCTGGCTGTGTGGTCAATAGACTATGGTAGATATGACCACGTATGAAGTTCAACTCTGGCTCATAAATGTACTGGAGCTTTTGGCCTAGTCTCTGATCCCTTGCTCCAGGTAAATTCAGCCACCATCTTGTGAAGACCCTCAAAAAACCCTATGCAGAGGCTCACATGGAGAGGCTGCACCTTGTTAGCACCAACTTACCAGCCATATAGTGGCATCCCTGGGGAATGGATCCTGCAGCCCCAGTCAAGCCTTCAGATGACTGCCAGCCCAGCTGACCTCTGACTACACTTCATGAAAAACTGAGCCAGACCTCAACTCAGCTCCTCACAAATTTTTGGCCTACATATCCTGACCTTATGGGATAGTAAATGACCATTGTAATTTTAGGTCATTAAGTTTTAGGATGCTTCATTATGCAGCAATAGATAAGTAATGTGAAGACTTACTCTGGGACAGAAAGGTCATTGGAAGAGATATACAAATAGATTTCTGTTCATATTCTGAACTCCAAATATACTGTGTTTTTTCTATGGCCAATGCTACCATTCTCACATAGTTATATCTGCTCTATTTAATCTTCATATTGTCCTTCTCTCCAGCATATTTCTCATAGCATAAAACTATCCTATCACTTTTCCTACTTAAATTAACAAAACTGTTTTTCCTGTATCCCAACATTCTCCAGCTAGCAACTCATTTCTAGGATCTTCTTTATAGAAACACCCTTCCTTGGAGTTATCTATAATAGCTATTTCTGTTTCCTTGGTGCTAATTCTTTTTAAATCCACCTCACTCATTCTGTTATCCACACTTTTCTGAAAACATTTATAAGATTACCAGTGACCTCATGTTGCCAAACCCAATGGACAATTCTCAAGACATATTTTATTCAATTTTTCCATAGTACTAGGGCTGATAATAGATTTCTCCTTGAAATAATTTCTTCACGAGGGCTGCTAGACACCACGTATTCCCAAATGATGTCATTCAAGTTGCTTAATCTTCCTCCTACTGCCCACTTCTAAATGTCAGAGTGCCCAGGACTCAGTTTGGATTTTTCTCTTTTATCAAATTCACTCTTGGTGATTTCAGCAAGGCCCATGGCTGACAACTCCAGAATAGAGATCTATATTCCCAAACTCTCCACCAAGCTCTAGATCAATGTATCCAATAACCTGATTGATAGCTGCACTCAGATGTCTAGTTGGCCGCACACATTTAATATGAACAAATCTAAACTCTTGATTTCCCATCCTAAGCCTGCTGTCCTCAGCCTTTTACACTTCAGCAAGTAGAGTAAGCAAATCTGGTCCTCTCCAGTCTTTTCCACCCCTTAGAGTCAGAACACTGGAGTCATAATTATGTTCTATGGTTCTTGCATAATCCCACCCCCGAACGATCAGAGATTTATGCAATATCTACCTCTTAAATACCTCCTCAATAAGACTGCTTACAACTTTGATAGTCACTGCCCCAGCTAAGCCACCTTCCTATCTTCCTTGGAGCAGGATGCCGGTTCCACCTGGTCCCCTTGCATGCCTTCTTACAACCTCACAGTCTATTTCCTGCACAGCAGTTAGAGGAATCCTTAAAACTCCCCAGAGCCTTTCCACCATGGGAGGAATAAAAGTCAAACTGCAGCCTAAAAGGCCCCAAATGAGCTGGTTCGTCTAACGCTAACCTCATTTTCCTGCCTCATCCCTCTCTGGGATCACTGGCCTTCCTATATGGGAAATACACAAAACAAAACCCCACCTCAAGTCTGCACACATCACTTTCCCACTGCTGGAGATTATCTTCTTCCACATATTTACATGCTTCACTTTCCACTTTCCATCAAACTCTCCTCAAAAAAAATCCTCTTTCAAGCAGGCATTCATTAACCACCTTATGTGAAAATACCATCCATCTCTTTCACTCTCTACACCTTATCATAATTCAATATTCTTCATGGCATTTATAACCTTCTGTCATATTATATTGCTCGTTAATTTTTTTGTCTGTATTCCCTACCATAATATGAACCCTATGAGTACAGGAACTTTTCCCTCCCTTTACCACTGTCTAAACTAGTGCCTGATATATGTTTTTGATAAATTATATTTTTGAATGAATAAAGGAAGGATTGCTTGAGTTCTCAACAGTCCTATATTTTGAACTGTTCATCACTGTTTCTCTAGCACTGAGTCCTGTGGCACATGTGGGTGTTCCATAAATATTTATCAAATAGCTAAATGAGAATATGATTGTCATAGAAACATACACATCCAGAGTGAATGGGGAGCCCATGCCTTGCCTGATGCCCAAATGCCATCGCTCCCTCCGAGTACTGCCTAACTCATACAGTACCCTGTATGAGTTTAATTTTTCACTGGTGAAGCACTTCTGAGGAGTACATGTTGAGGAAGTGAACGAATGTCGTAAGGAACAAATGAAGGGATACTTGGTCCCAAGAACTATTTTAAGAAGAGATAGCTTCCAATCCTGCATATAGCAGAATAAAGAAGATAAGAAGTGAGAAGAGGAGTTGGATTTGGTCACTAGGAAGTGATGAGTAATTTCCAAAAGAAAAAAAATGTAATAGAAAGGTCAAGGAAAAAGCAAGCTCACATTAAGATTAAATGAGTTAAACGTGGTATTAAAATCAGACAAAATTTAGATGAGGTTAGCAGAAAAGGAAGAAAAGAAGGAGAGTTACTTAAGTGAATAGAAGATTCATTTAACATTATCTTATGTTCAGGACCGATGATTCCTAAGCTTGTTTCTATGTGGGGATTGTAATAACTAATAATCTCTATGTTTTGAAGTGAATATATCTTTTCCTAAGTGTTTACAGAGTACTGGGTAACAGATTCACAACATTTAACAACAGCAAAAGTCCTTTCTAGAGAAAAGTTGTGATCTAAATTCATCAGAGATTTTTGTCCTAACTTGTCTCAAGCTTTGTTCTGTTTAAATTACAAATCAATAATTGGTGATAATTAATAATTACAATTTAAAAAGGGGCTTTTCAGTCTACTTTAGAACCACTGATACTAAGCCATGTAAATATAATAAATGAGAAATAATACTTTGTAGTTACCATGTAGCTTTTATTTTATGACCAATAATATTTCAGAAACATTAACTTACTAATTCTTCCAATACCACCTCAATGTTAATCACAACTGCAGTGAGATAATTTAGTGTAACATATTTTTCTTATTTTATTACTTGAGTAATATGAATTTTTAAAATTCAATGACACAAAAAGTTGTCAAGTATTAAATCTCTTATCATGCCCACAAATTAACATTTGCCATGCAGTAGAAAGTAATTTTTATGATGGGTTTTAATTTTTCACTGGTGAAGCATTTCTGATGTCCTTATTCTATTTTTTCTTAGAAATAAATGATCAATTAAGAAAGCAATAGAAACGAAGCTTTTTGTTCTTAAAGATTTATTAAACATATAAACCTTATTGAAACAATATGTGATACATATATACTATAAATGTTATTACCAACTTGCAGAATGCTGCATCTAGAACTAAAGTCTAAGTATTGGGGGAAAGTCGGTGTGTTTATAAGCACCTTAATTTATCTGTAACCCATATTTTGCATTTTTTTAACTTTATGAAACTTTATTTTTTGATATTGTAAGGAAATTTATATTATCTGCATATTTTAACATATATATTCTAAATGTGCACATTTATTGAACAAATACTCTGAAGTTTCTATTAAATGTGGTTTCAGATTTATTATATTTTATTATGCATGATGAAATTACTGCACTTGTAGTAATTTCCCAAGTAAGGCCTGGGACAAAACAAATATTTTGCCTCTATTCTACTGTAATTTTAAATCTACAAACTTTTTTTGTTTGAGACGATGTCTTGCTCTGTCACCCAGGCCGGAAAGCAGTGGTGCGATCTCCGCTCACTGCAACCTCCGTCTCCCGGGTTCACGCCATTCTCCCGCTTCAGCCTCCTGAGTAGCTGGGAGTACAGGCGCCCACCACCATGCCCGGCTAATTTTCGTAATTTTGGTAGAGACGGGGTTTCACCGTGTTAGCCAGGATGGTCTCGATCTCCTGACCTCGTGATCCGCCCACCTCAGCCTCCCAAAGTGCTGGGATTACAGGCATGAGCCACCGCGCCCGGCTACGTTACTTTAATTTTACAAAAATGACTCCGAAATATATTTACCTGAAATCTTCAGATAAAATGCAAAGAACTGTTTGTGTTTATTATTTTTTCTTATTAAATGTATGGATAAATATCTCAGATGTTCACATACATGCTAGCTGACATTTGATCATTTTGTGAGGAAAGATTGCCTGATCCAAGTACTGTACTATCTTATTTATTCATTATTCAGTCAGGTAGAAACTGCTACCCACCTCCTTTTACAAACAGAGCAACTAAGTTGCCCAAAGATACATATTTGGTAAGAAGCTGAGGCAAGACTTAAACATGTTCTTCTGACTATGGGTCTAAACTATTCAACTCTGCCTGGCCTCTCAATTGCTTCATGATGATCCCAGAACCCTAATAGTAAGGCTGTGCACAGCTGGGAGTAAAATGCAAAATAGTAATGACTTTAACAAGATGGAGTGTCTTTATCTCTCTGCTGAAAGGTGCTCTGCTCGAGAGAGTCCCTAGCTGAAACAGCTAATCCTTTCAGTTCCAGAAGCAGCAGCCCTTTCTCCTTTATTACTCCACCTGTGAATGGAAACATGGTATCTTGATTGCATGATCATGTGCCACGTTAAAAAATTAAGGAAAGGGCACTGGGGTAGGAAATCTGCAGTTTCTCATACACACATACCAAAAGAGTAGATAGATACATACATAAAAAGATAACCTGGAAGTTATCCAATTCCAAGATTTAAAATTTGACATCATTTCACAGTTAGGGTTGTAATGAAATAATAAGCTTGGTTATTTTCCTTTACCAAGACTCAAAATAATTTTTCTTTGAAACAAGTAAAAGTCTCCTTGTTTCACTTTCTTTTTTATGTTGTTTTTCATTTTATTTGCCTGTTGTTTGGGAATAATAAAGGAAGGGCAATGCTCTGATCCACTGTATATAGAAAAGCAGCCGGTATCGAGAAAGCTCACAGGGAGCACCACCTCCCCATTCGGTCCTTGCTTCCTTTGAGCTGTGGCCAGAACACCTGCAGGAAGCTAGTAGCCCCCTCCAGGCTGAAGGGGCTAGCGGGAAGAGTGAGGGAGTATAAGCTGTCGCTTTACTCCCCAACCACAACTTCGATGCAAGATGGCCCCAACTTTTTTAAAATGTCGTTTCTGTTTCGGAGCTATTTATCACAGTTTGTTTCTTAGTCCTAAGGAAACAGAAAAGTTAACTCCAAATAGCAAGGTATGTTTTGGGCCCCGTAGGAACATGTAGGGAAGAGAAATTAACAATTGTCATACCTAAAACACTTCTAAATTCATAATGTTTTTTCTTTCCTGCACCAGCTGATTTTTCTTCATTTAAGCTACAGAACTCCGACGGTATTCCGGGTATTGATAGAGCAACTTTTGTGAGACAGAGACTGTGTTGCCTTTTTGCAACACTTTGCTTTTTCCTATTAAATACCAGCCCTTAAAACTTTCCTTACTGGAATGGGAAGTGGATTAAAATAATCCAAAATAAATTAAGTAGCAATAGCAAGTTAACACCAGATCACAATCTCGGCCAGACATTCTAATAAAGATTTCATTCTATGCAGTCATGAAAATAATGTGGTCAAGAAAATTTTGTGCTAACTTCTACTTGCCACAGGGAGGCTTTAATTAACCTGTCTTACAAGTCACTGAGCCTGTATGAATTCCATTTCTATTACATTGTGGGAATATGACATTTACTTCTTCACACTTTTTTTTTTTAATTTACTTTTTTCAATTATTGCCATTAAAAAAGTTTATTGAGCAAATGTCACTGCGAAAGAAGCCATGGCCTAGTAGTGGCCATACCTACTTCACTGCTAAGAAAAGCACCTTAATACCTAAGTGATGGATTGTTAGGTGCAGGAAACCACCATGGCACATGTTTACCTATGTAGCAAACATGCACATCCTGCACATGTATCCCGGAACTTAAAAAATAAATGAAATACAATAATAATAAAAAAGAAAAGACCTGGAGTTTCCTAATGGGGCCTTTAATACCCAGAAATGGTATCCTGATCTTGTTAATTAAGTGACTTGGAAAACAAATGCATCAAACCCAAAGGAAAAAGCCAGGTTGGTCATTTGCAGAAATCCGAGAATTAGAGGCTGGGAAGGGTAAGGGAGAAGAGGAAATGGAGAAGTTGGTTAATTGATACAAAAATCACAGCTGGATAGGAATAATGTTTTCTTGTTCTATAGCACTGTAGGGTGAAAGTAGTTAATAATTTATTGTATATGTTCAGAAAACTAGAAGAGAGGATTTTGAATGATCTCAACACAGAGAAATGAAAAACGTTTGAGGTGATAGCTATTGTAATTCCCCTGATTTGATCATTAGACATTGTATAAATGTATAAAATCACTGTATGCCCCATAATATGTACAATTGTTACATGTCAACTGAAAACAAAAGGACAAAAGTCTTTGAATGCTCGAAAGTAGCACAGAGTTATTCTCATCTATTACAGACAAAATCCACACTTCCTTGATTTTGATATTCATAACACGAAATATGTCAAGCTTATGCTTGATCTCTCTTAGGTACAATAATATATGTCAGTGACCAGTAAAGTCACTGTGTCAAAGCCATCTGCACAGCTCCAATTCCCTCAACACCTGGTACGGAGAAGGTTATTCTGTGTATATCCAGAGCCTGACAATCTTTCAGTAATTAGGACAACTTTTGCCTGGTTTGTGGATACTGAGAAAAGAAAAATATTATGAGTCTTTCATGAAATGCACGATGACCTTGCGCTAACATAATTTTATTTTCTTATGAGATAAAAAAGAAAAGGCAAATACAATTTAAAGAAGTAAAATAAGGGCAAATCTCAACGCAATACATAAAGTAAATATGAGGTGAAATACAAAGACTGGAAGAATTGATTATGCCACTTGGTTGCTCTTCTGAGGAAGACAAAAGAGGCAGGGACATGCTCTGCTACTCCTTGTGTGTAGAAGTCGGGCTTGGAAACAACACACTGACATCTCTGCCATGCAGATCACTCCAATAAGCTAGTATGCTGAATCAACTATTATCATTTAGGAACTTCCTGGGCCCACTGATTGACAGCTACACAGTGTATCTTAATGGTCTTTTTGCAAGCCAATTTGAATGAAAAATAAAATTACATGGAAGAGAATGGGATCAAAAGTAAAAAAGAAAAAGTATTAGAAATGTTTCACCAGTCATTTCACATGAAAATAGCAAGTGGATTACTCTAGTCCTAGTTAGATGATGAAAAAAATCCTGTGACCACTCTCATGTGTTTAGACACTTTACCAGAAACACTGGCACAGTACATGTAATATTAGACATTTAGCACAGTGGTTTCTTTGTGACTGCTTTCATTAATAGATTCTTATCTTAGACTCTTTCTTAATGATCACAACTACCATCATTGGCCCAGATATGAACATCACAGACCAGATCACCATCAGCTCGTTGACATTTGACTGATTAGCAATTCTCAGCACACACATCAGAAGTGGTTAACAATTTTATTTGTATTTTACATACATTCTTGCTACTATTCCAAACTCAAAAGCTCTTCGGCTCACAAAAACAGTTACTCTTTCTAGCATGTTCTATTCTAGAATTCAAGGGCATTCTGTGCCTCATCTCAGCCCATAACAAGAGCCAATATTAAAAAAAAAATCAAACTTCTGCTAAAGGTTTACAATATTTATGCCTTTTAAGGAAAGTTCCAGATGCATCAGAAAAGGTAAAGAGTTTTCAAACTTTCTGGAGATTTTTAACTTAATACTTCTATTTTTAGTAATTTCAAACATTAATTTAATGAAGAGCTTTTATGGGTCTTGATGAAAGAAGGGTTAACGGATTTACTTTAATATTCTATTTTCTGTAGAGAAAAAAGTAATACTGATAATACTATTTATAATTTATGTCTCACATACTTCTATTAATAATTTAATATGACTTCAAGAAGTAGAGTCAGTGGTATATGTAAGAACAAAATAGGCCGAGCATGGTGGCTCACGCTTGTAATCCCAGCACTTTGGGAGGCGAAGGTGGGAGGATCACGAGGTCAAGAGATCGAGACCATCCTGGCTAACACAGTGAAACCCCGTCTCTACTAAAAATACAAAAAATTAGCCTGGCGCAGTGGCGGGCATCTGTAGTCCCAGCTACTCAGGAGGCTGAGGCAGGAGAATGGTGTGAACCCGGGAGGCGGAACTTGTAGTGAGCTGAGATCGTGCGACTGCACTCCAGCCTGGGTGACAGAGTGAGACTCTGTCTCAAAAAAAAAAAAAAAAAAAAAAAAAAAAGGAACAACAAAATACGTTGTTTGAAGACAATAGAAGCTGACTGAGATATGGGTACTGGAAAGGCCAATATTTTGGCAATGTCTTGACAGTGGCTTTCTTTACATATGTATTAAACAGTCTTTAAGAAAAAATGCTGAGTACTTTGTGGAGGAAAAGGTGTTGATTGCAGTGCTTACCTCCCTTTTCTCTCTATTGTTATCCTTAATTCTTCCATTCAAGCCCAAATTCACATGCTGTCTGTTTAGCAAAGCAAGACTACAGGTTAACTGGTCCCACACATCTTAAAAGAGTTTACCATCTATTGTCACTTAAGAATCCTCCTTGAGCATCTCACTCCCTTCAAACCCCAAACACCTTATTTCTTATAAATCTATACACTACTCATCTGGTTTACCATAAGTCAAGTTATTACTACCTCATTTTTGCAACGAAATGTTTTGGCACCATTTATAGTGTCCCCTGGGCAATTAGCCTTCGCCAAGTTCTTTAATACAGCTCTGGGTTCCAAACTACAGGAATGGCCACTGTGAGGTTCAGGAAATTTGACCCCAAAATATGGCAGCTTGGCATTTGAGAAGACAAGAGAAGCAAGAAAATCTCTCTTACCTCTTACTGCCATTTCCCCCTGAAGCATGTCATGAAAACATTCTCTGATCTTCCTCTAAAATAGGTCATAAACAGTACTGCAAATGGAAAATTTAAAAAAAAGTATAAATACATAAAATAGGTCACAAGACCTTTTTCCAGAGGGGCCTATTCCTGTAGTCAGAGGAAAGGAATGAAGACACAGGAACACAGAGAAGAATCTGAACAAACAGACCTTGCTAAGTCCTCCCCTCTCCAGGTTATTACCATTAGATTATACCCTATTTTGTCCAATCACTTCTACACAGCTGTCTGCTCTTCGTGAAAACTAAGCACAAAGATACACAATTTTCCCTTTTTGGGTGGTCTTCATTGCCGAAGGCTCCTGTGTCATATAACTTACATTAAATAAATTTGTATGTTCTCTTATTACTCTGTTTTTTATTATTGATGCCTCAGCCACGAGCCTTGCAATGGGTAAGGAAAGATACTACCTTTTGTCTCATATAATACCCGTAAATGTTACTGGGCTTGTTGACCAGAAAAATAAACAAGCTATTAAAACAAGATATATATTTAAAAAGAAATCAGGTGCAGAAATTAAAGAAATTGAAATTAACCAAATGACAGAATGACCCATGTCGTACTTTGCTTTCTTCCAACAGCCGACCCTGAGGCAAGGATTCAGGGAAAGTGGTTCCTTTGAGGGGCGAAGGGAACACCCACAAGAAAAAAGGGATAAAGGGATGTGAAAGAAGGAAGGGAAAACAATTAATAAAGGGCTACATTATCTAGCCAGCCATCACCACTGGTGACTAAGCTTAATCTTCAAAGGGACACTTGAGAACCAATGGAAAATACATAACATCAGAGTAAAACTCTCCAGGGAGCCAGGAAGGTGGGGTAATAGTATATCAGCTCTTAACAGTCATTGGTTGAGGGCTGCTGACAGAGGTATTAATTCCTCTGCACTTTCAGCATGCCAAACAAGAGACGATGTGGGTCGTAGATGCACAAGAAAGCCTACAGGCTGAGGAATGCTACCCAATAGAGAAGAAAGGGCACCAAATACTGATGAGACATTAAATCATTAAATGCTTCTCTACAGAGGCCTTATGGGGCCTAATGAAAACATAGACTAGAGATACAAATAGATTAAATGCTCGAATTTGAATCTATAAAAGTAAAAGACTAATCAGCCATACCACGGCTAGGTTATGTCTCTAAGCCACTGAAAACACATTATTTTTTCAAAATGTCGTTAATATTTACTGAAATGAAAATATATGCCTTGTCAGAAAACATGGCACATTAGATGTCATGCCCTACTGTAAAGGAAATGAGGTTTTTAATAGTTCAGGGAGATAAGAGACTCCTCAATTCAAATTTCCCCATCACAACTGGATAAAGAAAATGCATACAGAGAAAGTAGCCACTGATCCTCAGTCTTTAAACATACAGCTATATGAATTGGGAGTCTCACTTCAATTCCTGGGGGATCAGAAGTCTTTAAATGCTAAAATAAATGTCTATTTTTGGAAGCCCAGTGGAAAGCCAACAGTGGGGGAATCCCTTGAGGCAGAACAGTTCCACAGGAAGTTCAGAGCCAGGCCTGTGTGGGGGAGAACAATTCACACCCCAGTGCTGCATCTGCTCTCAGCCTAAAAACAGAAACACACCTACCACTTCTGTCCATCTGCCACCCGCAACAATGCTTAGTTCCTTTCAAAATAAAGCGTACATGCTCACGTTATAGAAACAATTTAAAAATAGAGAAAAACACATTTCTTTAATGTGATTTTATTTTTCTGAGACATAATTTTGGAGGCTAATACATAGAAGTATATCAAACTAAAAGATCAGATAATGTGGTCAGTGAAATGATTGAACTTAAAACAAAAATTTGTGTTAAAAATATGATATCTGACATTCTCGCCAAATCACTCACTATAAATTTCTTAATGATAGCTTCAGACTTACTTTTGGTTCAGTAACTTTTGCATCTACTACAAATAATTTAAGGACAATTATTAGTCTGGATTTTAAAAATTTCAAGAAGCTGAAACTTAAAAAACAATCAAACACACACAATGATTGCGAACTGCCAGAAGAGTTATCATTGCCATTCTAAAACCAGAAGATAAATCAAGGTGTCCTCTAAATTTATTAGTAGCCACGGTTGGTAGCCATAAGTGCCTGATTGCCACATCTGTTAGTTAGATATTACTACATATCAAATTAGCTAAAATATTAGGTGGCTTAAAACATTAATAATTACTTATTTTCACTCATCTTTTTAATATATTTTTATATATTTTTTGTTATATTTTAAGTTCTAGGGTACATGTGCACAACGTGCAGGTTCGTTACATATGTATACATGTGCCATGTTGGTGTGCTGCACCCATTAACTCGTCATTTAGCATTAGGTATATCTCCTAATGCTATCCCTCCCCCCTACCCCCCCGCCACAACAGGCCCCCATGTGTGATGTTCCCCTTCCTGTGTCCAAGTGTTCTCATTGATCAATTCCCACCTAGGAGTGAGAACATGTGGTGTTTGGTTTTTTCTCCTTGTGATAGTTTTCTGAGAATGATGGTTTCCAGTTTCATCCATGTCCCTACAATGGACATGAACTCATCATTTTTATGGCTGCATAGTATTCCATGGCATATATGTGCCACATTTTCTTAATCCAGTCTGTCATTGTTGGACATTTGGGTTGGTTCCAAGTCTTTGCTATTGTGAATAGTGCCACAATAAACATACGTGTGCATGTGTCTTTATAGCAGCATGATTTATATTCCTTTGGGTATATACCCAGTAATGGGATGACTGGGTCAAATGGTATTTCTAGTTCTAGATCCCTGAGGAATCACCCCACTGTCTTCCACAATGGTTGAACTAGTTTACAGTCCCACCAACAGTGTAAAAGTGTTCCTATTTCTCCACATCCTCTCCAGCACCTGTTGTTTCCTGGCTTTTTAGTGATGGCCATTATAACTGGTATGAGATGATATCTTTTTGTGGTTTTGATTTGCATTTCTCTGATGGTCAGTGATGATGAGCATTTTTTCATGTGTCTGTTGGCTAGATAAATGTCTTCTTTTGAGAAGTGTCTGTTCATATCCTTTGTCAACTTTTTGATGGGGTTGTTTTTTTCTTGTAAATTGGTTTGAGTTCTTTGTAGATTCTGGATATTAGCCCTTTGTCAGATGAGTAGATTGCAAAAATTTTCTCCCATTCTGTAGGTTGCCTGTTCACTCTGATGGTAGTTTCTTTTGCTGTGCAGAAGCTCTTTAGTTTAATGAGATCCCATTTGTCAATTTTGGCTTTTGTTGCCATTGCTTTTGGTGTTTTAGTCATGAAGTCCTTGCCCATGCCTATGTCCTGAATGGTATTGCCTAGGTTTTCTTCTACGGTTTTTATGGTTTTAGGTCTAACATTTAAGTCTTTAATCCATCTTGAATTACTGTTTGTATAACTTGTAAGGAAGGGATCCAGTTTCAGCTTTCTACATATGGCTAGCCAGTTTTCCCAGCATCATTTGTTAAATAGGGAATCCTTTCCCCATTTCTTGTTTTTGTCAGGTTTGTCAAAGATCAGATAGTTGTAGATGTGTGGTGTTACTTCTGAGGGCTCTGTTCTATTCCATTGATCTATGTCTCTGTTTTGGTACCAGTACCATGCTGTTTTGGTTACTGTAGCCTTGTAGTATAGTTTAAAGTCAGGTAGCGTGATGCCTCCAGCTTTGTTCTTTTGGCTTAGGATTGACTTGGCAATATGGGCTCTTTTTTGGTTCCATATCGAACTTTAAAGTAGTTTTTTCCAATTCTGTGAAGAAAGTCATTGGTAGATTGATGGGGATGGCATTGAATCTATAAATTACCTTGGGCAGTATGGCCATTTTCACAATATTGATTCTTCCTATCCATGAGCATGGAATGTTCTTCCATTTGTTTGTATCCTCTTTTATTTCATTGAACAGTGGTTTGTAGTTCTCCTTGAAGAGGTCCTTCACATCCCTTGTAAGTTGGATTCCTAGGTATTTTATTCTCTTTGAAGCAATTGTGAATGGGAGTTCACTCATGATTTGGCTCTCTGTTTGTTATTGGTGTATAAGAATGCTTGTGATTTTTGCACATTGATTTTGTATCCTGAGACTTTGCTGAAGTTACTTATCAGCTTAAAGAGATTTTGGGCTGAGACAATGGGGTTTTCTAGATATACAATCATGTCATCTGCAAACAGGGACAATCTGACTTTCTCTTTTCCTAATTGAATACCCTTTATTTCTTTCTCCTGCCTGATTGCCCTGGCCAGATTTCCAACACTATGTTGAATAGGAGTGGTGAGAGACGGCATCCCTCTCTTGTGCCAGTTTTCAAAGGGAATGCTTCCAGTTTTTGCCCATTCAGTATGATATTGGCTGTGGGTTTGTCATAAATAGCTCTTATTATTTTTAGATACATCCCATCAATACCAAATTTATTGAGAATTTTTAGCATGAAGGGCCATTGAATTTTGCCAAAGACCTTTTCTGCATCTATTGAGATAATCATGTGGTTTTTGTCTTTGGTTCTGTTTATATGCTGGATTACATTTATTGATTTGCGTATGTTGAACCAGCCTTGCATCCCAGGGATGAAGCCCACTTGATCGTGGTGGATAAGCTTTTTGATGTGCTGCTGGATTCGGTTTGCCAGTATTTTATTGAGGATTTTTGCGTCTATTTTCATCATGGATATTGGTCTAAAATTCTCTTTTTTTGTTGTGTCTCTGCCAGGCTTTGGTATCAGGATGATGCTGGCCTCATAAAATGAGTTAGGGAGGATTCCCTCTTTTTCTATTGATTGGAATAGTTTCAGAAAGAATGGTATCAGCTCCTCCTTGTACCTCTGGTAGAATTCAGCTGTGAATCTGTCTGGTCCTGGACTTTTGTTAGTTGGTAAGCTACTAATTATTGCCTCAATTTCAGAGACTGTTACTGGTGTATTCAGAGATTCAACTTCTTCCTGGTTCAGTCTTGGGAGGGTGTATATGTCAAGGAATTCATCCATTTCTTCTAGATTTTCTAGTTTATTTGCGTAGAGGTGTTTATAGTATTCTCTGATGGTAGTTTGTATTTCTGTGGGATTGGTGATGATATCCCCTTTATCGTTTTTTATTGCATCTATTTGATTCTTCTCTCTTTTCTTCTTTATTAGTCTTGCTAGCAGTCTATCAATTTTATTGATCTTTTCAAAAAACTGGCTCCTGGATTTATTGATGTTTTGAAGGATTTTTTGTGTCTGTATCTCCTTCAGTTCTGCTCTGATCTTAGTTATTTCTTGCCTTCTGCTAGCTTTTGAATGTGTTTGCTCTTGCTTCTCTAGTTCTTCTAATTGCGATGTTAGGGTGTCAATTTTAGATCTTTCCTGCTTTCTCTTGTGGGCATTTAGTGCTATAAATTTCCGTCCACACACTGCTTTGAATGTGTCTCAGAGATTCTGGTATGTTGTGTCTTTGTTCTCGTGGGTTTCAAAGAACATCTTTATTTCTGCCTTCATTTCGTTATGTATCCAGTAGTCATTCAGGAGCAGGTTGTTCAGTTTCCATGCAGTTGAGCAGTTTTGAGTGATTTTCTTCATCCTGAGTTCTAGTTTGATTGCACTGTGGTCTGAGAGACAGTTTGTTATAATTTCTGTTCTTTTACGTTTGTTGAGGAGTGCTTTACTTCCACCTATGTGGTCAATTTTGGAATATGTGTGCTGTGGTGCTGAGCAGAGTGTATATTCTGTTGATTTGGGGTGGAGAGTTCTGTAGATGTCTATTAGGTCCGCTTAGTGCTGAGCTGAATTCAATTCCTGGATATCCTTGTTAACTTTCTGTCTCCTTGATCTGTCTAATGTTGACAGTGTGGTGTTAAAGTCTCCCATTATTATTGTGTGGGAGTCTAAGTCTCTTTGTAGGTCTCTAAGGACTTCCTTTATGAATCTGGGTGCTCCTATATTGGGTGCATATGTGTTCAGGACAGTTAGCTCTTCTTGTTGAATTGATCATTTTACCATTGTGTAATGGCCTTCTTTGTCTCTTTTGATCTTTGTTGGTTTAAAGTCTGTTTTATCAGAGACTAGGATTGCAACCCCTGCCTTTTTTTGTTTTCCATTTGCTTGGTAGATCTTCCTCCATCCCTTTATTTTGAGCCTATGTGTGTCTCTGCATGTGAGATGGGTTTCCTGAATACAGCACACTGATGGGTCTTGACTCTATCCAATTTGCCTATCCATGTCTTTTAATTGGAGCATTTAGCCCATTTACATTTAAGGTTAATATTGTTATGTGTGAATTTGATCACGTTGTTATGATGTTAGCTGGTTATTTTGCTTGTTAGTTGATGCAGTTTCTTCCTAGCCTTGATGGTCTTTACAATTTGGCATGTTTTTGCAGTGGGTGGTACTGGTTGTTCCTTTCCATGTTTAGTGCTTCCTTCAGGAGCTCTTGTAGGGCAGGCCTGGTGGTGACAAAATCTCTCAGCATTTGCTTGTCTGCAAAGTATTTTATTTCTCCTTCACTTATGAAGCTTAGTTTGGCTGGATATGAAATTCTGGGTTGAAAATTCTTTTCTTTAAGAATGTTGAATATTGGCCCCCACTCTCTTCTGGCTTGGAGAGTTTCTGCTGAGAGATCAGCTGTTAGTCTGATGGGCTTCCCTTTGTGGGTAACCTGACCTTTCTCTCTGGCTCTCCTTAAAATTTTTTCCTTCATTTCAACTTTGGTGAATCTGACAATTATGTGTCTTGGAGTTGCTCTTCTTAAGGAGTATCTTTATGGTGTTCTCTGTATTTCCTGAGTCTGAATGTTGGCCTGCCTTGCTAGATTGGGGAAGTTTTCCTGTATAATATCCTGCAGAGTGTTTTCCAGCTTGGTTCCATTCTCCCCGTCACTTTCAGGTACACCAATCAGACGTAGATTTGGTGTTTTCACATAGTCCCATATTTGTTCGAGGCTTTGTTTTTTATTCTTTTTTCTCTAAACTTCTCTTCTCACTTCATTTCATTCATTTGATCTTCCATCACTGATACCCTTTCTTCCAGTTGATCGAATCAGCTACTGAATCTTGTGCACTCGTCCCGTGGTTCTCGTGACATGGTTTTCAGCTCCATCAGGTCCTTTAAGGACTTCTCTGCATTGGTTATTCTTGTTAGCCATTCATCTAATCTTTTCTCAAGGTTTTAACTTCTTTGGGATAGGTTCGAACTTTCTCCTTTAGCTTGGAGAAGTTTGATCGCCTGAAGCCTTCTTCTCTCAACTCGTCAAAGTCATTCTCCATCCAGCTTTGTTCCATTGCTGGCAAGGAGCTGCGTTCCTTTGGTGGAGGAAAGGCGCTCTGATTTTTAGAATTTTCAGTTTTTCTGTTCTGTTTTTTCCCCATCTTTGTGGTTTTATCTACCTTTGGTCTTTGATGATGGTGACGTACAGTTGGGGTTTTGGTGTGGATGTCCTTTCTGTTTGTTAGTTTTCCTTTTAACAATCAGGACCCTCAGTGGCAGGTCTGTTGGAGTTTGCTGGATGTCCACTCCAGACCCTGTTTGCCTGGGTATCAGAAGCGGAGGCTGCAGAACACCAGATATTGCTGAACAGCAAATGTTGCTGTCTGATTGTTCCTCTGGAGGTTTCGTTCAGAGGGTTACCCAGCCCTGTGAGGTGTCAGTCTGCCCCTACTGGGGGGTGCCTCCCAGATAGGCTACTCAGGAGGCACCCCCCAGTAGGGGAGTGCTTGAGGAGGCAGTCTGTCCATTCTCAGATCTCAAAGGGGGCCTGGAGAACCACTACTCTCTTCAAAGCTGTCAGACAGGGACATTTAAGTCTGCAGAGTTTTCTGCTGCCTTTTGTTTGGCTATGCTCTGCCCCCAGAGGTGGAGTCTACAGAGGCAGGCAGGCCTCCTTGAGCTGTGGTGGGTTCCACCCAGTTCGAGCTTCCTGGCTGCTTTGTTTACCTACTCAAGCCTCAGCAATGGTGGGCGCCCCGCCCACAGCCTCGCTGCCGCATTGCAGTTCGATCTCAGACTGCTGTGCTAGCAATGAGCGAGGTTCCGTGTGCGTGGGACCCTCTGAGCCAGGCGTGGGATATAATCTCCTGGTGTGCCATTTGCTAAGACCATTGGAAAAGTGCAGTATTAGGGTGGGAGTGACCCAATTTTCCAGGTGCTGTCTGTCACAGCTTTGCTTGGCTATGAAAGGGAATTCCCTGACCCCTTGTGCTTCCTGGGTAAGGCAGTGCCTCACCCTGCTTCAGCTCACGTTTGGTGCACTGCACCCACTGTCTAACAAGCCCCGGTGAGATGAACCCGGTACCTCAGTTGGAAATGCAGAAATCACCCGTCTTCTCTGTCGCTCATGCTGGGAGCTGTAGACTGGAGCTGTTCCTATTCGGCCATCTTGGAACTGCCAATTTTCACTCATAATTTCTTTGGGTCATGTGAGAGGTTGGGGAGGAAATTATGCCTCCTCATCAGCTAAAAGACTTAAAATCTTGGCATCGGAATCTAATTTTTTGAATTCACTGCATGTCTGATAGTATCGACTCTAGGTACCAGGCCAGAATACCCACACGTGGCCTCTCCATCTGGCCTGAGCTTCTTTGCAACACGGTGGCATGTGTCTGAGAGAGAGAAAGCCAGGTGGGAGTTGTGTTGCCTTTTAAGAATGGGCCCTGAAAGTCATGCAGCATCATTTCTACTGCATGCTATTGACTGAAGAAGTTACAAAAATCTTCCCCACTATTTTTCAAGTGGGGAAACATAGATTCTATCTCACAACAGAGGAGCATATTGATACATTGGAAGAAGAAAATGTGGAATGGAATATATATTGATGAATTCATTTTTGGAAAATGTAATTTGCCACCTTACAAAATATGGTCTCTTGACCCCATACCTGAAGGATCTTTCCCCCATAGTCAAACTGTCCTCAGCATCTATGTTTTATAAAGACAGCTTGTTATTTTTGATGAGTTGGGAAGTTTTCAAAGAATTTTCATTGGAATTGGTTACTTCCAACACTTGAGGGCAAAAGAAAACAAGGAAACTGAGGACTAAGCAATGATTTTTTTTTCTTTTTCTCTTTTTTTTTTAAATCTTGCCCAAATTCCTATATTAGGGGTCTGGGAGGTCATGCCCTGCAAACCATAAATTCTCATTAGATGAGTTTTATTTAACCCTATATATCGTGACTTACTTTCCTACCTAACTCTGGCATAACATTATATGACAAAAAAGAAAATCAAAATATTTTACTTCACAACATGTTTCTTTGCCATTTTTTGAAATGGCCCTGCAAAGCTACCTTTTGTGGGGAAGAATTTGCATCTGTAAAGAATTTTTATTAACAAAGTGAGATCTTATTCTTCCAGGCCCTCTCAATCCTGAAGAGATTAACTGAGAGTCTAGCACATTTTAAAGGTCTGAATAGGAAGCATGTGTCATCTATTGTCTCTAAGGGCAGCCATTATGAGACTTCCAAAGAACCTTGGTCTCCACAATCTTTTAACCTGAACTTTTCCTTTCTATTAATCCCAGGTCTTCAGACAGACTCAATCAGTTGAACCAACTGTAAACCAGAAAATGTTTAAATTTACCTATAGCCTGGAAACACCTCCCCATCTCACCTCCCCTGCCCCACTTCAAATTGTCCCACCTTTCTGGACCAAACCAATGTATTTCTCAAATGTGTTTGATTGATGTCTCATGCCTCCCTAAAATGTATAAAACCAAGCTTCTCCTCAAATACCCTGGGCACATGGGTACCTCCTGAGGGCTATGTCGCAGGCCATGGTCACTCATATTTGGCTCAGAATAAATCTCTTCAAATATTTTACAGAGTTTGACTCTGTAATTCAATTAAGTAACTTATGCATTTGATGCCTTTCCCCTCTCCAGACTATTATAGTATTTCAAATAACATCATCCCTTTAAAATTATTATAGAGTCCAGATAATTGAATTACTGTGTTTCATATGATATTTAATCTGAGAAGAAAACAGCAGGAGCAATCTTAGCAAAAACCTCAGAGAAATAACATTTCGTTGTCTGAATTCTTAATAAGGAGGAAAACCCTTCATCTAAGGGAATGCCCAATTTACTCATACCCCTCCAGTATGATCCATAGTTCATTAAAACAAGTCAATCATTTTTCCCTCTTTACTGGATTTACTTCCCACCATTTAAAAAAATTCTATGGCTTAGATGCCAACCATGTTTTTGATTCTTGAGTGAATTTAATGGTGTTAGCTCAGATCTGCTATAAGTCTAGAAAGCACATTAACTAGAAAACACATTAATTCAGTTGATCCTTACTGGTTGTATTTGATACCAAATATAGTTGTCCTACTTTTAAAATTTCCTGCTCAATATTTCAAAATGATAATAAATCTCCCCAAAATATAATCAATTTAAGTGAAGAGAGTTGCATTCTGAAGTCACTAAAATGCCGAATGCTGAAGAGTTAGCTTCTTTAAAAAATGTTAAAGCATTAAAAACAAGGCAACTGTTAATATTCATATAAAAAGGAAATCATTAACCAAATTACTAATAGGTGAGAAAATAAGGAACAATTGACACATTCATTAAAATCGATTTCATCTAAACAGTATACAAATAAAAGGTATTTGCAACAGACCCAGAAACAACGTAACAGGCTCTGAGAAAATGGGCTGTATAGGATATTTTCTCAGATTTTTCTTACCTAATTCATTTCATTCCTGCATTCAGGACTATTCTCATTGTTTCTTATTTTCTAGGCAGATTTCTCTTAGTCTCATTACATGTTATACATTACCCTCATTCCTTGAATGAAAATTATTTTGGACGTTTCATATTGCTTTTTAAATCCTCACTCACTCACCCAGAGTGGAATTGTCAATACTGCTGTGAAGGCCATGATTCTTGGTAATCATGAATGTTCCCCATCCTGGGTTCCTTTTCTCCCTCCCATTCTTCTCATTACATACAATTATCAAAACAAGCTCAAACCGTTTCAGTGATCCCCTTAAAGCTGACTACTACAGGTTTTCTATTTCATACTGCTTCTTCTTACTTTCTAATTGAGTCTTAGAACATGGTCTGCTTTGATAGGATAAATGTTATGTTGCTGTAAGCGAACCAGAAATGCTGTTTTCACTCTGGATGGGGAGTCCAGCACTTACATGGCAACCTGATGGAGCCGAGAACCTGGCTTATCTCCTGACTTACCCTTCTGCCATCCTGAACACTCAGCTTTGATCTCAAGGTCCAAGTGGCCTTTGATGGCTCCCTCCATTATGACTGTATTCCAGCTAGTGGCAAAGGAGAAAGCAATAAGGGAAAGCACTTTCTTTCTCAATATGGTCTTGGCCCAGAAGTTGTACCACCATGTCCGTCAAGTGGAACCTAGTCACGTGGCCTCTTCTTAGAGCAGAGAAAGCAGTTCATACAGTTGCTTATATGAAACTTTCATTATTATAGAGAAGGGAAGGTCAGATATTGGGGAGCAATTAATTGTCTCTCATATAACTTCAGATTCAGGTAGATTTAGCTTTAATTCTGGTTCTGCGATGGATTAACTATTAAGCCTAATATTAGGCCGCACAAAAGTCTAAAAGCTTCATCTGATCTTCATCTTTGTCTGATCTGACCTACTTCAAAGAGATATTGAACATATTGCATGCAATAATGAATATTAAATGTTTAGCCCTTTGTTTAGGATAAAATATATGCTGAATAAATGAGAGGGAGGAAAGACAGAAAAAGAGTAGTAACAAAGAAATGTGCTATTGAGGACTCTGAGTTGGGTAGGATTTATATTCATTGAATGCCTACAGGCAGGAATTGTGTTTAAGAGGCTAAGTTGGAGAGACAAACGCATGTAGAAAAGATCTTGGTTATTGGCTGGGCATGGTGGCTCATGCCTGTAATCCCAGCACTTTGGGAGCCAAGGCAGGCAGATAACAAGGTCAGCAGATCGAGACCATTCTGGCTAACACAGTGAAACCCCATCTCTACTATAAATACAAAGAAATTAGCCAGGCTTGGTGGCGGGTGCCTGTATTCCCAGCTACTCGGGAGCCTGAGGCAGGAGAATGGCATGAACCTGGGAGGCGGAGCTTGCAGTGAGCTGAGATCACACCACTGCACTCCAGCCTGGGTGACAGAGCAGTGAGACTCCGTCTCAAAAAAAAAAAGATCTTGGCTATTTAGGTCATAAGTAAATATGCCAAGAACATAAAGATTGAGAGTAAAGCAGATAAGTAAAATATTGGGAGCTAAACTCAGGGTTAGCTAATTTCTTTATTGATTTAGCTAATTTCTTTATTGATTTTTGTTTTCTTCAAGTCATTTGTAACCAGTCATCAGAGGTCAACATTTTTCCCACTTATGTATATTAAATGAAACATTCTGCATTAATCATGATTTCCTTATATTGACTGAATGGAAAAATTGCAGCAAGTTCAGGAAGAGTCAAAACTTGGACCAGTTATTCTCCTCTCATAGCTACTAAATCGTGTTGAACACTGACTGACATGAATCTTCACCATTAAGGAAATTAAGGCAGGATATAGAAACATATCACATATGGTATCCAGGGTTGGTAGCCAATAGAGGTCTTCCCTAGAGCTCTTAACAGATGGCACAGGAGAAATTCTGGAAAAAAGGAAAAGGGCAAGTAGGCAAGATTTTTCCCACCCTTTCAAGCAGAACCATTCTGCTTTAGCATGTAGAGGTCCTTCTTGGTTTTGTGAGGAAAAGCCTTTATTTTCCTTTAGGAAATAATATGAAATATTTTTTATCACAAGATTCAGGTTCTAAGTGCTAAATAGACTCATATAAATTATTATTTTTTTACTTCTAATCATTTATCTGCAACAGCTACAAAGGGTAGTTTACAGAAACTTTTCATTTTTATTTATTTTTATTTTATTATTATACTTTAGGTTTTAGGGTACATGTGCACAATGTGCAGGTTTGTAACATATGTATCCATGTGCCGTGTTGGTTTCCTGCATCCATTAACTCGTCATTTAGCATTAGGTATATCTCCTAATGCTGTCCCTCGCCCCTCCCCCCAACCCACAACATTCCCCGGAGTGTGATGTTCCTCTTCTTGTGTCCATGAGTTCTCATTGTTCATTTCCCACCTATGAGTGAGAACATGTGGTGTTTGGTTTTTTCTCCTTGCGATAGTTTACTGAGAATGATGGTTTCCAGCTTCATCCATGTCCCTACAAAGGACATGAACTCATCATTTTTTATGGCTGCATAGTTTTCCATGGTGTATATGTGCCACATTTTCTTAATCCAGTCTATCGTTGTTGGACATTTGGGTTGGTTCCAAGTCTTTGCTATTGTGAATAGTGCCACAATAAACATGCGTGTGCATGTGTCTTTATAGCAGCATGATTTATAGTCCTTTGGGTATATACCCAGTAATGGGATGGCCCGGTGAAATGGTATTTCTAGTTCTAGATCCCTGAGGAATCGCCACACTGACATCCACAATGGTTGAACTAGTTTACAGTCCCACCAACAGTGTAAAAGTGTTCCTATTTCTCCACATCCTCTCCAGCACCTGTTGTTTCCTGACTTTTTAATGATGGCCATTCTAACTGGTGTGAGATGGTATCTCATTGTGGTTTTGATTTGCATTTCTCTGATGGCCAGTGATGATGAGCATTTTTTCATGTGTTTTTTGGCTAGATAAATGTCTTCTTTTGAGAAGTGTCTGTTCATGTCCTTTGCCCACTTTTTGATGGGGTTGTTTGTTTTTTTCTTGTAAATTTGTTTGAGTTCATTGTAGATTCTGGATATTAGCCCTTTGTCAGATGAGTAGGTTGCAAAAATTTTCTCCCATTCTATAGGCTGCCTGTTCACTCTGATGGTAGTTTCTTTTGCTGTGCAGAAGCTCTTTAGTTTAATTAGATCCCATTTGTCAATTTTGGCTTTTGTTGCCATTGCTTTTTGTGTTTTAGACATGAAGTCCTTGCCCATGCCTATGTCCTGAATGGTATTGCTTAGGCTTTCTTCTAGGGTTTTTATGGTTTTAGGTCTAACATGTAAGTCTTTAATCCATCTTGAATTAATTTTTGTATAAAGTGTAAGGAAGGGATCCAGTTTCAGCTTTCTACATATGGCTAGCCAGTTTTCCCAGCACCATTTATTAAATAGGGAATCCTTTCCCCATTGCTTGTCTTTGTCAGGTTTGTCAAAGATCAGATAGTTGTAGATATGTGGCATTATTTCTGAGGGCTCTGTTCTGTTCCATTGATCTATGTCTCTGTTGTGGTACCAGTACCATGCTGTTTTGGTTACTGTAGCCTTGTAGTATAGTTTGAAGTCAGGAAGCATGATGCCTCCAGCTTTGTTCTTTTGGCTTAGGATTGACTTGGCGATGTGGGCTCTTTTTTGGTTCCATCTGAACTTTAAAGTAGTTTTTTCCAATTCTGTGAAGAAAGTCATTGGTAGCTTGATGGGGATGGCATTGAATCTATAAATTACTTTGGGCAGTATGGCCATTTTCATGATATTGATTCTTCCAACCCATGAGCATGGAATGTTCTTCCATTTGTTTGTAACCTCTTTTATTTCATTGAGCAGTGGTTTGTAGTTCTCCTTGAAGAGGTCCTTCACATCCCTTGTAAGTTGGATTCCTAGGTATTTTATTCTCTTTGAAGCAATTGTGAATGGGAGTTCACTCATGATTTGGCTCCCTGTTTGTCTGTGATTGGTGTACAAGAATGCTTGTGATTTTTGTACATTGATTTTGTATCCTGAGACTGTGCTGAAGTTGTTTATCAGCTTAAGGAGATTTTGGGCTGAGACAATGGGGTTTTCTAGATATACAATCATGTCATCTGCAAACAGGGACAATTTGACTTCCTCTTTTCCTAATTGAATACCCTTTATTTCCTTCTCCTGCCTCATTGCCCTGGCCAGAACTTCCAGCACTATGTTGAATAGGAGTGGTGAGAGAGGGCATCCCTGTCTTGTGCCAATTTTCAAAGGGAATGCTTCCAGTTTTTGCCCATTCAGTATGATATTGGCTGTGGGTTTGTCATAGATAGCTCTTATTATTTTGAGATACGTCCCATCAATACCTAATTTATTGAGAGTTTTTAGCATGAAGGGTTGTTGAATTTTGTCAAAGGCCTTTTCTGCATCTGTTGAGATAATCATGTGGTTTTTGTCTTTGGTTCTGTTTATATGCTGGATTACATTTATTGATTTGCGTATGTTGAACCAGCCTTGCATCCCAGGGATGAAACCCACTTGATCATGGTGGATAAGCTTTTTGATGTGCTGCTGGATTCGGTTTGCCAGTATTTTATTGAGGATTTTTGCATCAATGTTCATCAAGGATATTGGTCTGAAATTCTCTTTTTTGGTTATGTCTCTGCCAGGCTTTGGTATCAGGACGATGCTGGCCTCATAAAATGTGTTAGGGAGGATTCCCTCTTTTTCTATTGATTGGAATAGTTTCAGAAGGAATGGTACCAGTTCCTCCTTGTACCTCTGGTAGAATTCGGCTGTGAATCCATCAGGTCCTGGACTCTTTTTGGTTGGTAAGCTATTGATTATTGCCACAATTTCAGAGCCTGTTATTGGTCTATTCAGAGATTCAACTTCTTCCTGGTTTAGTCTTGGGAGGGTGTATGTGTTGAGGAATTTATCCATTTCTTCTAGATTTTCTAGTTTATTTGCGTAGAGGTGTTTGTAGTATTCTCTGATGGTAGATTGTATTTCTGTGGGATTGGTGGTGATATGCCCTTTTTCATTTTTTATTGCATCTATTTGATTCTACTCTCTTTTCTTCTTTATTAGTCTTGCTAGCAGTCTATCAATTTTGTTGATCTTTTCAAAAAACCAGCTCCTGGATTCATTAATTTTTTGAAGGGTTTTTTGTGTCTCTATTTCCTTCAGTTCTGCTCTGATTTTATTTATTCCTTGCCTTCTGCTAGCTTTTGAATGTGTTTGCTCTTGCATTTCTGGTTCTTTTAATTGTGATGTTAGGGTGTCAATTTTGGATCTTTCCTGCTTTCTCTTAGTGCTATAAATTTCCTTCTACACACTGCTTTAAATGTGTCCCAGATATTCTGGTATGTTGTGTCTTTGTTCTCATTGATTTCAAAGAACATCTTTATTTCTGCCTTCATTTCATTATGTACCCAGTAGTCATTCAGGGGCAGGTTGTTCAGTTTCCATGTAGTTGAGCGGTTTTGAGTGAGTTTCTTAATCCTGAGTTCTAGTTTGACTGCACTGTGGTCTGAGAGACAGTTTGTTATAATTTCTGTTCTTTTACATTTGCTGAGGAGAGCTTTACTTCCAACTATGTGGTCAACTTTGGAATAGGTGTGGTGTGGTGCTGAAAAAAATGTATATTCTGTTGATTTCAGGTGGAGAGTTCTATAGATGTCTATTAGGTCCACTTTGTGCAGAGCTGATTTCAATTCCTGGATATCCTTGTTAACTTTCTGTCTCGTTGATCTGTCTAATGTTGACAGTGGGGTGTTAAAATCTCCCATTATTATTGTGTGGGAATTTAAGTCCCTTTGTAGGTCATTCAGGAGTTCCTTTATGAATCTGGGTGCTCTTGTGTTGGGTGCATATATATTTAGGATAGTTATCTCTTCTTGTTGAATTGATCCCTTTACCATTATGTAATGGCCTTCTTTGTCTCTTTTGATCTTTGTTGGTTTAAAGTCTATTTTATCAGAGACTAGGATTGCAACCCCTGCCTTTTTTTGTTTTCCATTTGCTTGATAGATCTTCCTCCATCCCTTTATTTCTAGTCTATGTGTGTTTCTGCATGTGAGATGGGTTTCCTGAACACAGCACACTGATGGGTCTTGACTCCTTATCCAGTTTGCCAGTCTGTGTCTTTTAATTGGACCACTTAGCCCATTTACATTTAAAGTTAATATTGTTATGTGTGAATGTGATCTTCCTGTCATTATGATGTTAGTTGGTTATTATGCTCGTTAGTTGATGCAGTTTCTTCCTAGCCTCGATGGTTTTTACAGTTTGGCATGTTTTTGCAGTGGCTGGTACTGGTTGTTCTTTTCCATGTTTAGTGCAGAAACTTTTTTGTCTCCTACCGATTCATTAATTTCTCCCTAAATTGTTCACATGTTCCTCTGTTATACCTACTCTGCTTAACACAGTGTCTGGCGTATAAGAATCTCAACACATTTTATTAAACAATTGAATCTAAGAATAAATGAGTATTAACTTATACTACTGAAAAAACAACTAGCAGAGGAATCTCAGTAAGAATCCTGCCACCACTAAAATGATTTAGAATTACAGCAAGACCTTGAATAACGTCATTCAGCATCATTTTGTTGTAACATTGATGAGAAAAAGGAAAAGATTCCTGTATGGGACTACTGTCTGTGTGGACTTTACATGGTATCACCATGTCTGCACGGGTTTTCTTCGTGTACTCTGGTTTCCTCCCAGAGAAGGAAATATCTCAAAGATATGGACATCAGGTGACTTGGCATATGTAATGATCCCAGTGTGAGCGGCTGTGGGTGTTTGTGAATACACCCTGAGATGGAGTGGTGTCCTGGCCAGGGCTGGTTCTCACCTTATACAAGGAGCTGCTGGGATAAGATCTGGCCACCCATAACCCTGAACTAGAATAGGGGGGTAAACAATTACCTTACTTGTTTGTGTTAATCATTCTTTAACGTATGTATGGCTCACATATATTTCAGTGTTTCATTTTAGAAATGTTTGGAGTCATTATTTAGGAGTCTGGTGATGTTTTTGTGACCAGGAATATGTTGTGGGAATTTAACTCTTGTTTTAATATCAATTAGCCAATGGTAAAATTGGTTTTGTTATACTTTATTTCACTTAAAGTCACTATTTCCAAGAACCTATCAATTAAGTGAGAACTTACTCTATAAATTAAAAACAACTCTGGGGTCAAATTAAAAAAAAAAGAAACTTGATTAAATTTCTCACTTTTAAAACTCATGAGTTCTGCCACTACAGAAAAATTCCTGGCAAAGCTTGAAACAACACTAAGGCTCACTGTCTTTTTTTTTTTTTTTAATAAAATACAAAAGCTACCTCCTATAAAAATCCAAGTGAGATAATAAATATAAGAACATTTTGTTAATTACAAGTTGCAAAGCAAAATTAAGATGTTGTTATTAAATCCAAACTGGAATCCCTTTCTATTGGGGTTGCATAGCTCTTATACTGATGTAGTACAGTGTGATGAAAGTTTTCCTTTACTAAAAGCCTCTGTCTATGCTGAGTGCTAGGATGAGCATGTGATAATATTTCTGCCCTAGATACAGTTTTTGAATGTCCGTGCAGATTCTTATTCGTGAGGGATTGGTGCTCATACAATTAGACATATGAACATGAATCCAATAAATCCAACTCAACAATGGGAGGAATTATCTTATACTTGAAGTCATTGTTTCATATTCCTGAAGCCTCCAGCGGGCTCCAAATGTGAGATTTTTGTTTCTCTGTGGCTTCCCCATAGTTCTTTTCCATAAAGAAAGCCTTCTGATATTAGCATGGAGTATGTGAAATTCTTTGGAACTGAAAAGTTGGTCTTTCTTTTGTAGCAAAATGCTATTTATCCAATTCAGTTCTAAGCAAAATCTTTTATTGATACAATAAAATTAATAGGGGCATAAAAAACAAAGAAGTTTCATTGCTTAGATTTCAATCATGCTTTGTTTATAGGATGCAGAAAAATACTTCAGTTCGGCCAGGCACAGTGGCTCATGCCTGTTATCCCAGCACTTTGGGAGGCCAAGGTGGGTGGATCACGAGGTCAGGAGATCAAGGCCATCCAGGCTAACATGGCGAAACCCCGTCTCTACTAAAAAATACAAAAAATTAGCCGGGCGTGGTGGCAGGCGCCTGTAGTCCCAGCTACTTGGGAGGCTGAGGCAGAAGAATGGCGTGAACCTGGATGGTGGAGCTTGCAGTGAACCGAGATCACGCCACTGCACTCTAGCCTGGGCCACAGAGTGAGACTCCGTCTCAAAAAAAAAAAAAAAAAAAAAACACTTCAGTTATTTTCCATCATACGTATATGCTATTTCTCTTAGTACTTGTAAATGGGAGTTCCTGTGGCTTTTGTGTCAGACATCTAGACTCAAGCCTTGACTCTATCAAGTGCTAGTTTTGTGATCTTGAGCAAATTGCTTACGTTTTAGATCTTGTTTGCTCTTCTGTGAAATGATTATAATCCTACTTAGGCCATGATATCTTAACTAAAATTAAGAAAAATTTTAGTACATAGAAACTGATCAATATAAAAGAGTAATTACAATTATGTTCTGTAAGAGTGGAAACAAGAGCCAAAGGAAAAGCTATGGCAACAAAACCATGGGATTACAGTGAAAAAACACTAAGTCTCTAAAATGTGGGTCTGTTAGAACAACTTTATCAGGATGAGTATAACGCTAGTTAAAAATTACCTGCCTAGAAATTGATCAGGCAGAGTATTCATGTTTCTAATATAAATACCATTCTCCAGGATATAGTATCACTTTATGCCCAGAGAAACTTTCCATTATGCATATGACAGATATCATACCATATTATACTACTTTTTCATGCCTTAATCTAGCTTAATTTGGATACAGCCCTTATATTAAATCTCTCACTAAATTTCTCATCTTTTATGTGAAGATGATATTTACCCATTTATAAAACATTTTATGACTACTGAAACTCATCAGACATAAAGACAATAATTACAAATATTACCAAGTCCAATTACAGATGGGTAAGTATAATTTAAGTGTCTTAGATTAGCTTCTACTTTCGTAAACTCAGAAGATTCATACGGTCACTACATATGTCATCTTCTCTATTAACAAATAATTTTGTATTCATTATGCATTCTTATCTTTTAGACCTTATAAGGATCCTTAACGTTTCTCAAATTTTAGCAGTTTATTGCTACTACTTTCATTTCTACTTCCTGGTTTGCTTATAAAGTTATTTTTTAAATTACTTGATCACATCTTGGAATGGCTTGTCCAAAATGCTGGAAGAAGTTAATTTTGCACGAAATATTTGGACCTTGTAACAGCTAAACCTTTTTCTTCTCCCAAGATTCAAAACAATTTCTTCAACCACAAATCCCGTATTTCTGTAAGTTATATTTTTGCAGGGCAAAATTCCCTTGTAGCATGTTGATATGTGTTACCTTTGTACACAGGATATTTTGTGATGATGAGGAATTTGTTTATAATTTTCTCTCCATCACTACTAGGTGATTCTTGAATGAAGAAAGAAATGCATGTAAATTGTTTTGAAGCTTATTGCCAGCAAAATAGTACAGCTTATTATAGTATCATTTATTTCACAAACAGTGCTTTGCAGTCTTAGAACACAATAGATATATTTGTTAGCTGAGTAGATATCAAGCCAAATTGCACAACCAGTTTACCCAATGAGAAGCGTGAAGCCAACTAATGTGTCTCTCCCTCCCACCTCTCTTTATGACCACAAAGCAATAAGACCTTCTTTGCCTGTTTCTCTTCATCTTTCCTTTGTTCCCCTCCTCCTTTTCCACTGACTTCTGCAGTCTAGGGAAGTGCCCAGACATATAATTGGGCCAATTTTCTTAGAAATCCAATGACAGCAACCCCCTTTGCAAGGCCTTGGAAATGTCCTGTTCTTCTTGAACTCACTGGAGATCCTGGAGACCTGGCACAGAGGAGTGAGAATAAAGACAGAAGTTGGTGAAATTTCCTTTTTTGGTTTGATGATTGCATTTGACTCATCTATTCACAGCTAGCTGTGGCCATTTTGTCTTTATATGATATGAAACACAAATTATATTCACAAGATTTTCAGAATAACACATAGTCTCTTTCCCTCAATATTATTAAGCTTACATGGAGAACACATACACATGTGGAATCTTATAGCAGAAATTAAGTTAAAGTGCTGATTTCATTTCACTCATAAAATAAGCTCTCCTTTTTGTACCATATACTTTATTAATCACACACTTAATGTTCTTAGAGAAAATGGTTTATATTTTCTAAAAGGAAATAAACATTTTATGATGCTAAATGATAAAGAAATTAATGATAAACCGTCCCAAAATGTCTTTTAAAACTATAGATGATGTTAAATAAACAAAACAAGGCAAATGGATACTGAGATAACATAGAGGAATACATATTGATCAGAACTAAGAATTCTAATAATGGAAAAATATCAGTCTTGCAGGTGGCTTCTGGTCTCATTTTTCAACCTGTGGACTAACATATAAATATTAACAGTCCTAAATATTTTATCATGGCTTTTAAGAAGAAATAAACCACATGCTATAGCAAAATGCATATATAAGATCATTATGCTCACAGTTTAAGGTCATTTAGAAAGTTGTTAGTGTAACTTAGACTCCTTAGGTTCTCAACAAATGCTTCTACATTCTAATTATCCTACCAAGACTAAAAGCCATTGTGATGAGAGACTGAGCCACATGCTTATTCTAATTTCCCACTTTGCTCTGCATTCCGCTGACTAAATGACATCAACATATATTAATCAAGCACTTTCTATTGCTTTTGTTAGATCATATAAGGAATCAAGTAAAATCGTATTTTGTCCATAAGAAGTGTATAATATCTCAAGGATGTCAGTTGTTTCCTTCCTTTTTTTTCTAGAGATGATCAGTTTACAAAAGACCAGGGACACCTGTCCAGAAAGAGATAAATAGAAGCAAGCTCAGGTTTTATGTTGCTATTATGTTGCCTGGCTTAGGACATCCAACCTCTACTTCCTGCAACTCATCAATCAGAGAATTCTCTTTTGTTTCACCAAAGTACAAAAAGATACAATACATATTCCATCATAACTGTGACAGTTTCCAGCCAGTGTAGCAACTCTGTTCCTGATTTCTAAACCTACCCTACTTTGTTGATGCCATTCAAATGGAGCAGTGGTGTCCTTTTTTTTTGTTAGTAATGCAAATGACTCTTCTTGATTTGTAAAATATTACATAATTTGAATTTGGCGACCTTCCCTTTCACAGATCGCCAAATTCTAAGATTTTATATGGAACAATTATTTCTAAGATTTTATTTCTAATAGTTTATATGGAACAATTATAAGTACCTTATTTTATTTATTTATTTACTTTATTTCTAAGATTTTATATGGAACAATTATAAGTACCAATTATAAGTACCTAAGATTTTATATGGAACAATTATAGTACCTTAAACTGACATCTTTTCCTTTTTAGATTCTGATGAAAAAAAAATCCTTCCAATACCTTCTAAGAATTCATCTTTCTCTGTAACTATCTATAGAGGGCTCGGTTCCAGAGATACATAGTTAAATAAAATAGGATTTCTACCCTGTTTTAGAATAGATGTGGCTGGGGACAAGTAACAAGTGATTTAAAAGTGAAAAATGAATCCTAGAATCTAGGCCACATAACAAAAAAAGCAGGAGTGAAGCCTGGATTTGAGCTCAGGAAGCCTGGCTGTAAAGCCTGTACTCACAGGAGCACTGGGAACATCAAAGAGTTGAAGAAAAGTTTCTTGTCATATGAAATATTAGAGGCTTAAAAATTTCAAAGCTGAAATATTTGAAAATAAGACACAGTTCATGTTCTGGTCACAGAGGTTGTTTTGATGAAGTAGGTTATTTTAAATCAGTAATTGTTATAATAATCGTTGACAGATTTCCTAGTATTCATAGTGGTAGTACAGCCATTTATTCTGTGTTTTTAATTTTCCCATAAAATGGAATTTTCACCAGAATGGGTTTCAGGACTATTTTATGGAATAAGAAACTGAGGATCAGACAGCTTAATTAACTTCCTTATAATTCCAAAACAAATACTAAGTAGAGCCAAAATTTAAATCTAGATCTTTTTTATTTTAGAAATATTTTATTGAAGTATACAGTACATATATTAAAGTGTACATACAATAGATTTTTTGCTTGATTACTTTTCAACAAATTAACACACTCATATGACAAGCATCCAGGTTAAGAAACATAATATTGCAGTGCCCCCAAATACCCGCTGGCACCCCATTCACTTTTCTGACTTCTAATCTCAAAGATTAGTTTTGTATGTTTTGGTGTTCTATTTAAATGGAATGATAGAGTATGTACTTTTTGTGTCTGGATCCCTTCCATTAATATAAAACCTAGATCTGTTGGTCTTGACCATCAGTCTTTCTTCAAAACACTACCAGAAGTGATGATTTTAGAGATGAAAAGTTTAAGAAGCAGAGGCTACTGTGCTAATTGAATCAATAAGAATATTGAAATAACTCAAGATCAAGATGTGAATAATGATGGAGAAGTTGTCTCATAAGGGCCAAGTCTAAGTTTATAGGAAAAAGATCAGGAAATTGGAAGAAGACAATAGCACTGAAAAAAGTAAACTATGTAATCTGATAGCAGAGCATTAAATGACACATATTATGCATAGGTAGAGGAGTATTCATTTAGAAAATCAATGGAGATCAAGATTGCTGCCAAATTTCTTCCTGCCTCTGTAGTAGGTGGAAAGTGAGAGAAGCAGTGTTTCCAGAGAAGACTCAGGCTTCATTTAGGACCAGGAAAGGATCATTCAAAAGGATCTAATCTTCATTAACTCACAAAATAAAAATATATACATATATCTAGGAAGATTAATATGGTAAAAGAAGATTCAGTTACTTGGAACATCGAATTAACTCACAAATCCCTCATTGTTCAAATTCACCCCATTCCCACAGGCCGTGAAGTAGACAGGTTATATATGGCTCTGCTCCAGAAGTCTCTGGTCTGATACTCTCTCTGCTCCCTTGTGCCAGACGTACTGATCATGAGTACCCCTTCATATTTTCTTTCCCATTTCTCCATATTATCTCTCCCACATTCTCATTAAATCATGCAGCCTCTATGTACTTGGAATCCCTTCTCTGAACCTTGCTATCTAGGTTCTCCTCTTGGTTGGCTTCATTTTAGGTGACTCCTCTCACACATAATAACTTGTCTTCCTACCCACAATCTTCTGCTTCCAGTTGTGTCATCATTTTTAGAATTAATTTTTAAAGGTAATTTCTATTGCAGTTCAAAATCGCACATAGGTATCACAATTCGTATTTGCTGAAAATAAATACAATCAACAGAAATCACTTCATTAGGCATGACTGTGGATTAGAAAATGAAGAATGATATTTCATCAACTCTGGCATATTTCAAAATAAAACTGAGTCAATGCTAAAATGCTGATGTGTGTAAAGAATACCAAATAAACAAATAAACGTCGTTATGAAAAGTTATCTTGAGAAAAGAATATAAACAATGAATAGTGTTCATAGTATGGATTTGGATAACACAGATGTCTTATAAAATACCAAATGTAACATATTAGGACAAGCTAGGCTAAGCTGTGGTAACAATCTGCAAATATCAATCACTTACCATCATAACAATTTCTTGTTTATGTGTATATCTTGATGCAGGTGGGCACACTCAGATTTGTGCTTTTCCCATTGTGTGTCTCCAATATCTCAAAGTTATTTGCTTTCACCCCCATGGATGAGGTTGAGAGAAGATAGCGTAAAAGACCAAGCCAGAAAATGCTGTATCTAGTTCTATCTAGATTTCTTTGGCCAGAACTAATCACACAAGAACTATAAAACTGGGAAATATGGTTTATCTTTGTGTACAAGAAGAGAAAACAAAGAGAATCTATTCAGTTGCCGCCACATGTAGCATTTTTTTTAAATTACTGAATATTAGAATTGCATAGACATCCCAGACTTTACACTGACAATCAGAGGTATAATAATTGGGCTTTATTATTAATGACTTAATTGAAGCATAATTTACATACAATAAAATTCACCCATTTTAAGCGTACAATGCAATGACCTTTTTGTAAATGTGGAATTTCATAACCTTTATCATCACTACAATTGAGTTTCCTAAATTGCCATCAATCCAACAAGGTCCTTCACTTCCCATTTAAAATTAATACAATTTCCAACTCCAACCACAGGCAACCATCACTCTTTATTATTTATTTTCTTTTTTTTATTTTGGAAATAAAGCATGTTTACATTTGTCTTTTTTTCTTTGTTTAAGTTATGGGGTAGAAGTACAACTATATTACATGCATAGATTGTGTACCGGTCATGTCAGGACTATTAGAATATCCATTACTAGAATAACATACATTGTACCCGTTAAGTAATTTCTCATCATCCACTCTGCTCCATCCATCCTCCCTTCCAAGCCTCCATTGTCTATCATTCCACTCACTATGTCCATGTATACACATTTTTTTGTACCCACTTATGCGTGAGAATATGGGATAGTTGACTTTCTGTGTCTGGCCTTTTCATTTAAAATAATGACCTCCAGTTCCATTCATGCTGCTGCAAAAGACATGATTTCATTTTTTTTCATAGCTAAATGGTATAACATTGTGATACATACCCCATTTTCTTTATTCAGTCATCCAGTGTTAGACACTTCAGTTGATTCTATATCTTTGCTATTGTGAATATTGCTGCAACAAATATACAAGTGCTGCTATCTTTTTGATATATTAATTTCTTTTCCTTTGGGTAGATATCCAGTAGTGGGATTATTAGATCAAATGGTAGTTCTATTCTTAGTTCTTTGAGAAATTTCCATACCATTTTCCATAGAGGGTGTACTAATTTACATTCCCATCAAGAGTGTATGAGTTCCCTTCTCTCTACATCCATGCTAACATCTGTTTTTTGTCTTTTTAGTAATAGCCATTCTAACAGGGGTAAGATGATATCTAATTGTGATTTTGATTTATATTTCTCTGATGATTAGTGATGTTGAGCATTTTTTCATATATCTGTTGGCCAGTTATATGTCTTCTTTTGAAAAAATGTCTATTCATGCCCTTTTTTCTACTTTGTAAGGGGATTATTTGTGAGTTTTTTTTGTTGTTGTTGCTGTTGAGTTCTTTGCACATTCTAGATATTTGTCCCTGTCAGATGAATAATTTGAAAATATTGTCTCCCATTCTGCAGACTGTCTGTTCATTTTGTTGATTAGTTCTTTCACTGGGTGGAAGCTTTTTAGTTTAATTAAGTCCCATTTATCTATTTTTGTTTGTGTTACCTGTGATTTGGAGGTTTTAGTCATAAATTCTATGTCTAGATCAATGTTCAGAAGAGTTTTCTTTAGGTTTTCTTCTAGTATTTCTGCAATTTTGGGTGTTACATTAAAACCCTTAATCCATCTTGAGTTGATTTTTGTATACGGTGAGAGATACAAGTCAAGTTTCATTCTTCTGCATATGGCAATCTAATTTTCCTAGTACCATTTATTGAAAAGGGTACCCTCTTCCCAATGGATGTTCTTGTTAACTTTGTCAAAGATCAGTTGCCTATAAATATGTGGCTTCATTTCTGTGTTCTATATTCCGTTCTATCAACCTGTGCATCTATTTTTATACTAGTACCATGCTGTTATGGTTACTATAGCTATATGGTATAGTTTGAAGTCAGGGAATGTGATCCCTCCTGCCTTTTTCTTTTTGCTCAGGTTTGCTTTGGCTCTTTGGACTCTTTTTTGGTTCCATGTGAATTTTAGGATCTTTTCTCGAATTTCGTGAAAATTCATGTTGGTATTTTGATATGGATTGCATTAAATGTGTAGATTGCTTGAGGCAGTATGGTCATTTTAAAAATATTAATACTTCTGATCTACAATCATGGGATGCTTTTCCATTTATTTGTATCATTTGCAATTTCTTTCATCAGTGTTTTGTAGTTTCCCTTGTAGAGATTTTTTATAATAACTCTTTGGTTAAACTTAGTCCTAGGTATTTTTTTGTTATTGTTGCTCCTATTGTAAATGAAATTGTCTTCTTGATTTTATTATCAGCTAGCTTATTTTTTAAAAATTTTTGTTTTTATTTTAAGTTCTGGGGTACATATGCAGGATGTGCAAGTTTGCTACATAGGTAAACATGTGCCATGGTGGTTTGCTGCACCTATCAACCCATCTCCTAGGGATTAAGCCCAGCATGCATTAGCCATTTTTCCTAATGTTCTTCCACCCCTCACTTCACCCCATAACAGGCCCCAGTGTGTGTTGCTCCCCTTCCTGTTTCCATGTATTCTCATTGTTCAGCTCCCACTTGTAAGTGAGAACATGAGGTGTTTGGTTTTATGTTCCTGTGTTAGTTTGCTGAGGATTATGCCTTCCACCTTCATCCATGTCCCTGCGAAGGACATGATCTCATTCTTTTTTATGGCTGCATAGTATTCCATGGTGTATATGTACCACATTTTCTTTATCCAATCTATCCTTCGTGGGCATTTGGGTTGATTCCATATCTTTGCTATTGTGAATAGTCTCAGCTAGATTATTCCTGGTATATAGAAATGCTACTGATTTTTATATGTTGATTTTTTATCCTGAAACTTTACTAAGTCCATTTATCAAATCTAAGAGATTTTTCATGGAGTCTTTAGGTTTTTCTAGATGTAAGATTATATCATCAGCAAACAGTGGTAATTTGACTTCCTCCTTTCCAATTTGGATGCCTTTTATTTCTTTCTCTTGCTTGATTCCTCTGGCTAGTACTACCAGTACTACGTTGAATAAGAGTAGTAAAAGTGGGCCGGGTGCGGTGGCTCATGCCTGTAATCCCAGCACTTTGGGAGGCTGAAGTGGATGGATCACGAGGTCAGGGGATTGAGACCATCCTGGCTAACATGGTGAAACCCCGTCTGTACTAAAAATTACAAATAATTAGCCAGGCGTGGTGGCAGGCCCCTGTAGTCCCAGCTACTTGGGAGGCTGAGGTAGGAGAATGGCATGAACCTGGGAGGTGGAGCTTGCAGTGAGCCAAGACCGTACCACTGCACTCTAGCCTGGGCAACAGAGCAAGACACTGTCTCAAAAAAAAAAGTAGTAAAAGTGGGCATCCTTGTCTTATTCCAGTTCTTTCAACTATTCCCCATTCAGCATAATGTTGGCTCTGCTTTTTGAACAGTTCATGTTAATGTATTCATACAACATGTTAACTTTTGACTCTTCTTTTAATTAGCATAATGTATTTGAGATCCACCCATGTAGTAGCATGTGTCCATAGTCAATTTCTTTTTACTGCTGAATAGCATTTCATTCTATGGAGATATCACATATGTTTATCAATTCACCATTTCATGGACATTGGATTCTTTCCACTTTGGGCTATAATTTAAAATGCTGTTATGAACATTTGAATATAAATATTCAAATGGGGATTTATATTCATGGGGATATATATTTCCTTTCTCTTGGGTAGATACTTGTAAGTGGAATTGCTGGGTCATATGGTAAATTTATGTTTTTTACTCGTTTGCTTTATATGTATATAAAAGCTCTGTTTTTAGATATACGTTGTTCATACTTGTAATATGATTCTTCTGTTTTTTTATCTTTAATAATATTTTTTCCTTCAAGTCTGTTTTTGTGATATTAGCAGAACTATTGTAGCTTGCGTATGGTTATTATTCCAAAGGCTTATCATTCTCCATCCTTTTACTTTCAGCCTGTCTGTGTCTGTGAATCTAAATTACTTCTCTTATAGACAGTGAGTATTTTAATCCTGTTTTTTAATTCATACTGACAATCTCTATCCTTTTATTGGACCACTTAGTCTGTTTACATTTAACATACTTATCGAAATGGTTAGATATACATCTCCCATTTTGCGATTTGATTTCTATATATTTATGTGATCTATCCCTCTGTTCTTCTTTTAGTACCATCTAAAATTACTAAAAATAAATTTCAATAAGATATACAAAATATAGTAAAACATAGAAACATAGAAACTTCTCTCCAACATAGCTCTCCAACATAGCTCTATCTTCTTCTTTCTTTTCACTATGATTATCATTAACAGATTAAATGCTCCAATAAAAAGGCAGAGATAGTCAGTATGGATTTTTTTTTTTTTTTTGGAGATGGAGTCTCGCTCTGTCGCCCAGGCTGGAGTGCAGTGTTGCAATCTCGGCTCACTGCAAGCTCCACCTCCTGGGTTAATGCCATTCTCCTGCCTCAGCCTCCCAGTAGCTGGGACTACAGGCATCCGCCAGCACGCCTGGCTAATTTTTTTGTATTTTTAGTAGAGACAGGGTTTCACAGTGTTAGCCAGGATGGTCTCAATCTCCTGACCTTGTGATCCACCTGCCTCGGCCTCCCAAAGTGCTGGGATTACAGGCATGAGCCACCGCACCCAGCTGGCTGGATTTGTTTAAAAAGATCAAAATATATGCAATCTATAAGAGAAATAATTTAGATTCATAGACACTAATAGGCTGAAAGTAAAAGAATGGAAAATGATAAGCCTTGAAACAGTAAACATATGCAATATGTTATAGTATATTAGTATATGTTATATACTAATTGAACTAATCACAAAAATAGACTTTAAGGAAAAATTATTAGAGATAAAATGATTACAAGAAATGTATCAAGTATGAACACATATCAAGTTCATACCTTTGTGTTTAGGTATGAACATATACCTAAAACAGAGCCTCAATATACATGAAGCAAAAAAGTAAAAAACATAAATGTACCATATTACCCAGAATTCCACTTACAAGTATCTACTTCAGAGAAAGGACATGTATATCTTCATAAAAATTGTATGTTAATTTACAAGAAAAATTGGGCAAAGGAGATGAACAGACACTTCTCAAAAGAAGACATTACACAGCCAACTAACATGAAAAAAAAAAGCTCAACATCACTGATCAACAGAGAAATGCAAATCAAAACCACAATGAGATACCATCTCACACCAGTCAGAGAATGGTGATTATTGAAGTCAGGAAACAATAGATGCTGGCAAGGCTGTGAAAAAATAGGAACACTTTTACACTGTTGGTGGGAATGTAAATTAGTTCAACCATTGTGGAAGACAGTATGATGATTCCTTGAGGATCTAGAACCGGAAATACCATCTGAACAAGCGATCCCATTACTGGGTATATACCCAAAGGAATGAAAATCATTCTACTATAAAGACACATGCACATGTATGCTTATTGCAGCACTATTTACAATAGCAAAGTCATGGAAGCAAACCACATGTGCATCAATGATAGATTGGATAAAGGAAATGTGGTACATATATACCATGGAATACTATGCAGCCATAAAAAGGAATGAGGCCATATCTTTTGCAGGGACATGGGTGAAGCTGGAAGCCATTATCCTCAGCAAACTAACACAGGAACAGAAAACCAAACACTGCATGTTCTCACTCATAAGTGGGGGTTGAACATTGAGAACACATGGACACAGAGGGGAACAACACATGCCAGGACCTGTTGGGGGTTGGGGGCTGAGAGGAGGGAACTTAGAGGATGGGTCAATAGGTGCAGCAAACCACCATGGCACATGTATACCTGTGTAACAAACCTGCACGTTCTGCACATGTATCCCTTTTTTTTTTTTTCCAGAAGAAACAGAAAAAAAGTGTATGTTATACCTTTACATGTTATAAACCCAACAATAGTTTTATAGTTATTGTTTTATGCAGCTTTCTTTTAAATCAATTTAGAAGAAAAGATAATTATTAGACTCTTTCATATTTATCTACATAAAAACTTATAGCAGCACTGTTTATTTATTTCCATGGATTGCAGTTATCATATGGAGTCATTTACTTTTCATCCGAGGACTTTGTTTGGAATTTCTTGTAAAGCCAGCTTGCTAGCAGCAATTCTCCCAGTCTTTGTTTTTCGAAAGTGTCTTTATTTTACCTTAGTTTTTGAAAGATTGCTGTGCTGGATGTCGAATTGCCGGTTGATAGCTATTTTTATCTTACAACTTTTTGAATATATCATTTGACTGCTTTCTAACATCTCTTGTTTTCTTAATTTATTTTTTATTTTTGAGAGCACACAGTAGATGTATACATTGCACGATGATTATATTACAACAGCATAAATGGGGGTATCCGTCAACTCAAGTATTTATCCTTCCTTTGTGTTACAATCAATTCAATTACACTCTTTTAGTTATTTTGTTACTGGCAGGTCTTTGTTATTGGCAGCTCCCAAGATGGTTGCAGGCCGCTTCCAAGATGGCCGCAAGACTTTTGTTCTTTGATCTGGGGCTCTTGGCCTCATGGATTCCAAGGAATGGAATCTTGGGCCATGCGGTGAGTTTTATAGCTCTATTAGAAGCCATGGGTCATGGAAGAGAACTGTGGAACCCAACGACTAGTGTTCAGCTCAATTAGCATGAACCCGGGCATTTAGCCGTGCAGGAACAATGGCGAGCTTCTAGCCTGATCGGGAGCAGCAGTGGGCATCTCGCTGGATCAGAAGCGCAGTGGACACTCTGGAGGAGTAGAAGTTAGTGGTGGGTCTGCGACAGTGACAATCAGCAGTGGTGGACGGTGAGCAAAAGCTCAGCTCGAGCCAGAACAAACACGGTCCAGAAGAGTGTGTAGTTACAAGATTTAATAGAGTGAAAATAGAGCTCCCATACAACAGGAGGGGACCCAAGGGGGGTTGCCCCTGCCGGCTCGAATGCTGAGGGGGTTTATTTCCCAATCATTGTCCCTCCCCCTGTGTTTCAGGCGATAGATGATTGACTATTTCTTTACCTCCTTTTAGCCTAATTGGTATTTTAGTGAGTTCTCTTTACTACTTGATTGGTTGAGGGTGAGCTGAATTACAAGTCCCGTGCTTAAAGTTGGGTGTGGTCACCTTCCCCAGCTAGGCTTAGGAATTCTTAGCCCAGGAAATCCACCTAGTCCTGTCTCTCAATTTTAAAATATACAATAAATTATTTTTGACTGTAGTCATCCTGTTGTGCCATCAAATACTAGATCTTGTTCACTCTAATGATATTTTTGTACCTGTTTGTCACCCGCCCACCCCTCACTACCCTTCCCAGCCTCTGGTAACCATCATTCTACTCTCTATCTTCATGAGTTCAATTGTTTTGATTTTTTAGCTCCCACACATAAGAAGATGTGAAGTTTGTCTTTCTGTGGCTGGCTTACTCCACTTAATGTAGTGACCTCCAGGTCCATCCGTGTTGTTGCAAATGACAGGATCTCATTCCTTTCTTTTTTAAATCTCTGAATGGTATTCCATTGTGTGAATATAGCACATTTTTCTTTTAACCATTCATCTGTTGATGGACACTTAGGTTGCTTCCAAATCTTGGTTATTCTGAATAGTGTTGCAGTAAACGTGGGAATGCAGATATGTCTTCAATATACTGATTTCCCTTCTTTTGTGTATATACCTAGCAGTGGGATACCTGGATCATACGGTAGCTCTATTTTTAGTCTTTTGTGCAGCTTCTGAACTGATCTCCATAGTGGCTGTACTGATTTAGACTCCTACCAACAGTGTACAAGTTAAAAAGAGTTCCCTTTTCTCCACATCCCCAGTGGCATTTGTTACTGCCTGTCTTTTGGATAAAAGCCATTTTAACCGGGGTAAGATGATATCTCATTGCAGTTTTGATTTGCATTTCTCTGATGATTAATGATGTTGAGCTTTTCATATACCTGTTTGCCATTTGCGTGACTTCTTTTGAGAAATATCATTTCAGATCTCTTGTCTATTTTTTAAATTGGATTAGATTTTTTTCATGTTGAGTAGTTTGAACTTATGTATTTTGATTATTGATCACTGTCAGATGGGTAGTTTGCAAATATTTTCTCCCATTCTGTGTGTTGTCTCTTCAGTTCATTGGTTGTTTCCTTTGCTGCACAGAAACTTTTTAACTCGACGTGATCCCATTTTTCCATTTTTGCTTTGGTTGTATTATTATTAATGCAGTTATTATTAAAATCTTTGCTCAATCTAATGTCCTGGAGAGTTTCTCCAGTGTTTTCTTTTAGTAGTTTCATAGTTTCAGGTCTTGGATGTAAGTCTTTAATTCAGTTTGACTTGATTTTTATAAACGGCAAGAGATACAGATCTAATTTCATTCTTCTGCATATGGATATCCAGTTTTCCCAGCACCATTTATTGAAGAGACTGTCCTTTCTCTAGTTTATATTCTTGCCACTTTTGTCAAAAATGAGTTTACCAGGCCAGGTGCAGTGGCTCACATCTGTGATCTCAGCACTTCCGGAGGCTGAGGCAGGTGGATCACCTGGCCCACATGGTGAAACCCCGTCTCTACCAAAAAATAAAAATAAAAAAATTAGCCAGGCATGGTTGTGGGCGCCTGTTTTCCCAGTTACTAGAGAGACTGAAGTGGGAGAATTGCTTGAGCCCAGGAAGTGGAGGTTGCAGTGAACTAAGATCAGGCCACAGCCCCAGCCTGGGTGACAGAAAAAAAGAAAAAGAAAAAAACAAGAGTTTACTGTAGCTGTATGGATTTATTTCTGAGTTCTCTATTATGTTCCATTGGTCTATGTGTCTGTTTTTGTGCCATTACTATGCTCTTTTAATTATTGTAAGTCTGTAGTGTAATTTGAAATCAGGTAGTGTGATTCGTCCAGTTTTATTATTTTTGCTACAGAGAGCTTTGCCTATTCTGAGACTGTTGGGGTCCCATATACATTTTAGTATTATTTCTTCTATTTCTGTGAAAAACGTCATTGGTATTTTGATAGGGATTGCACTGAATCTGTAGATTGCTTTGGTTAGTATGGAAATTTTAAAAATATTGATTCTTCTAATCCATTTACATGGAATATCTTTCCATTTTCTGTGTCCTCTTCAGTTTCTTGCATCAATGTTTTATTGTTTTTAGTTTAGAGATCTTTCACTTCCTTGGTTAAACTTATTTCTAGGTGTTTAATTTTGTTTTTAGCTATTTTAAATGGAATCACTTTTTTGATTTCTTTTTTAGATTGTTCACTTTTGAAATATAGAAATGCTGCTGATTGTTGTATGTTGGTTTTACATCCTGCAACTTTGCTGAATTTGTTTATTAGTTCTAACAGTTTTTTCATGGGGTCTTTAGGTTTTCCCCAATATAAGATTACATTATCTGCAAACAAGGATAATTTGACTTCTTCCTTTCCAATGTAGATGCCCTTTATTAATCTTTCTTTTCTGGTTGCTCTAGCTAAGACTTCTGGTACTATGTTGAATAAGAGTGGTGAAAGTGGGCATCTTGTCATGTCCCAGATCTCAGAGGAAAGGGTTTTAGTTTTTCCCTATTCAATATGATACTAGCTGTGAGTCTGTTGTATATGACTTTTGTTGTGTTGAGGTGTTCCTTCTATAGCCAGATTTTATTTTAGGGGGTGGTTATCATGAAAGGATGTTTAATTTTATCAAATGCTTTTTCATCATCAATTAAAATGATTATATGGTGTATGTCCTTTATTCTGCTGATATGATGTATCACATTAATTGATTTTCATATGTCGGGCAATCCTCACATTACTAAATTAAATCCCACTTAGTCATGATAAACGATCTTTTTAAATGTGTTGTTGAATTCTGTTTGCTAGTATTTCATTGAGGATTTTTCATCAATTCATTGGGAATATTGTAGTGTAGGGGTTTTCTGTTTGTTGGCTTGAAAACAAACAAGCCTAGTTTGGGTATCAGGATAGTACTGGCCTTATAGCATTCATTCCTCCTCTATTTTTTTGAACAGTTTGACTGCGATTGGTGTTCTTCTTTAAATGTTTAGCAAAATTAAACAGTGAAGCCATTAGTTTCCAGGTTTTTCTTTGTTTGGGAGACTTTTTATTATAGGTTTGATCTTGTTACTTGCTATGGGTCTATTCAGGCTTTTTTGGTTTCCATATTCACATCCAGCCATAGTTATAAGAAGCCTTATTTTTAAAATGCAGTCATTTATTAATAATACCTCAGTAAAAACAAGTAGCCTTCAAATAAGAAGCAGATTCAAAAAAAGCAAAAATTAAAACTTAAAATATCTTACGAAATAGTGTGAATACAGATTCAAAAGATAGTTAAGAGATTTATTTTTTAAGACTACCTAGGATTAAGGCTTATAATACATTTCAGTATTTCAAGTTTTTCCTAAGTTATTACACATCAATTTACAAATAACATGTTCATTTTTTGTTCCTTTATCAAAAGAGAAAATTCTAGCTTCAATTCTATATGGTGTAGGGGGAGGGGGACTAGAAAATAAAAATATTCAAACAGGTCTATGCAAATATTACGTTTTTCAAATGGAATAACTTTCAACTAGACCAGAAGTTTATACTGCTAATATAATTTTCATTGAAACAATTTTTAATAAGAACAAATACATGGCATTAAGGTTCAGCACCTAATATAGTCCTGACAATAAAGTTTCATAGTTCAATCTTGATAAGTTTGGTGTGTCTGGGAATTTATCCATTTCTTCTAGACTTTCCAATTTATTGCATATAGTTGCTCACAGTACCCTCTATCGATCCTTCGAATTTTCATGTTACCAGTTGTTGTATCTACTTTTTCATCTCTGATTTTATTATTTATGTCTCCTCTCTATTTTTCATAATTATTTGGGGTAAAGGTTTGTTGAATTTGTTAATTTTTACAAAAAAATTTTTTATTTTGTTAATTTTTCCACTTTTTGTTTCAATTTCACCTATTTCTGCTCTGATCTTTATTCCTTTCTCCTAATAATTTTGTGTTTGGTTTGCTCTTTCTTTTCTAGTTCTTTAAGATATATTAGCAGATTGCTTATTTGAAGTTTTTCTACTTTTTTGATGTAGGAGCATATAGGTATAAACTTTCCTGTTAGGACTGCTTTCACTGTATCCCATAGGTTTTGATATGTTATGTGCCATTACTATTTGTTTCAAGAAATTTTCAAATTTTCTTCTTAGTTTCTTCATTAATCATTGGTCATTCAGGAGCATATTTTTGAATTTCCATATGTTTGTATAGCTTCCACAATTCCTCTTGTTATTGATTTCTAGTTTTATTCCATTGTGTTCAGTAGAAATACCTGATATAATTTCAATTTTTAAAATTTTTAAAGACTTATGTTTTCACCTATCATATGGTCTATTCTTGAGAACCATTCATGTGCTTAGGAGAAGAATATGTATTCTACAGCTGTCGGATGAAATGTTCAGTAAATATTTATTGAGTCCATTTGGTCTACAGTGCAGATAAAGTCAGATATTTATTCATTGATTTTCTGTCTGAATAATCCGTCCAGTGCTGCAAGTGGGTGTTTCAGTCTCCAGCTATTATTATATTGGGCTCTATCTCTCTCTTTAGCTCTAATAATATTTGCTTTATATATCGAGATGCTCCAGTGTTGGGTGCATATATATTTATAATTGTTATATCCTCTTGCTAAATAGACCTTTCTATCATTATTTAATAAACTTCTTTATCTCTTTTTATAGTTTTTGTCTTGAAATCTATTTTGTCTGATATAAGTATAGCTACTCCTTGTCTTTTTTGGTTTCCATATACAGAGAATATCTTTTTCATTCCTTTATTGTCAGTCTATGTGTATCTTGATATGTAAACTATGTTTCTTGCAGGCAACAATTCATTGGGTCTTGTTTTTTATCCATTCAGCCACTATCTCTATGTGTTTTGGTTAAAGTTTAGTTCATTTACATTCAATGTTATTATTGAGAAGTAAGGGTGTACTCTTGCCATTTTGTTACCTGATTTCTGGTTGTTGTGTGGTCTTCTCTTCCTTCTTTCCTTTATTCCTGTCTTCCTTTGAGTGAAGGTGATTTTCTCAAGTGGTGTGTTTTAATTTTTTACCTTTTAATTTTTGTGTATCTGTTGTATTTTTTTTATTTGAGGTTACCATGAGGCTTAGAAATAACACCTTATGTAAACAAAGAGAAAACTAATAAAAACTCTATACTTTATCCTGTGTATGTCTTGAAAAGTTTTGTGTAATAGTATCTTTAATAGGTTCATCTTTTAATCATACTCAATGTATGAGTACTTTACACATCACAATTACAGTATTACAATATTCTGTGTTTATCCATGTACTTAATATTGCCAGTGAGTTCTGTACCTTCAGATGATTTCTTATTGCTCAGTAATGTCCTTTTCTTTCAGATTGAAGAACTCCCTTTATCGTTTCTTGTTGGACAAGTCTAATGTTGATGAAATTCTTCAGCTTTTGTTTGTCTGGGAAAGTTTTTATTTCTCCTTCATGTTTGAAGGATGTTTTCACCAAACATACTACTCTGGAATAAAAATGTGTTTTTTTTTTCTTCAGCACTTTATGTCATGCCACTCTCTCCTGTCCTGTAAGGTTTCCACGAAAAGTCTTCTGCCAAATGTATTGGAGCTTTTTTGTATGTTATTTGTTTCTTTTCTCTTGCTGCTTTTAGTATCCTTTCTTTATCCCTGACCTTTAGAAATTAGATTCTTAAATGTCTTAAGATAATCTTATTTGGGCTAAATCTGCTTGGTTTTCTATAACATTCTTGTACTTGAATATTGGTATCTTTCTCTAGGTTTGGGAAGTTTTCTGTTATTATCCCTTTTATAAACTTTCTACTGCAATCTTTCTTTCTCTCTCCACCTCCCTTTCAGTAACTCTTAGATTTGAGGCTATTTTTTAGACCTTGTAGGCACACTTCATTCTTTTTTGTTCTTTATACTTTTGGTTCCTCAGGCTGTACGTTTTCAAGTAGCTTGCATTCAAGTTCACTGATTCTTCTACTTGATCAATTCTGTTATTGAAAGATTTTGATGCTTTCTTCAGTATACCTATTGCATTTTTCAGCTCCAGAATTTGCTCCAGAATTCTTCTTAATTATTTCAATCTATTTGTTAAATTTATCAATAGGACTCTGAATTCCTTCTCTGTGTCATTGAGCTTACTCAAAACAGTTATTTTGAATTATCCATCTGAAAGGTCACATATCTCTCTCTCTCCAGGATTTGTCATTGGTGCCTTATTAAGTTCGTTTGGTGAGATGATTTTCTTGGGTTGTCTGAATGCTTGTAGATGTTCATTGGTGTCTCAGCATTAAGGAATTAGGTATTTATTATAGTCCTTTCAGTCTGGGCTTGTTTGTTCCAGTCCTTCTTGGGAAGGCTTTCCAGGTATTCAAAGGGACTTGAGTGTTGTGATTTAAGTTTTTGGCCACTGCAGCTATACCTGCATTACGGTGCACCCTAAACCTAGTAGTGCTGTCGCCCTTGCAGACTAATAGAGGTACCATCTTGGTGATCATGAATAAGATCTAGAAGAATTCTCTAGATTGCCAAGTAGAGACTCTTGTTATTTTCTCTTAATTTCTCCCAAACAAATGGAGTATCTCTCTCTACTGAGCTGCCTAGAGCTGGAAGGACAGATTACAAGTACCCTTGTGGCCATCACCACTAGGACTTCACTGGGTCAGATACAAGATCAGCACAGCACTGGGTCTTGCCCAAAGCCCACAATGACCACGGCATTGCTACCACTGATGCTCATTCAAGGTCCAAGGGCTCTTCAGTCAGCTTGTGATGAATGCTGCCATTCCTGAGCCTCTCCCTTCACGACAATGGGCTCCTCTTTGGCCCAGGGCAGGTCCAGAAATGCCATCCAGGAAATAAAGCCTGCAACTGGGGACTCCAGAATCCCACTTAGTGCTCTACCCAACTGTGGCTGAGCTAGTACCCAAGCTGTAAAACAAAATCCTCTTTACTCTTCCCTCTACTTTCGTCCTCTAGCCACCACAGCTGGGAATGTGCTGGCTCACACCTGAAGCCAGTACAGCTCTGTCTCACCCAAGGTTTGCAGCAAGTACTGCCTGGCTACCACTGCTGATTATTCAGGCCTCAAGGGCTCTTTAGATAGCAGGCAATACTGTCAGGACTGGGTTCTTCACTTCAAGGCATTGGGTTCCCTCCTAGCCTAGGATGTGTTTAGAAATGACATCTGGTAGCTAGGGCCTGGAATGGGGACTTCAGGAGTCTCCCTGATGCCCTATTCTACTATGGCTAAGTTGGTATCGAAGTTGCAAGACAGAGTCCTCTTTATTCTCCTTTCCTGTCTCCTAAAGCAGAAGGAAGGAATCTCTCCAGTAGCTGTGAGCTGTGCTGCCTTGGTTTGAGTGAGGGGTGATGCAGGCACTACCTTGGACACCCCAGCTGGTATCTCACTAGTTCACGTGCACCCCAAGTCCACTGACTATAAGCCTAGCACAGCACCAGTCCTTGCTCAGGAATTACAGTCATTGTGGCCTTCACTGCTTTTTAATTTTATTAAGAACCCCAGGGCACCTTAGCCCATAGTGGCAGGGCTTGCTAGAACTCAGATTCCTACCTCTGGGATGGACGACTGGCCTCTGTCCAGGGCTGGTCCAACTGTTCCCTCCAAGCATGCTGGCTGAGTTCTGCCCCATTTTGCTTTCCACCATGACAGGGAAGCTCCAAGTTCCAGTGCAGTCAGGCAATCAGTGCACTCTCCTTCCCTTGAGTGCACCGATTCTCACTCTGCAAAAGGTGGCCACTGCTGAGGGGGTGGAAGGGCATGGTGGAGGCCATTTAGGACTGTCTTTTATAACCTCTTCAGTGCCTCCTTCCTTACCATGATGTTAAAACCAGGTACTGTGATCAATCACCTGATTTTTGGTTCTTATGAGGGTGCTTTTTTTGTGTGGATAGTTGTTCAATTTGATGTTCATGCAGGGTTGGGGTACAATATTGGAGGTTTCTCCTCAGCATCTTGCTCCACCTTTGTCTCCCTAATCTCCCTGGTTTCTGATAAGAAGTCACTGGCTATCTAATTGTGATTCCCTTATATCTAATAGGTCATTTTTCTCTTGATGATTTCAAGATTTTATCTTTGTCTTTGGCTTTTACTGGTTGACTATGATATGTCTAAGTTTGGTTCTCTTTTTGTTTATCCCGTGTAGAGTTTATTGAGCTTTTTGAATGTGTAGATTAATTTTCATCAATTTTGGGATATTTCAGCCAATATTTCTTCAAATATTTTTGTGCCCTTTTCTTTTTCTCCTCTCATTCTTAAACTCCCGTTACATGTATATTGGTACACTTAATGGTTTTCCAAGGTCTCTGAAGTTCTGTTACCTTGTTTGCATTCTTTTTATTTTTATTATTCAGATATAATAATCTCTATTGGTATATCTTTGGATTTCCAATTCTTTCTTTTGATGGCTCCAGTTTGCTGTTGAGTCTTTCTAATGATTTTTAAAGCTTAAGCTATTAGGCTTTTAACACCAGAATTTCCATTCTCAAGTTGAGTAACTGTTATAACAATTTTTTTAATTCTTTCAATGTGATTTCCTTTAGTTCACTGAACATTTTTTACAACAGTTGTTTGAATTTTTGTCTTCTATCACCAAAATCTAGATCTCTTAAGAAACTATTGCTTTTGATTGCCTGTTTTCCCGTATATGGGTCACACTTTCCTGTGTCTTTGTTTAATAATTTTTGTTAAATGGCCTAGCATGGTTGCTCATGCCTATAATCCCAGCACTTGGGAGGCCAAGGTGGGTGGATCACTTGAGGTCAGGAGTTCAAGACTAGCCTGGCCAACATGGTGGAATCCTAGCTCTACTAAAAATACAAAAAATTAGCCAGGCATGGTGGTGTGAACCTGTAATCCCCGCTACTCGGGAGGCTGAGGCAGGAGAGTTGCAGGAACCTGGCAGGCAGAGGTTGCAGTGAGCTGAGATCGCACCACTGCACTCCAGCCTGGGCAACAGAGCAAAACTCTGTCTCAAATAATAATAATAATAATAATAAATTATCTTAAGAATTTGGTAATTTTAGGCTATACATGCAATCAACTCTGGATTCTGAATCCCCCTCAGGGATTGTTATTGTTCTTTTTTTTCTTTTGTTTGTTTAGTGACTATTTTGGACTTATTCTGTAGAGTCAATTCTGTAGTGTATTGCTGATACCTCTATTCAGTGTTTTTGTTATTGTTGTCATCCTCATTTTTATTTTTAAACCTGGATTTCCTGGGGTCACATCTGGGTCCATGTAGCTAATTATTCAATAAGTGATTGGTCAGAAGTTATGCTTGAATGCCTTGAGCTATTACACCTTCTAACCTTTGCTGATGAACGTTTGGAGAATGCATACAATGTTTAGATACACAGTGTTTAGCTGACTTTCAAGTGTTCTCAAGCATTGCCTTTCTGTGAGTACAAGTGCGATCTATGTAGTCATCCTCTCTGGTCTCTCCCCAGCATGTATGCAGCCTTTCTGACTACCAGGTATACATGGTACATATCAAGTTCTTCTATAACTAACTTATTCCCCAACTCTTCCTGTAAAGTTTCTAGATGATCTGCAGATCTAGTGTATGCCCCATGTGTATCACAATCTCAGAATAACTGCATTGTTCGCCTTCCCTGATTTTTGCCACCAAGGTCAAATTGTTTTTGATAGCACTTTCAACAGTGAGTTTTTCCATGCTCCAGATCAAGTCATCTCTCCAGCATAGGACCATTGTCTTCACAGTCTACCTTATCCTGCTAGAACTAGAATACCACAAATCTGGCGATGATTTGAGTTGCCCCAGGCTACAATGCCACATACTCTATTACAGTGCTTACAGTGAGTCATTTTTCTTGAATAAATACTTCTCTGCCTGTTTTTATGCATTTGGCAAATTTCCAAACTTTTGGGGAGGATTTAGTCTTTTTTTTTTTTTGAAGACTTAGTCATTGTATTTGGGGAAAAGAATTTTCAGAGTTCCTCATTCAGATATTCTGGAATTCCCAGCTGTAAATATTAAGTTTAATAAACTCTTTGAACATAGAGGCTGATCTTTTCTCAGTGTCTCTGCAGCGAGGAAAATTTTTCACCCAGTTTTCTCACTGACCTTTATAATCATCACTTCTAGATGTATGTAAAGATCCCTCTGGATTGTTTATTCTTTCTTTATATTTTATCCCAGATCTCTGGCATTGGATCCTCTGGGGTTTCAAGTGTAAAGATTTTGTTTCATTGAGGCTTGTGGAGAAGCAGCTTTCCCAACAAATGGGGAAATGGCTGCCTGAAAATAAAGCCAACACTAGTAATATTATAAACTAATTATAGTTTCTAGTTAGATACAGAGCGACCAAGACATAGCACACTGTTTGAGACTAAATCCAGTCACATGCGAAGCCAGACCTAACCCTGGACATTTTAAGTAAGTTGGCTGATAAGTTCCTGGATTAGTCTGTTTTCACACTGCTGATAAAGACATACCCATGACTGAGCAATTTTACAAAACAAAGAGGTTTAATGGACTTACAGTTCCACGTGGCTGGGGAAGCCTCACAATCATGGCAGAAGGTGAAAGACACATCTCACATGGTGGCAGATAAGAGAAGAGAGCTTATACAGGGAAACTCCTGTTTTTAAAACCATCAGATCTCATGAGACTTACTCACTTTCATGAGAACAGCATGGGAAAGACCCACCTTCATGATTCAATTACCTCCCACCAGGTCCCTCTCACAACATGTGAGTATTCACAATGAGATTTGGGTGGAGACACAGACAAACCATATCAGTTCCTTTATGTTGCAAGCTAGCATGATCTGTAAAGGCTAGATTTCTGTCACTTGCAATTTAAGAAAATCCTGATCTATTTTATATATATTATATACACACACGTATATATAATAATACAAACTATTCTCTTTAATTTCCCTTATCACCGTTTTAATATTATATTTGTATCTGTGATAGTTTTTTCTTCTCTCAAATGATAAGCTCCAAGGAGAAAGCTATGTGTTTTATCCAACATGCCTATTTCTATAAGATATTTATCATTTTTTCTGTCCAGCTTCCAATAACCGCTGCATACTTTATTGAATGATGCACTGTGCTGTCTTACACAGAGTCCTATGGAAACTGAAAGAGGCTGGGGCAAATTCTCCCTCCTCCTGCCCTCCAAAAACCAGGGTGAAACATGTGCCCTGAGTTTGGCCAATTAGACATTTGTATTCTCATCTTTGAATTTTGCTTTAGTGACACAGAAACAGAGTTAGAATCTAATTCACAGCATCAGCAATGATGTTTCTCAGGCATTCCAACATCATCCTGACCAAAATCTTATTGTTTAAATGTTAGCTCTCAAGCAACCCTGGTTAATCTGATTATCTTTCAGTCTCACTTCTGCAACTTCGAGGCTGTTTATTCTGTGTGCCCCTGCTGCATTTCTGGAAAATTTCCTTTTTATCTTAGACAGACAAAGTTTGTTAGCGTTGCCTGCCTCCAGAAAACCTGACTGATAAATCAGAGAAAATTCTGCAATTAGCACAGAATATTAAGTCAAAAAATAATTATTAGAGCTTTGATAAAGATAATGATTTGGGGAAGAAAATATTATGTTTCTATTTGGCTGGGCTTTTTTCTTTGCACTGAATTCAATTCCGTAAATATGTATGAAAAGGCACTGTAATAAGCTCTCTGAAGTATACAGACATGAGTAAAACACAGTAATTTATTTCAAAATGTTTATGTTATAATTAAGGACTTCTAAGAGTGAAATTAAAGGAATAAAAATAAGGCAACTACTGGTTAATTTTCCATAGAATTCTATTTTTGCTAGAATTATTAATAACCAAAGGTGTAATACCTGCAAAGACTCATCTGAAAATATTTACTGAGAATCTCCTAGTTGCTAGGCATGGGCTAGAGGCTAAAGATACAGCACAGTGCAGGATAGACAAACTCATGCTTTATATAACTTTTATTCTGATGTTTTATTTATTTTTCAAGGACACAAGTTAAATATATAAAATATTATGAAAATCACTTTAAATGGCAAACCACAAACTTGAGAAAACATTTGCAACTCTTTATGTGAGTCATAAAGAGTAACACATTTAATATCTAAAGAAAATTCAGATTCAAAAAAATGCTCACATTGAAAAACGAGCATTACTCAGAAATAATTTCTAGAACTATAAATTCCTAACACATACTTGATATCTCATTAGCAATCACATAATGACGTAATTTTTATTTATGTAATTTTCAGTAACTTTTAGGTAGTATGCTAAATATTAATGATATTGTGGTCAGACCAGCATTGCGAGACATTATGTTGGTAAGAACTTTTGCAACATTTTTCTGTGCAGCGTATAGCAATCCTAAATTTTCCACTAATGCAATAATTCTAGTTCTGAAAATGTGTTCTAATAAAATTAAAATTGGCGCAAAGTTTGCATACAAACATATAACAAGAACAAAATGGAAAAACTGGAAAACACAAGGAAAACAAATCCAAATCTCCAATCTTATAACTTTTCCTGGAGTTATCCCAAAATGTTTTTCTTCCTTCTCAGAGTGCTATAGGTCTAGTTGCTTGCTTTATTCTCACTTTGTCCAAAATTATGGGTTCATACTTCAGTGTGAGTCAGCAAGTTTTCCTACATTGAAAACCACTTGCATTCTAATTTATGTTTATGCTAATTATCAAATCAGTGTATTCCTCTTTCTTCTGATACATTAAAACTCATTCTAAACACTGAAAACCTCTTTTGAGTGGGTTCTCTAGTCTCTTGTTATTTGATTCTGAATTAAAGTGGGGTACACAGATTGTTCAAAAAGTACTGTAAAAAGAACAAAGTACTGTTACTTAAGACAGCACCAGTTCAATGTCACAAAATATTACCTTTCACTTATCCTTATTTTGTAAAAACTAGTCACCAGTGCAGTTATGTTAACATGTTTAATAGGGAACTGATATTACTGTGTATCCGGAAAATGTTTAAGGCCCTTTTCCTTAAAATAACAGTTTTTGAGAAAGTGCAGTAATGATTCTAATAACTATAAAAATTTGTAGGGCTTAAAAATCCTTAGCTCTTCCTCTTCTGCTTGGTAAATGGCATTTTGTTCTTTTTTTTGGTGAAAATAAAAATGTTAAGAAATAATGTGCACAATATAAATTGTAGAAGCAGTTTTTGTTCATTATGTGTGAGGCAAGAGACAGGAAATGGAGTCAAAGAATAAAAAAGTAACACAGGAAATGTAAGGTCAGCTGCATCAAGGGCTATTTCTTACAGCATAGTACCTTCATTAAGAATTCTAAATTCATTCAACCATGGTACAATGGAGATGTTTCTTGAAGTAAATATTAATAACATTCTTACTCACTTTACAATTCAAAAATCATGAAATTACTAAGGAGTTCTAGCTGTGCCATGAAATGACTTTTATTCCTTTTATCTTTTTCATAATGTAATGGTTTCCGCACTCGCTGAGAGTCTGGATGTCGTACATTAGAAATGAAGAGTTCTGCATTGTGTGTATGAAGTAAAGGCTCAGAAGTTACAACCTGTTCTCCCACCAGTGTTCCACTATTTTCACATCTCCTTCCTTTATCCTTTTCGCTACCATTCTTTATTTAGGAATGTGCCAGGCATTTTACAAATATTATTTGATCAACCCATTTTATAGGTATGCAATCTGAGGCTCAGAAAGCTCACAGACCGGATTCAAGGTTATGCAGGTAATAAATGATATATTATAGGTTTTTCAGACTCAAAGTTCCACTCTTTTAGTGTGACCAGAAGGAAATCATTTTTATGATTAAGTTTTCAATGGCTTATTATTGCAATGAGTTCCACTGAACTGGTATTAGAGCAGACATTTAATTGCAAATAAGCCAGTCTGCTGCATTTTTCTTTAGAATAGAGTCTGTGGAAGCTGAAAACACAGATACATATTAGGATTCACAGAAATATTTCAAAGACTGCAAATATTGGATCAGGAACAAAACAAATCTGTTGTCAAGTGTATACCTGGGAAAATTAATTAAATCAAGTTAGCTATCAATGAGGCTAAACTTGATATGTGTTCAATATAATGTTTATTGAAAGAAAAGCAACCTCAAACAGAAAGATTCTGACAAATGTAAAACAGAGAAATCAGGCTTGGTTAAATTACTGTGCAACTCCAACAGACACTTTGCCTAGCTATTTATATGCAAATTGAGGAGACTTTCTGTACCAAAAAAAGGCTTTGTAATTAAAACATAGTTATTTAAAATGATGACTGTAGTTTTTAGTTTACAAAACATACTCTAAAAATATTTTATTTTAAGTGTTAACAAAGCATAATACCTGAACACCATATTTTCCCCCTCTTTGCCCAGTAAGTTTTAAATTTAAGACTTCCTGGAAATGTGTAACCAATGTGAATAAAATCTCCTAGCACACTAGTATCAAAGTGCTCTCTTAATTTATAAAGCAAAACCAGGTTCTCAAACTGTAGGGCTTATAAGAATTACCAATAAACCTCAAAAAAGTCGCAGATTCCTGCATTTCCCCGTAAGGAGATTCTGATCCAATAAATAGTACTTTGAGGCCAAGGGGCTGCAGTTTAACACATGTCACAGGTGATTCTGATGAAAGTGGTCTGGAACATATTTTCTAGAACTCTGCTTTATAAAACACTGACTACCTTATGAAATATTAACTTAAGTGGCTCTTTCTTTCACATTCTTAGCACCCTTGGCAGTTCTTCAATGTCATGCTAATCTTTGCAGTGAAGATTTCATGCAGTGGCCAAATTTTCAATTAAACACAATTCTACTCAAATTTAAATCACACACATCATTTATCACAGCTGCTAAACCTGTTTGTTAAATAACTTTTATGTTCCACTCCAGAGGCACCTCATTTTTGTGATGAATTAAGAGGTCCCTATAAAGTAGCCTTATCTACCTGTTCCTATCTCTTATGAGTGTTTCAAGAGTATGTGATCCTCAGATGCTGAGGTTGAAAAGAGAAAACAGAAACAGCAGCATGAGGGGCAAATTAACTGGCTACTTTAGCAGAACAATCAAAGTTGCATTCTATCACGGGGTAGTTGACTGATAATCTAATTCTCCGATTTGTAAGTTCAGGGATTCAATTTTGTCAGAATGGCTCAAATTCAGGAGGAAGGTAGAAAGTTATTTCATAGCAGCAACAAAAACAATAGCAACCAAAGACCAATTGTAATAAAAAAAATATATCTGAAGAATTAATGGGTACTATGTAAGGCATTCTAATAAGCACAACATATGCACTTTATCACTAATTTTAAGTTCAAGACTTCTGTACAAGGTACATAATAACATTATATATATTTGGTGGATAAAAAACTAGATTAACTAGATGTCCAAGAAACTAGTGGGTGAACTAGAATACAAATTTACAAATGTGCCATGAGAACTATAACTAGCAAAGTGACCCAAGAGTACTGTCTTTCACTAAAACAATCTACACAGGAAATAAAATTAATCAGAGCAAGGAGAGTGGTTAGTTGAATGAAACTGATAGTTAATGACATCAAACTATGATGGCCTGAGGCATTCATGGAGAGTGCTGGAGAAATGTTGACAAATTTTTCTTCTCAGACTCCCATTTCTTTATACTCAGGTTAACTATCTTCAGGAATATTAATATCATTGATCCATCTATATTTATTTCATATCAATTCCATTCTTGTTATGTGCTCCTGACTGTACCCCCCACCGCCCCAACAATCACCTTGATTAGGTGGACCTTTCTTAAATCTCCTCCAGGATAAACCGAGAGACCATTTCACAGGATGAGGCACTTCATCGAATGACTAATATAGTACCTTACTTATTGATTCTTACTAGTATGGTTCTCAGGGATTAATATGTCCATATTTTAAAACCCTATCACTTATGCCCATCTACTTATTACATCAGAAACCAGACAATGTAATAAGTACCCTAAGCTATGGTGGAAAATAATTTGTAATCCTATTCAATCAATTGATAAATATTTATTGAGGGTTTACTTTGTATCAGGCAATGTAATAAGTGCTATTTCACTTATTCCATTCTATAAACACTCGTCTCCAGTACTAGAATGTGCTGAACAATGGAAATCTGCAAAGAATTTACCCAGTAATACACTTAAAAACCAATCAACCAAATAAAATACATCCCATGTGAAAAACTAGTTGGGACTATAAAGACCTCTGGAATTCACCATGATTTTTTTACTGATTTTTTTTTAATAACCTTTTTAATTTAGAGTAGTTTTGTCTTTACAAGAAAGCTGCACTGATAGTACAGACAGACTTCATCTATCCCTTACTTAGTTACTTCTACTGTTAACATCTTATACTACTGTGGTACATTTGCCTCAACTAAGGAGCCAACATTGGCATATAAGTATTATCTAACCTCTACAAATTATTTGGAATTTACTAGTTTTTCCCTCATGTCTTTTTCTTATTCCTTGACCCCATTCAGGATACCACATTATGTTTAGTCATTATGTCTCCTGGTGTGTGATAGTTTGTTATATTTTACTTACTTTTGATGACATTGACAGTTTTGAATAGTACTGGTCAGACATTTTGTACAATATTCTCATTTTGGGTTTGCCTGATGTGTTTCTTGTTTTTAGACTGGGATTATGGGTTTTTGAGTAGAAGGCCACAGAGGTAAAGAGCCATCCTTGTCACATCATATCAAGGATACATTACTTATCACTCATGATGCTAACCTTGACCATCTGATCAGGGTAGTATTTGCCAGCTTACTCCACTGTAAAGTCATTCTTTGTTTCCCACCTGATTTTATATGCAATTTTTGGAAGTAACTTATTAAGCATACCCACATTTTTAGTGGAGAAAAGAGGCAGGAGGTGTCAATTTCCATCTCTTGGAGAGAAATCGATAACCAATCCACATAAATTACCTGGACCTCTTCCGTATAAGAGATTTTTCCCGTCTTCCCCATTTAATTTGTATCAGCCTTGATATTTTTTAATGGATATTAATTTCTTACTTTGGGTTTGAATCCGATAATCTGCTTTTTATTTTAGTGCTTGAATTGTTCCAGCTTAGGCCATTAAGAGCTCTTCCACATTCTCTCCTGTGTCCCTTCCACATCTACCAACCTTTTGTTTTTTTGGGGTACTTTCTTATTTTCTAGAATCCTCCTAATTTTGTTTCTGAGTTGTTCCCTAATCTTGAGCAAGTCACTTTACTCCTTCATGCACTGGCATTAATTGGTTAAATTAAGTTCTTATTTATCCATTAATGGAAATCACAATGTAGTGAATCTCAAAATAAAAGATAAATCCATTTCAAAAATTGCTCAGGGATTACGTTTATTGATTTGCGTATGTTGAACCAGCCTTGCATCCCAGGGATGAAGCCCACTTGATCATGGCGGGTAAGCTTTTTGATGTGCTGCTGGATTCAGTTTCCCAATATTTTATTGAGGATTTTTGTATTGATGTTCATCAGGGATATTGGTCTAAAATTCTCTTTTTTGGTTATGTCTCTGCCAGGCTTTGGTATCAGGATGATGCTGGCCTCATAAAATGAGTTAGGGAGGATTCCCTCTTTTTCTATTGATTGGAATAGTTTCAGAAGGAATGGTACCAGCTCCTCCTTGTACCTCTGATAGAATTCGGCTGTGAGGTTCCATCTGGTCCTGGACTTTTTTTGATTGGTAAGCTATTAATTATTGCCACAATTTCAGAACCTGTTATTGGTCTATTCAGAGATTCAACTTCTTCCTGGTTTAGTCTTGGGAGGGTGTATGTGTCGAGGAATTTATCCATTTCTTCTAGATTTTCAAGTTTGTGTAGAGGTGTTTATAGTATTCTCTGATGGTAGTTTGTATTTCTGTGAGATCACTGGTGATATCCCCTTTATCATTTTTTATTGCATCTATTTGATTCTTCTCTCTTTTCTTCTTCATTAGTCTTGCTAGCAGTCTATCAGTTTTGTCGATCTTTTCAAAAAACCAGCTCCTGGATTAATTGATTTTTTTAATGGTTTTTTGTGTCTCTATTTCCTTCAGTTCTGCTCTGATCTTAGTTATTTCTTGCCTTCTGCTAGCTTTTGAATGTGTTTGCTCTTGCTTCTCTAGTTCTTTTAATTGTGATGTTAGGGTGTCCATTTTAGATCTTTCCTGCTTTCTCTTGTGGGTATTTAGTGCTATAAATTTCCCTCTACACACTGCTTTAAATGTGTCCCAGAGATTCTGGTATGTTGTGTCTTTGTTCTCATTGGTTTCAAAGAACATCTTTATTTCTGCCTTCATTTCTTTATGTATCCAGTAGTCATTCAGGAGCAGATTCTGTTTCCATGTAGTTGAGTGGTTTTGAGTGAGTTTCTTAATCCTGAGTCCTAGTTTAATTGCACTGTGGTCTGAGAGACAGCTTGTTATAATTTCTGTTCTTTTACATTTGCTGAGGAGTGCTTTACTTCCAACTATGTGGTCAATTTTGGAATAAGTGCTACAAGGCTACAGTAACCAAAACAGCATGGTACTGGTACCAAAACAGAGATATAGATCAATGGAACTGAACAGAGCCCTCAGAAATAATGCCACATATCTACAACCATCTGATCTTTACAAACCTGACAAAAGCAAGCAATGGGGAAAGGATTCCCTATTTAATAAATGGTGCTGCGAAAACTGGCTAGCCATATGTAGAAAGCTGAAACTGGATCCCTTCCTTACACCTTATACAAAAATTAATTCAAGATGGATTAAAGACTTACATGTTGGACCTAAAACCATAAAAACCCTAGAAGAAAACCTAGGCAATACCATTCAGGACATAGGCATGGGCAAGGACTTCATGTCTATAGCACCAAAAGCAATGGCAACAAAAGCCAAAATTGACAAATGGGATCTCATTAAACTAAAGAGCTTCTGCACAGCAAAAGAAACTACCATGAGAGTGAACAGGCAACCTACAGAATGGGAAAAAAATTTTGCAATCTACTCATCTGACAAAGGGCTAATATCCAGAATCTACAAAGAACTCAAACAAATTTACAAGAAAAAAAAACAAGCAAACCCATCAACAAGTGGGCAAAGGATATGAACAGACACTTCTCAAAAGAAGACATTTATGCAGCCAAAAGACACATGAAAAAATGCTCATCACTGGCCATCAGAGAAATGCAAATCAAAACCACAATGAGATACCATCTCACACCAGTTAGAATGGCAATCATTAAAAAGTCAGGGAACAACAGGTGCTGGAGAGGATGTGGAGAAATAGGAACACTTTTACACTGTTGGTGGGACTGTAAACTAGTTCCACCATTGTGGAAGTCAGTGTGGCGATTCCTCAGGGATCTAGAACTAGAAATACCATTTGACCCAGCCATCCCATTACTAGGTATATCCGCAAAGGATTATAAATCATGCTGCTATAAAGACACATGCACACGTATGTTTATTGCAGCACTATTCACAATAGCAAAGACTTGGAACCAACCCAAATGTCCATCAATGATAGACTGGATTAAGAAAATATGGCATATATACACCATGGAATACTATGCAGCCATAAAAAATGTTAAGTTCATGTCCTTTGTAGGGACATGAATGAAGCTGGAAACCGTCATTCTCAGCAAACTATTGCAAGGACAAAAAACCAAACACCGCATGTTCTCACTCATAGGTGTGAATTGAATAATGAGAACACATGGACACAGGAAGGGGAACATCACATACTGGGGACTGTTGTGGGGTGGGGGGTAGGGGGAGGGATAGCATTAGGAGATATGCCTAATGTAAATGATGAGTTAATGGGTGCAGCACACCAACATGGCACATGTATACATATGTAACAAACCTGCACGTTGTGCACATGTACCCTAAAACTTAAAGTATAATAAAAAAAAATTGGTCAGGGAATAAAGAAAATGAACATGGAAGTACAACTTTTTTCTCAAAAAACGTTGTCAGGTTACATAAAATGGAAAGAGTGAAAGGTAACATTTAGAATACATAGAAATGAAGCAAAGCGTGGCTAATGGCTTATTGGTGGGTCTTCTAATCAAATAGGCTTGCTGATTGTGGGGTACTCAGCTTTAAACTGACTGCTTTTGCAGCTTCTTGCATGGATATCATTCATGTCCTTCAGGACATAATTTACCATCCCTGATAGAAGGTCTTCTGGAAAAATTGAAGATTTTAATGTGAGTCCACGCTTTTGGCCCCCTTTGGTCAGGTGTCAGAAGAAGCTACAAGATAAGGCTCCAATCTACACTACTGTCATGTTGCCCCTTAGGAAATGAGACAGCAGTTTGGTGAACAGCATGATTTTACTCCGTTTCTACCCATGCCCATATATTGTATGTGCCATGTGTCAAGGTAGCAGCTGTGGCATAGCTTTTAAGGCTCTGTACACTTAGTTATTACAGTAGTACAAATAAACATAATAATCAGCAAGAGGGGCCTGGAAATATTTTAGAGTCATAATACTAGATTTCCCACGTTAAACCACAAATACAGGTTTCATTCTTGATGGGGTACTTTAGAGACAGATAATGGGGTACCAACAAGATTCCCAAGTTTAAAAAATCTTATTGGCTCTTTTTCTACTTTCAGAGGTGACGTTAGTTCTAATATCGTCATATTCTATTTTACTATCATTCTTATTTTTCTCAGTGATTTAGGGCTAAGAGACATCTAAAGAAATAGGAACAATAGCCGGCTGCAGTGGCTCATGCCTGTAATCCCAGCACTTTGGGAGGCCGAGGCGGGTGGATCACGAGGTCAGGAGTTCCAGACAAGCCTGGCCAAGATGCTGAAACCCTGTCTCTACTTAAAATACAAAAATTAGCCAGGTGTGGTGGCAGGTGCCTGTAATTCCAGCTACTTGGGAAGCTAAGACAGAGAATTGCTTGAACCCGGGAGGTGGAGGTTGCAGAGAGCTGAGATCGAGCCACTGCACTCCAGCCTTGCTGACAGAGCAAGACTACGTCTCAAAAAAAAAAAAAAAAAAAAAAAAAAAGAAAAAGAAATAGGTACAACATACTTCTCCCCAAAAAAGGACATATTTCTTTTGTGAGGCAAATATACCAGTAAAGTGGCTCCAAATACTGCCTGTTCAATCCCAGTGAATTAGTGATGCTAATTTGGGGACAATTTGTTGAATCTTATGAATCACCCACATAGCATGATGTGTGGCAAGTTGGGGGCAAAAGGAGGACTGACAATGAATTAGGGATTCTTGCATATATATCAAGTATGTCATATAGAATAGAGTAAAATTATTTTTACCTCCCTCAAAATTAAAATAAAAAAAGCAAATGAATGTTTGTTTAGTATGCATGGTGGAATACAGACAGATCTGGGTACAAATTTCTATGCTGCTGCTTACTAGTTGTTTCACTTTACCTAAGTAATCTCTTCCAGTCTCTATTTTCTTATCTGTAAAACTCTTTCAGAGTTAATATGAGGATTAAGCAAAATAAATGTGTCATTCACGTCCTTTAGGACATCATTTAATCTACCACCCTGTTAGAAATGTAGGTTAGGGTCTCCTGGAAAAAAATGAACTTCTGGTCATCAAGATATGTGGAAATTTCTCCCCATCAATAACCAGTTCTCCAGGGAGCACCAGAAGAGTGTCCTGTATTTCAATTCAGCTCTGATACTACCTACCTGGAGGTAGCGTCAGATCCCACATGTTAAGGCCTCAGTCCTATAAGACTAACCTCACTCCACAAGACTGATCCCACTTCAAATGCCAGTCACAAGCCCTGGGTTGTAGCCTGTGCTTCTGAACAACCAGCTATAATCATGGTTTCCCCAACTGCCTCCTCCAAGGTCCACTAATTTGCTAGAGCAGCTCACAGAACTTGGGGAAATACTTTGTTTACTATTTCCACATATTACTAAGGATATTACAGAGGATACAGGTAAACAGCCACATAGAAGAGGTACATAGGGCCAGTAGGGGCAAGGGACTGGGAGCTCTCATGCCCTCTCCAGACACACCACACTTCATGCACTATGGAAGTTTCATCATTGGAGGCTGGATTGATTATTAACTCAATCTCCAGCACCTGCCTCTTCCAGTAGGATGGGGGTTAGGTTTAACAGTTTCAAGCTTCTAATCATGTCTAGGTCTCTCCGATGACTAGCCCCCATCCAGGAGCCCACCAAGAGTCATCTCATTGGAACAAAAGATGTTCCTATTACCCAATAAATTCCAAAGAATTAGGAGCTCCTTGTCAAGAATGGAGGTCAAAAACCAGATATTAGAACAAAAGATGTACCTAGCATCTCCCATTGCTCAGAAATAAGGGTTTTTAGGAGCTGTCTTTTAAGAACAAGGAACAGAAACCATATATATATATATCTTATTATAACACAATATCACAACTGCCTTACAAATACCTGCCTCAGTATTAGGCCTGGGTGAGACAAAGATATATAAATATATACTCTCTGGGCCTGAGAGTTTCTCAGTCAGTCTTGCAGGAAACAGCTTTCCACTCAGATGGTTTAATTGAAAACATGTCAATGAAGCAATATTTGAAGGGATAGAGTTAGAAAAATCAACAGAAATGGACAGTTCCTCAAAAACAAATCTCTTTCTTTGTATCCTATTGGTTCTCTTTCTCTGGAGATTACTGGCTGATATAACCTTTAAACTTTCTTAGAGTTTATTTTTTTACCTCTGGCATGCATGGGTCTTTCTAAGGCATCTAAGGTACTTACTAATTTCTGATCCCCAGGTCCAGTGAGCATAAATAATACCCAAGAAACTTTTTTTAGACTTTATTTAATTTCAAAGGCTTTTTAAATGTATTATCTCAGATCAAATTTCGACCACTTCATACTTGCTCAATATATTTGTTTTTATAAAAATAATGAATTATTTTTCCGTGTCTCTTAAGGGAACAAGTTAAAGTTTTGAAAATAAAAGAAAGAAAAGCAAGAAGTTAAAGGGATTTATTTGTTAGAATCTTACATAATTTTTAGAATGCTCTAAGTTTCTCGAAAAAGTCTCTCTGCGGTAAGAAATTTCAACAAATATGTTTGGAAAAATAAGTTTCAGGAAAATATTATCTTTCTATAATGCAAACTCACATTATTTGTTCCTGGAATAAATTCAAAAGTCCTTCATAGTCCTTTGTTCTATCAAAAGACAGATATACAGATATTCTTATAGTCTTCTGTGACTAAGACACTGTTGTTTAACATGGAGTCTTCTTGGTCATCTTATGCCACCTGGCAGACACATAATTGGCCCTACTAACATCATTATAATTTACATCTTTAAAATTAATTCTTGATCTCTTATATTTAATATTTGGCTCATAGAAGGTACACAATATATATTTAGGAATTGAGGGGAAAAAGGAAGGAAGTACACAACATATAATATTTAGCAACGTTTATGAGAAAGCTAACTGGTCTACATGCTTGAAAGGACTGAGCTGATATACTCTTCCTCTTCATTTTTCCTCCCTCGCAGGGATCTGGTTTTGGGAAAACATATTTCCAAACACCTACACGTACTTAAGTGCATACTTCTTTCCCTCATGACTTGTAGTCAGTGATTTGAACTGTTTTGGTCCATCACTGTTGGAAACATTCATTGATCAGTCATTTTTAGTTTCCATAGAGAAACGATGGCATTCTTTAAAAGAATTGGACAACAGCTTAACGAGATGTTCATATAAGATGTTTTTGTTCAAAGACATGAAAATTTGGCAGCTATTATTGAGCAACTTGGTGGAGCAGGGAGGCATTGCTTAAATGTACCTAGTTATTCTCAGAGGCCTTCTTGATCTTGTCTAATAGTTCCCTAATGAGACTACTGATAAAATTGCAGTCTGGTTTTTCAAGTGTGCCAAAACTAATAGCCCCCTCAGCAATCAAATACAGGACTCTTTAGTTTGTCTTCTTGATTCCCTTTATTCTGGCTTTTGTCTCTTCCGAAAACTCTGCCTAACTAACCTTGAGGAAAGTAATTATGCTCTCACTATTGATTAGGAAGGATCCATATTTAATTATGTGTAACATGTTCCACTATCAAACCTTCACCTTAGCTCATGAGTGCCTAGCCAGTCCTATTGCTATGTGCTACATCAGCCATTTGGTTAATGATGTTTCTTACAAGGTTTTGAGTTTTCCCTAGTTCTTGTATTTTATGAAAAATCCTGTCATTTCTTAAGGTCACGGTTGAACCCTTTCATAATGCCTTCCTTAAAGAATGTTTCTTTAATGCAAAGAAAATCATTGTTGAGCATAATGTGCATGTTTTGTAGTAGCTCTCAGTGATTCATATGTACCATTAGGTAAAATCCTGAGATTATAGTGCCTAAAGTTCAAATACTAGCTGTGTCAGAATCAATTGCAAAGTAACTGATTCTGTTAAATCATGAACACGGTCAGTTTATTCAGAAAGAACTGTTTTCTGCACAGTCCCTTTTGCATGAAAAGAATGTGTGCCATTTCTTTTAACAATTAAACAGAAATCTGTTTTCTTTACCTCTAGGATTTTACTTCTAAATGTTATTAGTCTCTTTAAATGAATCAGTTTATCCTAAACTGCTAAGAATTACACAAAGTTGTTTAGCTACAATCAATCCATTAAAATGGTCAAATAATACAAAATGTCATGCTTTCACAGAGTTTGTATGATATTAATAGCATCATATAATGTATTCTTGCCAAATAATAATGTTCCACTGATGCTTATTAAATTACGTTTTCCAACACAATAGATATTGAAGATGTCTAAAATATTGGGCAGGGTGGGATAATATACAGTGTACTGTAATGTTTTTAGGCAAATGATCTCATCCATGATATTTAAACATGAGAGCAAATTTCAAATAAATACAGACTATTAAAAGTTGTTATTAACCTGAACGTTGTGCACATGTACCCTAGAACTTAAAGTATAATAAAATAAATAAATAAATAAAAGTTGTTATTTAGGGTGATCATAAACACAAAAAGGAATAATTATTATTAATATAAAATACTTGAATGAAAGTTCTGTGCTTTAGCAGTGTAATGATTAAAGACAGAATATTGTTCCACAGAAGAGTTCAACATTAGAATATTCAATCCTATGATGGTGTCAATTGAAACTAATTATATGGAGAGACACCTTGAAAATTTCTGGATACTTAAATTATTGTTACTTGGTCTAGTTGTAGCATGGATTATATTTGAGTGCATCTTTTTCTCAGAACTCTTTGTGAACCATTGGACTATAGGTTAACAGAAAAACTTAATTAACCTTGAAGAGGTGAGCCCTTTACTTCTATGAGGTAGCAAATCAAGTTGTATCTCTATATAAGACAAAGTGGAAATATGACAGTGTTCTATCTAATATGACCAATATAGAAAATTAGATTTTTATGGTAGAAAGGGCCATCTTATCGAATAGCCTACACTCACTACTAATCTGTCAAACATTTTTCAACTATGGGTCTACCATCACAGATATAATGAAAGTCAATTCTCAAATGTAGGATGTTCAATTATTAAAATCACTAGGATGTTTAATGTCATCTTTCCCTATCATCAAGTTTCACAAAACTTTAAAGTTTCACAAAAATTATCCTTTAAGCTTTATTAGACATCATAGATTTCTTTCCCTAATTCTCCCCCAGTGTGTATCTACCTGTGATTTTGGTGGCTTCTGAGAGTTGCAAAGTCCAGTTTATTACAAAATGTATCATAGAAAGCTCAAAAGTCCTGTTAAAGTCCCAGGACTGAGAATGCTGTGCTCAGTACACCAGTAAACTGTGCCCAGTACCCCAGAGTGTTGCTGCAATATACAGATGCACAGATGCAGTCCAGGGCCACCCTAGCCTTGGACTCTTGATACTTCTTGTATTCATTTTCATGCTGCTAATAAAGATATACCCAAGACTGGGCAATTTACAAAGAAAGAGGTTTAATGGACTTACAGTTTCACATGCCTGGGGAGGACTCACAATCGTGGTAGAAGGCAAAGAGGAGCAAGTCACAACTTACATGGATGGTGGCAGGCAAAAACAGAGCTTATAAAGGGAAACTCCCCTTTTTAAAGCCATCAGATCTCATAAGACTTACTCACTATCATGAGAACAGCACAGGAAAGACCTGCCCCAATGATTCAGTTACCTCCCACTGGGTCCTTCCCACGACATGTGAAAATTCAAGATGAGACATGGGTGGTGACACAGCCAAACTGTATCATTCTACCCCTGGCCCCAAATCTCATGTCCTCACATTTCAAAACCAATCATGCCTTCCCAAGAGTCCCGCAAAGTCTTAACTCATTTCAGCATTAACTCATAAATCCACCATCCAAAATCTCATCCGAGAGCAGGCAAGTCTCTTCCACCTATGGTAAAATCAAAAGCAAGTCAGTTACTTTCTAGATATAATGGGGTTACAGACCTTGGGTAAATATAGCTGTTCCGAATGGGAGAAATTGGTCAAAACAAAGGGGCTACAGTCCCCATGCAAGTCCAAAATCCAGCAGGGCAATCAAAAGCTCCAAAATGATCTCCTTTGACTTCTTGTCTCACATCTAGTCCACAATGATGCAAGAGGTGGGTTCCCATGGTCTTGGGCAGCTCCGCTTCTATGGTTTTGCAGAGTACAGCTTCCCTCCCAGCTAATTTCATGGGCTGGCATTGAGTGCCTGTGGCTTTTCCAGGCATACGGTGCAAGCTGTCGGTGGATCTACCATTCTGGAGTCTGGAGGACAGTGGCCCTCTTCTCACAGGTCCACTAGGTGGTGCCCCAGTAGGGACTCTGTGCGGGGCCTCCAACCCCACATTTCCCTTCCACACTACCCTAGCAGAGGTTCTTCAAGTGGGACGCGCCCCTGCAGCAAAATTCTGCCTGGGCATCTAGGCGTGTCCATACATCTGAAACTTACGCAGGGGTTCCCAAACCTCAATTCTTGACTTCTGTGCACCTGCAGGCTCAACAACACATGGAAGTTGCCAAGGCTTGGGGCTTGCACCCTTTGAAGCCATCGCCCAAGCTCTACATTGGCCCTTTTCAGCCACACTAGAGCAGCTGGGATGCAGGGCACCAAGTCCCTAGGCTGCACACAGCACTGGGACCCTGGGCCTGGCCCATGAAATCATTTTTCATCCTAGGCTTCTGGGCCTGTTGTGGGAGGGGCTGCCATGAAGACCTCTGCCATGCCCTGGAGACATATTTCCCATTGTCTTGGGGATTAACATTTGATTCCTCATTACTTATGCAAATTTCTGCAGCCAGCTCGAATTTCTCCTTAGAAAATGGGATTTTCTTTTCTATCACATTGTGAGGCTGCAAATTTTCCAAACTTTTATGCTCTGCTTCCCTTATGAAACTGAATGCCTTTAACAGCACCCAAGTCACCTCTTGAATGCTTTGCTGCTTAGAAATTTCTTCCACCAGATACCCTAAATCATTGCGAGTCTCAAGTTCAAAGTTACACAAATCTCTAGGGCAGGGGCAAAATGCTGTCTGTCTCTTTGCTAAACCATAACAAGAGTCACCTTTGCTTCAGTTCCCAACAAGTTCCACATCTGATTTGAGACCACCTCAGCCTGGATTTCATTGTCCATGTCATTATCAGCATTTTGGTCAAAGCCATTCAACAAGTCTCTAGCAAGTTCCAAACTTTCCCATATTTTCCTGTCTTCTTCTGAGCCCTCCAAACTGTTCCAACCTCTGCCTGTTACCCTGTTTCAAAGTCACTTCCATATTTTTGGGTATCTTTTCCGCAGCACCCCACTCTACTGGTACCAGTTTACTGAATAAGTCCATTTTCATGCTGCTGATAAAGACATACCTGAGACTGAGCAATTTACAAAAGAAAGAGATTTAATGAACTTACAGTTCCATGTGGCTGGGGGGGGTCCTCACAATAATGGTGGAAGGCAAGGAGAAGCAAGTCATGTTTTACATGGATGGCAGCAGGAAAAGAGAGAGAGCTCCCCTTTTAAAACCATCGGATCTCATGAGACTTATTTGCTATCATGAGAACAGCACATGAAAGACCTGCCCCCATGATTCAATTCCCTCCCATGGGAAAGATGAAAAAAAAAAAAAAAGGTAACTGAATGAGATCAGAGGGAATGGGAACATATGGGAATCCAAGATGTGATGTGGGTGGGGACACAGCCAAACCATATCACTTCTACTATCACCATAAAGACTCTGTCCCTTGAGAATCAAAATTTCTGGTAGAAGCATCCAGTTGGCTGAATCTAAGCAGTATATTCTTGCCATGGCTGCTGAGGAACAGGAAGATATATTATCTGTTCCATTTCAGCCACAATAATTGGAGTTGGGAACCTGCCCAAACTCTTTGGTACTTCTCGAATCTATTCAGTTCTGCAATGACAAGAGCAACAAACATCCAGTATGGATTCCTGTCTCTGATTAAAACTCTCCAATGCCCCTCAATCCATATTTTAGATTAATCCAGCAACTTATATATGGTCTTCAAGGGTACAAATAACCTGGGATATGATGTATTTTCCACCCTTATTGCTTGCTTTACAATTTTTCCTAATTTTCTATCTCACGGTTTAGTATGATTAATTATTTTCAGCTTTCCCAAATCTCCAGGATTTTTAATGTCAGTCTCTATTCACAGAACGTCTGTTGAACTCATCTCTTCCCCTTTTGTTTTCACCTTCACCTCCTGTTCCTCTGTACAAACTCCACTTTCAAGAATGCTTCAAACACAAATCTGCTGATATCCCATTCTTTTGGGTAGATTAACCATTTTATCCTTTGTATAGTCATTTCTATAATAGATGTGCTGACATTTTTTACATTCTCTAGTTTTTCATCTTACCATATTATACTATAATAATAGTAAAATATAGTAAAATGACTTTTTATTTTACAGAGCAGAGTCATCCTTTTCTCTTTTCTCGTCACCCTTACAATGCCATTGTTAAAGGCTTCAACATTTTACATACAAAAGATTCATTCAGTTAACAAATATTCTTTGTCTGCCTTTTATGTACTAGGCTATTCCAGGCACAGGGGATTAAAAAAAGCATGTGAGATAATGTACTTACTCCTATGGAGTTTATATTTCTATATGAAAGACAATATATAAGCAAGTAAATATCTACAAGATAAATGGTAAGTGGAGATAATGCTGTGAATAAAATAAAGCATGGTAAGGGAATATAGAGTAATATGGAGGAGAGAGAATTGTATAAATAAGGTGGTCATAAAAGAACATTTAAAGGAAGTTTTATTTGAGCAGAGATCATAATAAAATGAGGCAGAAAAACATGCTGATATCTAGGAAAAGAGCATTACAGCCAGAGGTAACCATAAATACCAGTCTCCAAAGGAAAGCAAACTTGCTGTGTTTAACAGCAAGACCACTGTAGTTGAAACAGTATAAGCAAAGTCTAAGTATAGGGAAATGTTGCTAAGAGAGATGTGGGCCTTGGTACGGACTGTGGATTTTATTTTAAGGATGATAGACTTTGAAAGATTTTGAGCAGGATAGCGGCATTTTCTGATTTATGTCCTTAAAGATCACTCAGTGTAACTATGGAAATTTTGCCATATGCGGCAAGTATACAGGCAGGGAAATCAGTTAGGTGACTACCGCCATTATCTAGGCAAGAGGGATTGCTGGCAGCTTGAATTAGAATGGTAGCTATGGAGTTGGTGAGAAGTTGTCAGGTTTGGGATATAGGAAAGTAAAGTGCCAGTGAGCTTACTGATGGATTAGCCATGAAATATGGAAAAAAAAAAAAAAAAAAGAGTTAAAGGAAATAAGGATGATTACTTTGCATTGACCTGATGAAGTGTGAGTGCCATTATCCAAGATGGGTGGGACTAGGGAAGGAACAGGCTTGGGTTAGGAGATTCCCTTTTAGACATAAAACATTTGAGATTCCCAATAGACTTTTTTTATGTATTTGTATTTATGTATGTATTTATTTATTGAGGCAGGTTCTCACTCTGTCACCCAGGCTGCAGTGCATGATCTCCACTCACTGCAACCTCCGCCTCATGGGCTCAAGGGATTCTCATGCCTCAGCTTCCCGAGTAACTAGGATTACAGGCAAATGCCAACATGCCTGGCTAATTTTTTTATTTTTTTGAATATTTTTTGTAGAGACAAGGTTTTGCCATGTTGGCCAGGCTGGTCTTGAACTTCTTGCCTCAAGTGATCACCTGCCTCGGCCTCCCAAAGTGCTGGGATTACAGGTGTGAGCCATTGTGCCTGACCCCAATAGACTTTAAAGTAGAGATTTCGAGTAGATTTTTGAATGTACAAGTGTAAAGCAAAAGAGAAAGAGAGGGCTTAGAGATAGATATGTGGAGGTCTGATCATATGGCTGATCATTTAAAGCTACTGTTTCAAAAATTAAGTATAGGAGGAAAAGAGTTCAAGGTTCTGAAGGATTCAGTAAAGTAAAAGAAGAGGAGGCTGAAAAAAATGAATACTAAGTCTTTTTTTGAGAGCCAAGAAAATTAAGTGTTTTAGAGTAGGGCGATATTTTCAAGTCCTGCTGAGATTCAGGTTGAGAATGAATGATTTGGCAGCCTAAAGATCCTTGGTAACCTGGGCAAGCGAGAGCTTAGGAACAAAAGCCAGAATAAAGTAGGTTGAAAAGAGAAAGAAAGTAAGGATCCATGCATCTGTCTTCGAAATGGGTCTCTCGTCACCTGCAATTTTCTCTTAACTCTCCATAGGCCACTAGCATAGCCTCTGTAAATATAAAACAAATTGTGAAATTCTGTTGTTTGAATGCATATGCTTCTACTACAAATAGCAACAATTCTCAAATCTTAATGTTTATAAAAGCAGCTGAGGTATGTCTATTATAAATGCTTTCTACTATCATTGATTGTGATTCACTTGGCATGGGACAAGGCATAGTAACCACATTTTTAACAAACACTTCAGGTAATTTTAGTGTAGGTGATTCAAGAACCTCAGGTAATAGACCCTTGATTATTTCTCCACTCACTACCTGCTTTTACTTCTTCCTAGGATTCTGATTCACCTTCATATTTCTGGAAAACTCTTTATTTATCTTTTAAAACTCTGTGGTCACTCCCTTAAGCCACTCTCATATTGTCAGTTGTAGAGCTCAGTAAATATTTGATAAATAAATGGAATATATACAACCAGCTTTCCTTTGCTTTCAGGTTCAAGCTAACCAAGCCCCAGGTGGTTTAGAAGTTTTTGCCGGTCCCAAGTATTCAGAAAATTCAGTTAACTAAATTCCATTTATATGCAAAATGTTAGTAAATTTCCCCAAATGGGCATGATTAACATTCTTCACACAGCCAGGACAGACCTACAATTTTCAAATGAGGCTGTTTCTTCTAAATAATTCCAAACATCTCTCTGTATTTCTGAAGGAAATGTCAAATGACTTTGCCCTGGAGTGCATTAGTGATCAGAGCATCTGATCACATTGGTGTCATGACTGAATCAAGGGGCATTTCCTTTGATATCAGCCTGTTTTAAAAATGGGGATTTCCTCTATTCCAATTTAAGCTCCTAGAAATGGTCCTCTTGCATAACTATACCTCCATCCTGAAGTTGGCTTTTTTGGGTTATTTAAAAAAGAGAAAATTACCTAATTTAGATTTAGTTTTGCTCTTGTTGAAGCAAGTTTTTTTTTCCCCCTCTGCGCCTCTTTTTGTTGTTATTCCTTTAGATCAAACTTCAAAGAAAAAGTCTGATGAATCAACTATTCATTTACTGAAGCTGAATTTTTGCTTGCCACTAGTTTTTCTACTGTGATGCTCCTTTGATTTCTGTTCTGTCTGCATCTTTTATGCCTTTCATGCATGTGGAGAAAATTATAGTGTAATCTTTACTCAAAAAAAAAAATTTCATCGTATCCCCAAATCTTGGAAAATTTCAAGTACTTTTCCAAGTTTGAAAATGATTTTAGACAGAAGCCTTAGACACACAAATTAATAAATAAGTCTATTGTATTCTAAATAATTGAACTTTTCAGTGGCTAAGGCTTCAGAACAGACAGGAATCAATTTCACAAGGGATATCCTAGGCTGAACATCAAGTGCAATGTATAGTTCCTGAGCCAGTTATCACCTGGCTTAGAAAAATATTTATTAAAATATAATAAAGTTAAGATCAGTTGCGCAGAAGCAGTACAGTACAGTGGCCAAGGGTTTCAGATTTTGTAATGGCCCTTACTGTTTTTGCCCCTACTAGCTCTCAGCTTTTAATGAAGTTAATCATAGTCACCTTTCACTTTTGTAAAATGGTAATAATAATATGACCTATTTTGTATATTTGTACTCAGGTTATATCAGATGATTTATATGGCTTGGCACAGTTCTTAATTCATAATAATTTAATAAACAGAAACTACTAGGGTTATAATTATTAGTAAGCTTTTGCTAAAATTGTATGTGACCCTAATAAACTGGTATAGCCACCAGGACCACCCATAGTTGCTGCCATAGCCCTCAAGGATGTCCATCAGTCGTTAGTCCCCAAGATATGAGTCACAGAAGTTTGAGAAGAAGCTGTAGCAGCTTTCTCATATCTTCACAGAGGAAGTAGATGACAAAGTACCAGGCACTGTTCTCCAAATTCTGATTGAAAGGGCAGTTTCTATAATATGTTATGTATTTTCATGGTGCATACATGTTATTGGATTCTTACACTACTGCTGTGAATTTTACTTAATAAACTTTGATTGGGTCTTTTTGAGCAGGAAACAAGCCCAGCAAGAAGCTGTCAGGATGTGATTATCCTCATATCTCCCTTATGGCATCTTTTTTAATATCTTATCTTCAGAACTAATAAAATTGAATTTATACAGAACTCAAGAATATGTGTCAGCACTCAAATTTATTCTTTCATGCCCAAGAGTTACTATTACTATTGATAATAATACATAATAATATCATTTTAAAACCAAGAGAATTTTAGTCTTCTTATAGAGTGTATGGTTCTAACAGTATGAATCATCCTAAATTAGATGTGGGTTTTAGCAGCTGTTAACAAAAACCTTTAAACTCAGAATACATACAGCTCCATATTATTACAGCTCCATGTTATTTATACACTCTGCATATTTTATCAATAACATCAAATAAAAATGCAGTGAGAAGAGGCCACTGAAATATGGAATTAAGAATGTAAATAACAACATGACCTGTGAAGTAGATGTATAAGAGGAAAGGAATACAACATATGACTAGACAATAGTACAGAAAAGACAGGGAAAATATAAAATAAAACAAGAACTTACATTTTATGATCTTCTTTATCCTTACTTTAAATAGTAGATTTTCCAAGATTACCAGTTATTGAGCTATAGCTATGTAGCAGATACTGCTGGCACTTTGCTTTACAATCCCTAATTCTCACAACTCTAGTGATCCTCATTATAAACACATTGTATTTAGTATATGAAGTCTCAGGAACTTAGGGGTCTTGCCTAAGATCTAATAGCCTGATGGGCAAAGCCTGAAAGTGAACACATGTTCACTTTTTATATGGATCTAAAAGACACTTTGAGAGTCTGCATATAATCTTAAAAATTAATTTACTTATGATAGGAGATTTGTCACTTTAGTTTGTCTTATAATAATCTGACAAAAATCAAACTTTTGTTCTGTTTATTGGGAGAGCCATTAAATCCCTCAAGACTCCAATTTGTTTATTCGTTCAATAAAGAGGTTAGGTTCAATTGAAATTTCTTTTAGGGTGAAATTGATGTCATCATTGACAAGTTGCCTCGGCAAATGGCATAACTGATATAAGAAAAGTAGTGGGAAATGTCCTTCAGTTTATCTCATATAATGTATTTAGGTGTGTCATAATGGTCTACTCGTTTTTGTTAATCTGTGGTTAGTTATGCTAATGCATGTTCATGATGAATGAAAATATTTGCAGAAAGATTTGTTTTTATTTTATTTTGAATTATAAAGTATTTCACATCTTTATTAGTTTTAAATTTTAAAGAAAATGATACGTTTGAAAGTGTTTCCTTTAGCCTTGTTGCCCTCATAAATTTCATTCTTAGAAACACTTAGTGTAAACTCAGCCTACATCTTTCTATTGCATTATAAATCATGTTTGCTAATACATACAGTTTACCAACCTGGAATATGTAAAGGGTAGATGTGTGTTACATTTCCTTTAAAAAACACTGATTTGACATCTAGGTTTAATTTTAAATTGTCATTGAATTTGGATATTTGTTTGACTATCTGCATCATGAAGACTGGATATTAATTTTTATAAGACATTATCATTAATAAACTTCCATGACTAAAGAGACATCAGTAAATAGTTCTGTTCTCCCATAACAAAAACATGCATAAAGGACAATAATTCCGGTCCATGAGTAGTGTACCACTGACCTTTGAAAAGTGTGGGTTTAAACTGCATGGGTCCACTTACATGAAAATTTTTTCAATAACTATATTAGAAAAGCTTTTGGAGATTTTTAACAATTTGGAAAAACTCACAGATGAATCATGTGACCTAGAAATACCAAAAAATTAGGAAAAAGATATGTCATGAGTTCATTAAATATATATAGATACTACTCTTTTAAAATTTTACTATCGTAAAATATACACAAATCTATTATAAAAAGTTAATATTTATCAAAATTTACACACACAAATATTTACAGACCATACAAGGCACCATTTGCAGCTGAGAGAGATGTAAACAAACGTGAAGATGTACTATTAAATTATACCTGCATTAAATGTGTACTATAATACATACTACTGTAATAATTTCATAACCACGTCCTGTTGCTGTTATGGTGAGCTCAAGTTTTTCAAGTGTCTGCCTAAAACACCCTGTGACACTAGTTTTCTCTGCATGAGCAGTTTGTCTCCTCAGTAAATTATGTATTACAGTAAAAAGTAATCCTTTAGGATTCTTGTGTATTTTTTATTTTGTTTAGTGCAATATTGTAAACCTTGACAAACATCCTGGGACCTATATGTAGTGCCACTAGTGATGCGGAAAGTGCTCCCAAGAAGCATAGAAAAGTCATGAAATTACAAGAAAAAGTTGAATTGCTTGACATGTATCATAGACTGAGGTCTGCAACTGCAGTTGCCCACCATTTCAAGGTAAATGAATCCAGCGTTAGAGCTCTTGGTAAAAAAGAAAAGGAAATCCAAGAAGCCCTTGCTGCATCTACATGAGATGTGAAAACTCTGCACTTTTTACAAAATATCTTCTTGTATTGAAACTGCAGCATTTATTGTGGGTGCAGGATTACTACAAGAAAGGCTTTTTTGGCCGGGCATGGTGGCTCACGCCTGTAATCCCAGCACTTTGGGAGGCCGAGGCAGGTGGATCACCTGAGGTCAGGAGTTCAAGACCAGCCTGGCCAACATAGTGAAATCCTATCTCTACAAAAATACAAAAATTAGCCTGGCAAGGTGGCTGATGCCTGTAATCCCAGCTACTTTGGAGGCTGAGGCAGGAGAATTGCTTGAACCTGGGAGGTGGAGGTTGCAGTGAGCAGAGATCATGCCATTACACTCCAGCCTGGGCAACACAAGTAAGACTCCATCTTAAAAAAAAAAAAAAAAAAAAAAAAAAAAAAAAAAAAGGCTTTTTTACAGATAGACTCTAATATGATTCTAGAAAAAGTGAAGTCATTATGTGACATATGTGACAATGTAAAGCAAAAGGAAGGTGAAGGATCTAAAGCTGGAGAATTTAATGCCAGCAAAGGATGGCTTGATAGTTTTAGGAAGAGGTTTGGTTTTAAAAATGTCAAGGTAACAGGGTAAGTAGCTTTTGTTGACCAAGAGGCAGTAGATGAGTTCCAAGATGCCATTAAGAAAATTATTGAGAAAAGACTCCTGCCTGAAGAGATTTTCAATGCAGACAAAAATGCCCTGTTCTGGAGGATTAAATGCCACAGAGGACATTTATTAGTAAGGAAGATAAGTTAGCACTAGGATTTAGCCAGGAAGGGATGGGCTAGCTCTACTGTTTTGTGCAAATGCAGTCAGGTATATGATCAGTACTGCCTTTATCTATAAAGCTGTTAATTGCTGAGCCTTGAAGGAAAAAGATAAACACAAGCTGCCAGTCTTTTGTTTGTAAATAATAATACCTGCATAAGAACCCTTTTTCTGAATTAGTTTCATTGATGCTTTGTCCCTGAAGTCAGTAAGTACCTTGCCAGTGAGGGACTGCCTTTTAAAATTCTTTAGATATTGTGCAATGCCCCAGGCCACCCAGAACGCCATCCGTTCAACACTGAAGATGTCAAAGTGGCCCACGTGCCCCCAAACACAATGTCTCTAATTCTGCATCTAGATCACAAGTCATAAGGACCTTTAACTCTTCACACATGGTACTTTATAAAAATGATTGTCAGTGCTATGGAAAAGAACCCCAGTAGAGAGAACATCATAAAAGCCTAGAAGAATTACACCATTGGGGATGGTATCATCGTCATAGGAAGGGCCATGAAAGCCATCAAATCCAGAACAATAAATTCCTGCTGGAGAAGACTGTGTTGTGCCTGATTTCACAGAATTTATGACAGAGCCAATCCAGGAAATTATGGAACAGATTGTGGCTATGAAAAAAAAAAAAAAAAAGGTTTTTGTTGCCATTGCTTTTGGTGCAAAATTGACAAATGAGACTTAATTAAACTAAAGAGCTTCTGCACAGCAGAAGAAACTATCATCAGAATGAAAAGGCAACCTACAGAATGGGAGAAAATTTTTGCAATCTATCCATCTGACAAAAGGCTAATATCCAGAATCTACAAGGAACTTAAACAAATTTACAAGGAAAAAAACACAATCCCATCAAAAAGTGGGTGAAGGATATGAGCAGACACTTCTTGAAAGAAGACATTTATGTGGCCAACAAACATATGAAAAAAAGCTCATTATTTCTTTCATTGGAGAAATGCAAATCAAAACCACAATGAGATACCATCTCACACCAGGTAGAATGGCAATCATTAAAAAGTCAGAAAACAACAGATGTTGGAGAGGATGTGGAGAAATAGGAACGCTTTTTCACTGTTGGTGGAAGTGTAAATTAGTTCAACTGTTGTGGAAGACATTGTGGTGATTCCTCAAGTATCTAGAGCCAGAAATACCATTTGACCCAGCAATCCTATTACTAGGTATGTACCCAAAGGATTATAAATCATTCTACTGTAAAGACACATGCATATGTATGTTTATTGTGGCACTATTCACAACAGCAAAGATAAGGAACCAACCCAAATGTCCATCAGTGATAGACTGGATAAAGAAAATGTGGCATACATACACCATGGAATACTATGCAGCCATAAAAAGGATGAGTTCACATCCTTTGCAGAGACATGGATGAAGCTGGAAACCATCATTCTCAGCAAACTAACACAGGAACAGAAAACCAAACACTGCGTGTTCTCACTCATAAGTGGGAGTCGAACAATGAGAACACATGGACACAGGAGGGGAACATCACACACCAGGGCCTGTCAGGGGCGGGGGGCTAGGGGAGGGATAACATTAGGAGAAATATCTAATGTAGATGACAGGTTGATGGGTGCAGCAAACCACCATGGCACGTGTGTACCTGTGTAACAAACCTGCACGGTCTGCACATGTATCCCAGAACTTAAAGTATAATAAAAATAAATTTTAACCATAAAAAAGGTGAGGGGTGAAGAGTTTCAACATATGAATCTTGGAGAAATTCACGAGCTAATAGACACCACACCAGAGGAATTCATGGAAGAAGAACTGTTAGAGATGACTGCTTCTAAAGTAGTGCCAAAAGATAAAAAAAGAAGACATGGAAGAAGCAGCGCCAGAAAACAAGTTGCTATTAGTCAGTCTAGCAGAGGGGTTCTCATTTTTCAAGACTGTTTTTGACTTCTTTTACAACATGGATCCTTGTACGATATGAAACTAAAGCAAATGGTGGAAGGAAGATTAGTACTGTATCGAAATATTTTCAGAGAAATGAAAAAGTAAAAAGTCATATATTATGATGAATTTCCATAATGTTACCCCAATTGTGCCTGCCTCTTCTGCCTCCCCTTCTACCTCCTCCATCTCATCTAACTCTTGCCACTCCTGAGACAAGGAGACAAACCTCCCCTTTCTCTTCCTCCTCCTCAGCCTACTTAACATGAAGAGGACAAGAATGAAGACTTTTATGGTGATCCACTTTAACTTGATGAATAGTAAATATATTTTCTCTTCCTTATGATTTTGTAATAACATTTTATTTTCTCTAGTTCACAGTATATAATGCATAGATTGTAAGAATACAATACATAATGGATACACAAAATACGTGTTAATTGACTATGTTATTGGTCAGGCTTCTTGTTAGCAGTAGTTAAGTTTTAGGGGTATCAAAATTATACATGGATTTTTGACTGTGTGTAATCATTTGCAAAAGTACAGAAAAAATCATGTATTCATCCATTTATATTAAAGATTCAGCTAAGAAAATAAAGCATTGTAATGCTAAAAACAAAACCCATACTTCTAGCCATAAGTTTAAAATTAATATTCATTGGGAATATATGATACCCAGCTACAAAATTAGTTTCAAAATCTCCTATTCATTTAGTAGTCAAAATAACCAGAATTGACATGTTAGCTTTTGTAGTCATGAAAAAGGCATAATTACAGAATAGAAGAAATTGAGGAAATTTTCTATAGAAAACAATCATATTTTTGCAGATGGTAAAAACATGAGTATATATATAAGAAAAGCCAAAATATTTGGCATAATTATCTGCCTGGCTATTCATTAGTTATTTCACTCCACTTTATTTTATATTGCATAGAGATACACTCATGCCTCCGAATCATTATAAAATACACAACCGTAATTAATAGAAAATTTTTGTTTACAATATACGCATTTGCTTTTTCTTCCACAATTGCAAATAAATAGCATAATTTAATTTATCCATATAACTTGCATCTGTTGAGAATGTTTCCAAATATAAATATTGAGCAAAGAAATACTAAAAAAAGAAATGTGCTAATGGTATTATAAGTAAAATATATAGATATATTTATGATATTTTCGGACCACATTGTTTTCTGTACAATTATTTAAATGGTGAAAACAATGTTTCTATCATCTAGATGATGGTTAGAAAAAAGCATTTTTCATTTAAGTATACACTGAGCTGCCAAATTTCAAATTATACAAAGAATCTCAAGTGTCAGGCTCAGTGCAATGAAGAATAGTTTTCTCCTATAAAACAGCTTAATGGCACAGAGCTTGCATGAGTCATACATATCCAGACCTTGAACTCACTGATGCATTCAGAAGAAGCCAAAGATTAATGTTTAATAAAGAGCAGGTCAGCTCTGGCCATTTTAATTGCAGGAAGATGGTTTGCAATCATTTGGTGCCTTAGGCCATTGTGGTATTCTCTTGACTATTCCACAAAAGAAATCAATCTTGCTTTTCTAAACTGTTCTGATAATCGGCAGTAGAAGACCAGATTTTTAACCAAATTAGAAGTTACTGTTCAATATTATATTATGTCATACATTTGCAACTGTTTCTTTTCAAAACACACTGGGCTACAAATCCAAGAAGCAATTTTTGTAGCATGTTTTCTCATTTCAAGGCAATTAATAACACTACTTAAGCCACATGGCTGATAATAGCTAGCTTTTATTGAGCATATACTATGTGTCAGCAACTTTTCTAAGAAGTTAAATTTACGATAAATCAAATAATTTATTTAATCTTCATAATACCCTTTTGAGGTAGATATAAAGTCCCTCCCTATCCTATAAATGAGAAAATTGAGCACAGGTTGTTTAAGTAACTTGCCTGTGTAATAAAAGCTGGAGTCAGGATTCAAATCCAGGTTGTCTGGCTTTAGCAGTCACCCTCCTCATATAAGCTATGCATGAGATACATGATTACAAGCAAGTTACCTATTCTTGCTGAGCTAATCTTTCCTATCTATAAAATGTGAATAATCTTGAGGATTTTTTTTAACTTAATGGTATAAAGACCATTATTTGTCAGGGACTTTTTTGTTGTTGTTGCAATGAATGGAAGTATACTTACGGTACCTGTAGCCACCCAGGTACAACCATAAACCATTCTATGCGTTTTAACCAGGTGAGAATTAAGTAGAGACTTCATTGCACAGGTAACAGAAAAGAGCTAAGAAGCCAAAAAGGGCAATGAAGCAAACCAAAGATTAATAACGGCACAAAGCAGCTGCCCCTGCTAGTCTGGAAGGACATGGGAGGTTGGCAGTGCTACCTGAGTCAGACAGTGGCAAAGGCAGGGAGCCACAAAGGAGAGAGCTGCTCTGAAGTCACCGCCGGATGCAGAGAGAGAGGGGAAGTTATACCCCGTTTCTCCCTTCTTCCCGGCTCCTCCAGTCTTTCTCCGGAAGTCAGCTGACACAGGAGACGGAAAAACATGACTATCAGAGGCCAGCCCTCCCACCAGAGATCCGACCAAAGCAACTGAAGAGTGAGGAATGGGGCAGGGATCAAGAAGTCCATGAGAAAATCATAACAAAATTGTAAATCCTAACAGATATCAAGTTTTACATCTCACTCTTCTGTATTTCATTTCAATTTTGCTTGAGGATACCTCCTCCACTCTTACATCTCTCAGCCTCGTAATTTTCACATTGCACTGTTAAGATTTGTCTGAATGCCACCTTAGTCAAGTAGGGAAGTTTTGATGTATATTAATCATATTTTGAGGATTATCATGATTTATATATAGTGTGATAACCTTGACTTTGCTTCCAAACCCATATTTAGTATTAAGGTTTTTGATGTGTTCTATTTTGTTTTTATTTGTATTAATGATTTCCCATAGAAAGCTAAAACTTTGCCCCATGGTCTAAGTTAGAAGTGAGAAGCAAATCAGAAGATAAAAGGAATTCACCTCTGATACTAGATGAAGACTTTGCAACCAAAGTTTTATTTATAGGTGACAGAAAGAATGTGATAAACTAGATCTTCAATAACAGCTTTTTAGTAAATGAGAATGGCTGTTTGTTAATCAACCACTAGTGAAAATCAAGGGCATGCCCTTCAATTTTACTTAAATTCTACAGGGGATCACATTGTGAATTTCTGATGTTTTGGCTTGACATACTTAGAGATGCATTTCAGTATCCCTTTTAAGAGGTCTATAAGTTATGGGTACACAGAGAAATTCTAGGCATAAAAGGGCGGGTTCCCAGTGAAAACCCCACCCTCAAGCCAAAAAGCCTGAAACTGCGGCCCAAAGTGAGAACTTACATCCCTGTTTACCCACTCAAATGTTGCGTTTTTCTAAACTCATGACCTCGCCTCTCCCTATCCTGTGCCTGTAAAAATCCCAGACACAGGTGGTAGAATGGACTGTGGCTAGATATCAGAGAGAAGTGGCTTGAATTCGGAGGGACAGCTTGATGGCATACCTTCAGAGAAGAGTCCCCCAGGAGACAGCCAGACTCCAGGGGAAGATTACCTATCTGTCCCTCCCCATTTCAGCTCCCCTTCCCGCTGAGAGCCACTTTCATCAGCAATAAAATCCCCTGCGTTTACCATCTTTCAATTCGCTCGTGCAACCTCATTTTTCCTGGATGCCAGACAAGAGCTCAGGAGCCACGAGTGTAGATACAAAAGGCTGTCAAGCTGGCCCTTTGCCCTCGCTGGTGGAAGGCAGCCACGTCAGGCGAAAAGGCAAAGGGCTGCAATATCAGAGGTAAAAGAGACGGTAACCTGCCCCTGGGGTTTTGGGGGTCGCAGGTAACCCCACAGGGATGCTGCTGTGGGGCCCGCGTGAAGTTTGCTCCTGCTAGCCTCCAAAAGCAGTTGGCTGGTTCCTGCATTCCCTCACTCCAGTTCCTGTACTCATTCATTTGCATGCTCCCCCCTGTGAGGAATTGAGAGCAGCTGGCTGAGTAAACAAGGCACCTCTGTCACCGAGTCCCTTGAAGGGGCCAGGGAAATATCCTGTATCATAAGTATATGAAACGTCTATATATTCTATGTTAATATTTCATCATTTATATGTTAGCTATTTTACAGAAATATATCGGTATATATATACATAACTATATATACATAACTATATATACATAACTATATACATATAGTATATACATAACGATATATACATATATATAGTTAGCTATTTTACAGAAATATATGTTAGCTTATTTACAGAAAGAAAGAGTCAAAAGTGAAGCGATTGCTAGTTGGGTTTCCTGAGAATAGACCATAAGCCCTAGATTTGAATGCAGGACGTTTACTGAGGAGTGCTCTCAGGATCACACTTGTAGCCCACTGAAATGAGCTGGATTGGGTGAAAAGAAGCCTTAGACTGCTGTGCAGTCACCACAAAGATCTCAGCTACCTTGCCAGAAGCCCTGGAGCTAGGATGAGCACTCAGAGCTGTCCAACCCTGGGGCAAAGGAGCTGGGCTTTTGAAACTCAACATTCATCAGTCATTAGAGGTAGGCTATTGCCCAGGAAGGGAGGGACCTTTGGCAATGCAGCTGAAGCCAATTTCCAAGTGGAAAATCACAGTTAAGAGGCGTTATCTACCAACACTCCTAGCTTCTAGAGGAATGAGGGCTTCAGGCCTCAACATAGGGCAGGAGTATTAATTTTGGCATTCACTGCGATAGCAACCCTCAATATCCAGAAAGTACTACATACTAATGAGAAGATGATTGGTTGCATTTATTAATTGCTATAAATGTTAATTTAGGTTTTATCCCAGTTTTTTGGATACCATTTCCTCAATCCTAGGTACAACTAAAGATGGTAGATAGCCATCTAAAATGGCACCCAAAAAGCCCTGCTTGCTGGTATTCAAGCCTTTGTGTAATCGTCTCTTTTGCATCTGGCCTGGATCTAGGGACTTGCTTCTACCAAATAGGGTATGGCAAAATGATGGAATGATATTTCTACAATTAGGTTATAAAAACCTGTGACAGCCGGGGGTGGTGGCTCACACCTGTGGTCCCAGCACTACGGGAGGTCGAGGCGGGTGGATCACGAGGTCAGGAGATCAAGACCATCCTGGCTAAACATGGTGAAACCCCGTCTCTACTAAAAATACAAAAAATTAGCCGGGCATGGTGGCACGTGCCTGTAGTCCCAGCTATTTGGAAGGCTGAGGCAGGAGAATCGCTTGAACCCGGGAGGCAGAAGTTGCAGTGAGCCAAGATCGTGCCACTGCACTCCAGCCTGGCGACAGAGTGAAACTCTGTCTCAAACAAAACAAAACAAAAAACAAAAAAACCTGTGACTTCTTTATGGTCCTCTCTGTCCTTGTCTGACTCACTCTGATGAAACCAGCTGCCATATTGTGAGCTGCCTTTTTGAAGAGGCTCCCATTTCAATGAACTGAAAGTGTGGTCTCTGGCCAAGGATCTTAGGGAGACTGAGACTTCCAGTCCAATAGCTGACAAGGAATTAAATCCTACCCAGAAAAACTTAGTGAGATTGGAAGTATATCCTGCCCTAGTTGAACCTGAAGATAACTACAAACTTGGCCAACATCTTATTGTGGCCCTGTGAGAATCCCTGAGTGGGAGAAACCAGCTACACCATGCCAAGATTTCTAAACCACAGAAGTTTCACAGTTGTGAAATAGTAGATGCTTTGAGTCACTAAGTGTTGGGGTGATTTTTTATGTAGCAATAGATAATTAAGCAGGCATTATCCATTAAACTTGTTTTTTTTTTTTTTTGTTGTTCAAGGTCTGACATGGTACCATATCAAAGTCTTGTTAAATATAATGTTTAGTTCAACTAAATATCTAAGCTCAACATGGTTCTGCACTTCAGAATTGAGAAAAGAAAAAAAGGGAGCTAATCCATATGATGTCATACTAGCTCCTCCTTTTTCTGTTTCCCAGGAGGTTCTTTTTTAAATCTTGGTATTTCCCACAGTTTTATCCTTAGTTCACATTTTTAGTTGTACTGTACAAGACTATATTAAAAATCTTCCAATGAGCATTGATGTAGGGGGAAAATGCTGAAATAGTGAACATAAACAGAAATTATTAAGGTAATATCTAATACAGCAAGCAAGGAAATTATACCTGATACGGGAGACAATCTAAATGGAGTATCAAAGAAAAGACAGTTTTTCAGGACTGAACGGGTTTAATCTTTAAAATTCTGACTGCAAATGCTGTATCTGCAATAGAACTTTAATATATGAGAACAATGTTTTAATTCAATAACTCACTGCATACCTAGTTTATACACCTGATACAGAAAGAACAAAAGTCTATGACTTAACTTCTACCTCCTATGAACCCGCAATCACTTAAATGTAATTTAAGTGATTCATTTAAATGTGAATTTTTGAATGTCAAGACCTGAAAGATTTCTAAAACAAGTCTTGTTTTTAAAGTGCTATGAGAATAAAATATTTGACCAATAATTGTAGAATAGTGAATAGTTTACCCAAATCAGAAAGCATGGTTAAGAGGCTAAGAGGATGTTTTAAAATGAAACAATGCAAAGAACTTGGTAGGTATAACAAGCAAAATAATGATCATGTGGATTGCTCTTATAATTAATTACAGCCTCTCTTGATAGATGCAAAAGTATGATCATGGTAAAAATGATATTAAGATAGTAGAAATAAGGCCTAACTAGAAACAGTAACATAAAATTGAGTAAAAGAAAATGTAGTTTAAATATCTTAAAGCACTTGTGTAAACCCCATCATGTCAGCCTGTGGAACACTTTTCCAAGGGATATCTTCAAATCCCCTGTGGCTGAGTAATTTAAACATGAAATGAGGAAAGGATTGAAAAATACATTATAGAGAACAACTTCTCTTCAGCAAAGGAATGTATTGGATGACTTAATAACGATCTACGGTGCTGCTGCCAGTATAATTTGTGTGGTACCATAATGAGACAGGAAGTAAGCTGTGATGAATTCAGAAATGTATGAGAGTGTGTGAATGTGTACATGAATAACATATGTATATACGTATAGATAACGTGTTAGCATGTATATATGTATGTGTTTATGTATTACAATTTTCTATTAACTCATTTTACCATTTAAAAATTAACGACCCAAGGAAGAATTTTTTCTTGAGAATAGTGTTTTCAGGGAAACATTTTGTAAATGTAGGGCTCTTTCTTCCTGCTGAATTTAAATAAAGCAGATATTTAATCTCTTTTCTTGTCCATTTTCCTGAACATCACTAAGGTCTGTTCAGCACAGCTAATTTAAGTCACTTCCTTAGTGTCTTCCATTTGTTTCTCTTGAACAATTCTCTTTGAACAATTACAAAAAGAAACAAATGGCATTTGTTGTAATTTCTCTTTAAAAAGTCTTTAAAAATCATAGTAGCAGTTCATCCTGAGGTGAAGGAAAGGATACCTAGAGGCAAGGCGTCAATGAAACTCCACTTCAAACTAGTCTAGTGAGCAGCCCATGCAGAAGCTAATGGGGCCATTTCTCTGCTCAGTGCTCAGCACAACCTACAGAGCTTTTCTTTAGGGCTTAGGTTGAATTGTTCCTTTCCTCCCTCCTTCACATACTTCAAGCTGAAAGATACGTTTCCTTTGGTGGGAACACAGTGCAAGAGGTGAAATCATTAACAGACATGCAATGTCACTGGCTCCCCAGATCTGTGTCAGCTTAAAGTGCCAACTGTGGTACCCTTTCATCTTGGACCTAACAATGAGTCCCAATTCTTATAAATTAAAAACTATACACCAAAAGGTTGTGCTTATTTAATCTTCTATTTTTTTTTTTTTAACAAAGATGAACAATTAGAGAACAATTATAGTATTTGGACACAGTTGTTCGCCAGTTCTGAAAAGAAAAAAGAAAGAGTGTGAGGGAGAACCTATATCATTTTGTTTCATTGGATGTGCTGCACCAATTTGCTGTCAAATTGAAACAAAGAATTGAATTCAATAATAAGAATAATCTTATCATTAGTATAAAAATTTGTAAGTAAGCCCAGAGTTAGAAAAATAATATAGTATTCCTATGTCAAAATTTAACATGTGGTATCACTAATGTGATATCATTTCAACATTTCTTGAAAATATTATCTTATTTTTCCAAAGGTAGAATCTACCCAAAACAAAAATGAGTGAATATCAGAATTCTGCTTTCGCTGGTTTTCTTCAATGTGAATTTTACAGAAAATTTACAGTCAAATGGATGTTATATGCTGAGAATCTAAGTTATTTGTCAGGTAACTAAAGTCTAAACTTTCATAGCTTTGAAATTATATGGACAAATGCTTCAAGTTGTAATGGAAAGCTTTTAAGTAGTTAGAGCTGTCATTGAGTTCTTGACATCATTTTTAAATACTAGCAATGTAGCATTCTCCATTTGCATGATTCCTCACTGATCTTTTTAAAACAATAAGGACCAGGTTCATTTTAAGAATATCTAGTTCTTAATTTGTTGACACTCTCAACAAGTCTCATTATTCTTTGAGATTCATGTTCCCCTTTACTTAAGTATAATGAGTCATCTAGGATTACATAATAATCACAGACTTTTTCTTTTCATTTGCTAAATGCTTGCTTATCCATTAGTTTTGTCACCTCACATGTTCATAAGTGACAATCCAGGAGATAAGATTATTATCTAGACATTGAAAGACTCTCTTTCTCATTTAAATTTTTGGTGTGGTTTTGTGTTTGTTCATTTTTTGTGGGGTTGTGGGGGACAGAGTCTTGCTCTGTCACCCAGCCTCTAGTGCAATGTCGAGATCTCGGCTCACTGCAACCTCCACCTCCCAGGTTCAAGCAATTTCCCTGCCTCAACCTCTCGAGTAGCTGGGATTACAGGCGCACACCACCATGCCTGGCTAATTTTTGGATTTTTGTAGAGACAGGGTTTCACCATGTTGGCCAGGCTGGCCTTGAACTCTTGACCTCAGGAGATCTGCCTACCTTGGCCTCCCAAAGTGCTGGGATTACAGGCGTGAGCCACCACACCCGGGCTTTGGTGTGGTATTTAAACAGCATTTATGGGAGAAAAAGAATCAGGCATTCGCATCAGAGAGTTCATTCCCCACACCAAAATGGCTAGAGACAGCAAAAAACAAAACAAAACAAAATGGCTGCAGGGGCACTGAGTTGGGAACAAAGCCTCATGTTGACATTTTCGTCTTAAATCACAAGTAGAAGAATGGTGATAGGGAGAAAGAGCGCAGTTGAGTGCAGTACAGGACCATTTAGCAGAAAAATCTTTGAAGAGACTATCCTGCTTCCATAGCTCCAATCCCCTACTTCTGGATGGCTAAAGTCCTGTATATTCTGTATTCCATTGCACACAGGTGAACAGTTGGGGTTTGTCTAGAGCGGCTTCAAAAATTTAATTCATTTCCTTATTGACCACTATAATCTACTAACTTAGGAAATAGTGCAGATGGCATAGAGAGATGCTCAATAATCACTGTAAAGAATGAATGATCCCATAGATGAAACATGTTCCACTTAAAGATAGGTAGTTATTTTAGCTTCATGGACTGCTAGAGTGTACACTCTCTGAAAACACAGACAGTTTCTGTCTTCTTTACTGAATTACCAATACCTAATATAATATCCTGGCACATGGTAGTGAAATGAAAAAAAAAAGAACAGATGAAAGAATTAATACTCATATGATGCAGAAAGAAAAATATTTGCATGAGGTAGCATTTCTTTTTCCTCAAATGAAAATGTGAGCAGTTTTAAGGTGGAATAATGTTAAATGTACCATATAAGGGGCAGATGTATTTTTATTTTACAATATATATCATACTTGGGGGACACTTGAAAATGGCATGTCATTTTGCTTTTCCAACTCAAACTTTTCATCAAAAAATATATCAAAATTAGACATAGTCTCACTGTTTACCATAATCATTACAATATCAGATAAACAGACATGGGTTTATCATCATTCATCCTATGGATGTATTTATTCTCATATTTTTAAGAAACTAAATACAGAAAGGAATTACCCCAGAAAAAAATAATAATTATGATAATAAAGTGATATCACTTAGATATAAATAACTTAATTTGAAAATGTTATGTCTCTCATAAAATGGTAAAAGGAAATCAATTTATGTGGAAGGCATTGGGTTAATAATATAGATCACCTTGAAGACAGAGTAGACAACCCAAGGAGGATCTTCATTCAATCAGCAGTTTCAAAAACTGGGCCTTGGTAACTCCAGTCAATTGGCAGCCCTTGCTAAGACGCAAGTTTGGTCTAACAGGAGGGAGTAGGGCTGACTGCTGCAACCAGTGGTAAAATAAGTAAGTGAAGGGCATGGACTCAATCTGGTTTCCAGGAAGTTTTCCAAACATGAAGCTGGAGAGCAGGCACCAATTGGCCTTCACAGGGCATAGGAGAAAAACCCAGTAGGCCCCTGCAAAACCTCAGCCTTCTTCCTCCAAATCTAAACAGAGGGCCCAATCTCTTAAATTAAGACAGCAATGACATTTTCAAACATTTTAGTGGAAACTGATAACTATTTTCTGGACAGTGTTTTCTCTGGGTGAGTAGAAGCTTTTACCAAAAAAGTGTTTTGTAATATTAACAATATGGTAATAATTTGTAACATGATTGAACAGCAACCATATGTCAAGTTTGTCGTAACTACTATGCACAGATTATCTCATTCGTTCCTTACAGCAACTTCATGAGAAGGCATTGTCATTCCCATTTTATAGATCAAGAAATTGAGGTTTAGAGAGTTTAAAGACATTGCATATTTCCAAGGTCATACAGATAATTAGTACCACAGTTGGCATTCCAATCTAGGTGCACTGAGGATGTGGGCCACACTGATAATCATTAGGCCTTATTTCAGACAGGGCTTCAGTACAACCTGCGAAAAGTTGGGTTGTTGTGTTGGCAGAATACTCATCGTATACATTAGTCAAGGATAGGTAGGAACTAGAGAAAAGTAGTTCTCAAGGCACCTGGTGAACTTTGATGCTTGTCTCAATTTGATTAGTATTATTTTATTCTTTAAAAAAATAGTATTATTGGTATTTAGCCCTCATTTATTCCTAATTATTTTGTATTGTTTTGCTACTAGAAATATAATTTGTACCCTTTTAGTCTTCTATAACTTTCTTATTACAAGACTATGAATATATATACACTGAGAATACAGATAATCTAAAAAAAGATGAGCCTGAAAATATACTCTCAGAAGCCTGTAAAACAAAACCAAAGAGGAACTTATTTATAGGACTGATTCAACATATCGGATTTATCCACCTCCATACATCTTCATTTGGGCCATCTGTAATTCTATTTCTAGAATACTTAATTGCATTTTTTTCAATTATAAAACTTGGGGGTACATTATTCAATTATGAAACATGGAATTGTAATAATCCCCTCAGTATATGCTTAATGTATTTACTTTTTAACTTTATAGTGGTGTGTGGCCATATATTGTAGATACCTTTAATCCTAAAAGCATTAGCTAATGACTATTTTCTGTACTTGCATAATGTCAAACAGCTGGATAAAACTGAGAGTTTCAGTCAGTCTTTTGGAGTTCTTTTTAATTGAGGTCACAAATACTAATAACTGGCCATATCCAGGTGTGGTAGAAGTCATCAGCTGTACACCAGGATCCTTTCCCTCTTTTCTTGGGCACAAAGCTTAAGCATATTATCCAGCCTGCTTTGCAGTTGGGTAGGGGCAAATGACTGAATTTCAGCTAATGGAAAGTGAGTAGAACAAATGTGTGCCATTTTAAGGCCTTGACCATAAAAGTCTCCCACATACAGCACTCCATATTTTCCCCTTTCAGCTAACCAGGGTGGTGACCACAACCCCTACCCCTACCCCTACCCCAGAGCAAACATGGAAGCCACTTGTTAAAGATGATGGAGGTATTGTCACCTGCATCTCTCATTGTTTGTGTGGAGCCATGGAGAGCGACTTCCTCAATCCCACTTCCAACATTCCCGCCATTAAACTGCCCCATGAGTAACAAAATGTTTTATTTTGTTCACCCTTTGTGTGTTAGAACTGATTTATTTTCACAGCCCAGGTGACCTACACTGTAGGTGAGTGAATTTTTTAATTCTTGGATAGTATTTTCATTTGGTTCATTTTCTTTCAAGGATTGAATTCCATATCAGTTTTTCACTCACTTGAGGAGCATCTCTGGGGACTGTGAGAATGTGCCTTGCAGACCTCCCCACTTCAGGGAGAGGACTTAACCAAGAGCCCCAAACTGCATTTGGAAATCCATCACCTCATTTGGGTTGAGGATGGGCCTGCCACAGCTGCTCACAAACAGTGAATGAGCACGGCAGGGATACTAAGGCCAATCTGTTCCTGGAGGACCCGAGCTATCCCCGACAGCTGACTTTGGCTTAAAGACACCACAAAGGCTTTGGCAAACTGAACCTTCCTTAGACCGCAGGGCAGTTTAGGATATGTCCCCTCTATTGTCATCTCTATCTTCCCTTCATCCAGTATTAAACTTGCACAGTGATCTGATGGCTCTCCTAGACTTATTCAGCTGCTCCAGTCTTAACTGGCTCCTTCTCTCTTTGCTTTCACGCAGGTATTCCTCCTAATATAGACATTAGGATATTTATTTATTTATTTATTTCTATATAAACCTTGACATAGTCCCTTACTGGCAACTGTTTCTCAGTATTGCAGACCCCATCTATTAACAAACAGCATGTGCCATTCGTTACCTGGATATATTTATTAGTTTCCTAGGGCTGCTGTAACAAAATACGACATACTTGGTGGCTTAAATAATCAGAATGTATTGTCTCACAGTTTTGGAAACTGGAAGTCCCAGATGAAGGTATTGGCAGGGTTGGATCCTTCTGAGGGCTGTGAGAGAGAATCTGTTCCAAGCCTCTCTCCCAGCTTCTGGTGGTTGGCTGGCAATCTTTGGTGTTCTTTGGCTTACAAATGCATCACCCCAATCTCTGCCTTCTTCTTTATGTGACATTCTCCCTGCGTGTGTCTGTGTCCAAATTCTTCTTTATATAAGGATACCAGTCATATTGGATTAGGGCTCATCCTAATGATCTCACCTTGATTTAATTACCTCTGTAAGGACCCTGTTGCACATGAGGTCACATTCAGAGGTGCTACGTGTTAGGACTCAAGCATATATTTTTTTGAGGGGGCGCAACTCAACCTATAACCAAACTATTAACCAGTCAATCACAAGATTATGTTTCCCATGTGCTTAGAAATAGCAAATGACACACTCATGGAATCACCTCTTTTTGTAGCAGATATCTTAACATGATAAAATCCATAGATTATATTAGCAATGGATATAAAACATTATTATTCTTAAAAGTACTTTAAATCCTATGGGAACATGGTTAAACATAGTTTGCCAATCTAAGGAAATTATTATCCATGATACAATTTTCAATAGAAAATTGAAATTTCTATTGTATTCTACAATGTAAAATTGTAGAATACAAATCAAATATCAACCCAAGAGGGAAAACCATGCAAATAAATTGCTGAAGAAACACTGCGATGGTTAATTTTGTGTGTCAATTTGAGCCACGAGATGCTTACATATCTAATCAAACTGGGTGTTTCTGTGAGGGTGCTAACCAGAAGAGAATAGCATTTGAATAAAACAGATGGCCCTCCCCAATGTGTGTGGGTATCAACCAATCCACTTAGGGCCCGAATAGAACAAAAAAGCAGAAGGTTAGACTCATTCTCCCTCTGCCTAACTGCTGGAGCTGAGCTATCAAACTTTTGCTTTGTATGCTTTATTCTCAGGCCTTCAGACACTGACTGGATTCCACAGAATCAGCTTTCTGGTACTGAGGCCTTTAAACTACAGACCCCTGGCTTCCCTGGGTATCCAGCTTACAGACATGATCATGGGGCAGATCATGGGACTTCTCAGCTTCCATAATTACGTGAGTCATCACCTTATAATAAATTTCTTTTGATCTATTTATCTATCTGTCTATCTATCTATTCTATTGGTTTTGTTTCTCTGGAAAACCCTGACTAATACAGATGTTGGTAACAGGATTGGTTCTAGAGGAATAGAATTCTAAGGATGAGTTTTCTGAATTGGTTTTGGGGTTCTTGAATTGTCTCTATAATCTTATTAGATTTAAATCTGCTAATGACCTTATTTCTAGTAGTAAAGAGAGCACCTGTAGTCCATGGTTGGAACTGGTAGTACAGATATGGAAAATATGTCTTGGATACTCCTAGTCAATGACTTATGAAGCAAATTGCTGGCTGATTGTGCATGTGGTACTTTTAAACATTTTTGGAAAGCTAATTAATATAATGACGTTGATTGATTGCTTGCTCCTAATGTTGCGGGACGAAGTGATGAAAGAAAAAGATGAGCTCAGGAATTCAAATTCCCAGCAAAAGTGCTGTATGTGTAGTGGTAATGTGCTGTATGTACAATAATGATAATGATTTGTAACATGATTGAACGGCAACCATATGTCAAGTTTGTGATTACTACTATGCACAGATTATCTCATTTATTCCTTACAGCAACTTTATGAGAAGGCATTGCCATTCCCATCTGATAGGTAAAAAAATGTGTGTGCTTCTATGTATGCCTTTAAGGAGACCCATATCTCTTGTAAACACAGGGCTGAGATTACTGAAAATTAAAGGTACAGTCTCGTCTTGTGACTAGCTAAATTACAGTGAAAGTTGAACTCCCAGCCCTAAAGGTATCTACTGTCAAAATGGAAATATTGATTGGGAAAGAATGGAATCCTATGTATCGAAATGGAGACATGTAGGAAGATGTGATGAAGCTGGGGACATTGAGCCCCTAAAATTTGATGAGTCTTTTTTGCCAGTGGAAGAAGTCTCCACAGCCCCAGTGGAAACAGCCTTCCCATCCCCAGTAGTAGCAGCCTTTCTACCCTCATCTAAGAAGATTAATTCTGCATTGCCTGTGGAAACTTAATGGCCTCACCAGAAGTAGTTTCTATGAAAGACAAGGCTGATTCTCTTCAGAACCCTCACCTAACACCCCTCTTTGCTTCTAGACCTGTAACTAGACTCAAACCCAGCAGACCCCAAAGGTGAGGTATAAAATATGGCCCATTAGGAGGTGCACTATACTCCAAAAGAACTACTTGAATTTTCTAATTTATATAGACATAAACCTGGAGAATATGTGTGGCATGGATGTTAAGGGTAAAGAACAATGGTGGAAGGAGCATAAAGGTGGATTAGTTCAATGTTGATATAGGCTCACTAAGGAAAGATTCCGCATTTAATGTTGCAGCTCAGGGAGTTAGAAAGGGCCCTAATTTTCTTGGTTGATTGGCTGAAACATGGACAAAAAGATGGCCCACCATGAGCAAATTAGAAAGGCCTGACCTGCCTTGATTTAATGTAGAGATGCAAAGGCTTAGGAGGATTGTTATGTTAGAGTGGATTTGTCATCTAAAACATACTCACCCACACAGGGAGGGTCCAGAAAACATTTTTGCCCTATACTGTGAGAAATAAATTTGTGGAAGGAGTCCCAGCATCCTTAAAGAGCTTTTTGTTTTCCATAGGCCAGACCTTATACAGTTGTCCCTTGGTATACATAGGGGATTTGTTTCAGGACTTCCTGCACATACCAAAATCTGCATATACTAATGTCCTGCATTCAACCCTGTGGATCCCCTAAGATATAAAAAGTTGGCCATCTAAATAGACAGGTTTTACATTCCATGAATACTGTTATTTTCAATTGCATTTGGTTGCTAATGTCAAATCTGTAGATAGTGGAGGGCAAACTATATATTAAAAAAAATCTGCATATAAGTGAACCCATACAGTTCAAACCCATGTTGTTCAAGGGTCAACTGTAGTAGGAAATGGAGCCATTCAATTTGGAAACCTAAATGTAATAGGAGCAATTCTATTCTGGGAGTAATAAAAGTAATTGGATGTAAGTGGAGGCAGGCACTCAATGGCCAAAGGCAAGGTGGGCATGATTACTGGAAGGGACAGCAAAGGCAAAGCAGCAATTGGATAGTCTGACTTGTGCAGACCTATGGCACTGATTTATTGGTTATGGTGTTCCTACGATAATCAATTAGTCAAATAGATAGGAAGCCTACTAAAGTCTTACTTGATCTGTATATGCAAAATGTTCTAAGTCAAGTGAACAAAATTCTAACCTGAATCATGAAAACAGAGAGTCATATCTGACAGGCCACAGACTTCAGAAAAGAAAAAAAGTCATGACCCCTTAATGAGGTCTTAGGCCTGATTACAGACTCAGAACCCCTGGAATGAAGGGGAGGCTAGGAACCTATGAGAAAGGATTCTGATACAGTATCAAAAATTTATACTGTCAATCATTATCCTAGCCTTCTCCACAGGCACTTATGGTATTTTACAAAGGTAACCGTGGACTGAAGAAGAGCAAATAATCAAACTTTTCAGGACATACCAGACACTGGCTCTTAACTGACACCAATTTCAAGAGACCCAAAACATCACTGTGGCCCATCAATCAGAATAGGAGTTTAGGAAGGTCAGGTGGTCAGTGAAGTTTTAGCTCAGGTTCATTGCACAGTGGGCCCAGTGGGTCTGTCAATCCATTCTGTGTTTATTTCTTCGGTTCCAGAAGGTATAATTAGAATAGATATATTCAGCAGCTGGCAGTATCCCCACATTGGTTTCCTGGCCTGTGGAGTGAGGGCTATTATGGTGGGAAAGGCCAAGTGGAAACCAACAAAAACATCCCTCTATCTAGAAAAATAGCAAACAAAAAGCAATACCACATTCCTGGATGGATTACAGAAATTAGTGCCACCAAAATTTACTTGAAAGATGCAGGGGTAATGATCCTCACCACATCTCCATTCAACTCTGCTATTTGGCCTGTGCAAAAGCCAGATGGATCTTGGAGAATGAAAATATAGGCTTAACCAGGTATTGACTATAATTGCAGCTGTTCTGTCAGATACAGTTTCTTTGCTTAAACAAATTAACACATATCTGGTATGCAGCTATGGACGTGGCAAGTGTTTTTTTCTTGATACCTCTTTGTAAAGATCACCAGAAGCAGTTTGATTTCAGTTGGAAAGGACAGCAATACACTTCCACTGTCCTACCTCTGAGGTATATTGACTTTCCAGCCCTAAGTCATAATTCAGTTTGCAGGCATCTTGATCTCCTTTTCCTTCAAGGAGATATCATTCTAGTTCATTATATTGATGGCATTATGCTGATTGGACTTACTGAGCAACACATAACAACTATTCTAGTCTTACTGGTAAGGGATTTGTTTATCAGAGAGTGGGAAATATATGTAATAAAAATTCAGAGGCCTTCTACTTCAGGGAAATTTCTACAGGTCCAGTGGTATGGAAAATGTCAAGATATTTATTCTAAGGTAAAGAATAAGTTGTTGCATTTGGCCCCTCCTGCAACCAAAAAAGAGGCACAGTGGCTAGTGGGCCTATTTGGATTTTGGAAGCAACATGTTTCTCATTCAGGTGTGTTACTCTGGCCCATTTACTGAGTAACCTGACAAGCTTCTAGTCTTGAATAAACGCCCAGAATAGGAAAAGACTCCATAACAAGTCCAGCCTGCTGTGCAAGCTGCTCTGTCACTTGAGCCATATGATCCAGCAGATCCAATGGTGCTTAGAGTATCTGTGAAAGACAGGAATGCTATTTGGAGCCTTTGGAAGGCTCTGATAGGATTTGAAGCAAAGCCCTGACACCCTCCCCAGATAACTACTCTTCTTTTGAGAAACAGTCCTTGACCTCCTGCTGGTCCTTAATAGAGAATAAATGCTTAAGCATGGGCCACCAAGTTATCATGCAACCTGAGCTGCTCTTTACGAACTGTGTATTATCTGACTCGCCAAGCCATAAAGTTGAACATGCACAGCCACATTCTATCCTCAAACAAAAGTGATGTATATGTGATCAGGCCTAAGCAGGCCCTGAAGGCAAAAGTTCCATATAGAAATGACCGTCTTAGTGCATTTGTGTTGCTGTAAAGGAATACCGAAAGCTGGGTAAATTATGAAGAAAAGAGGTTCATATAGCTCACAGTTCTGCAGATTATTCAAGAAACATGGCGCCAGGGTCTGCATCTAATGAGGGCTTCAGGCTGCTTCCACTCATGGTGGAAAGAGAAGGAGAGCCAAGCATGTGCAGAGATAACATGAAAAGAGAGGAAGCAGGAGAGTGAAACTGAGGAAGCCAGAGTCTTTTTAACAACCTAATCTCTCAGGAACTAAGAGTGAAAACTTACTCATCAACATGAGAACAGCACCAAGCCATTCATGAGGGATATGCTCCTATGACCCAAATACCTCCCATTAGGTCCCACCTCCAATATTAGGGATCAAATTTCACCACGAGATTTTGGGGGACAATCATCCAACTTACATCAATGGCCCGAATGCCCATGGTCTCCACTCTGGTTCCAACGCTTTCTATTTCTCAGCCTGCACCTATGGCCTAATGGGGAGTACACTACCATCAGGTGAGTAAGGAATAGAAGACTTTGGCCTGGTTTACAGATGGTTCTGCATGATATGCAGTTACCACTCAAAAGTGGACAACTATAGTTCTGTAGCCCCTGTGCGGGACATCCCTGATGGACTGGAGTGAAGGGAAATCCTTCCAATGGGCAAAAATTTAAATGGTGCACCTGGTTGTTTACTTTGCTTGAAAAGAGCAATAGCCAGATATTCTATCATATACTGATCAATAAACTGCAGTCAATGGTTTGGCTAAGTGACCAGGGACTTGAAAGAAATATGATTGGAAAATTGGCAATGGGGACATTTGAGGAAGGGTTATGTGGGCAAAAAATGTGAATATATTTCTATGCCATATAAGTGCTCACCAAGGGGTGATCTTAGCAGAGAAAGAGTTTAATAATCAAGTGATTACAATGACCCTTTCTAAGAAAACCAGTCAACCTCTTTAGCCACATTGCCATTGCTCAATGGGTTCATGAACAAAGTGGTCATGGTGGAAGGGATGGAGGATATGCATGTGCTTGGCAACATGGGCTTTCACTTAACAAGGCTGACACTGATGAGTGTCTAATCTAGCAGCAGAGAACAACACTGAGTCCCTTGTATGGCATGATTCTCGTGAATGATCAGGCAGCTACCTGCTGACAAATTAATTAAATTGGGTCTCTTCTATCATAGAAGGGCAATATTTTGTTCTTACTGAAATAGACATTTACTCTGGTTATATATTTTCCTTCCCTGCACAAAATCCTTATGCCCAAATTCTCAACTGTGAGCCACAATCATGCCACTGCACTCTAGCCTGGGAGACAAAGAGAGATCCTAACTCAGAAAAGAGAAGAGAAGATTATGATGACTGAATACATGTGGGGTTAAGGAAGAAAGTACTCTTCTCAGCACCACAATGCACTTATTCTAAAATTGACCACATAATTGGAAGTAAAACACTCCTCAGCAAATGCAAAAGAATGGAAATCATAACAAACAGTCTCTCAGAACACAGTGCAATCAAATTAGAACTCAGGATTAAGTATCTCACCCAAAACCACACAACTACATGGAAAACGAAACAACTTGCTCCTGAATGACTACTGGGTAAATAAAGAAATTAAGGCAGAAATAAATAAGTTACTGGGTAAATAAAGAAATTAAGGCAGAAATAAATAAGTTCTTTGAAACCAATGAGAACAAAGACACAATGTACGAGAATGTCTGGGACACAGCTAAAGCAGTGTTTAGAGGGAAATTTATAGCACTAAATGCCCACAGGAGAAAGCAGGAAAGATCTAAAACCAACACCCTAACATCATACTTAAAAGACCTAGAGAAGCGAAGCAAGAGCAAACAAATTCAAAAGCTAGCAGAAGGCAAGAAATAACTAAGATCAGAGCAGAAGTGAGGGAGATGGAGACGTGAAAACCCTTCAAAAAAAATCAAAGAATCCAGGAGCTGGTTTTTTGAAAAGGTTAACAAAATAAATAGACCACTAGCCAGACTAATAAAAAAAACAGAGAAGAATCCAACAGACACAATAAAAAATGATAAAGGGGATATCACCACTGATACCACAGAAATACAAACTACCATTAGAGAATACTGTAAACACCTCTACACAAATAAACTAGAAAATCTAGAAGAAATGGATAAATTCCTGGACACATACATCCTCCCAAGCCTAAACCAGGAAGAAGTTGAATCCCTGAATAGACTAATAACAAGTTCTGAAATTGAGGCAGTAATTAATAGCCTACCAACCAAAAAAGGCCCAGGACCAGACAGATTCACAGTCAAATTCTACCAGAGGCACAAAGAGGAGCTGCTACCATTCCTTCTAAAACTATTCCAAACAATAGAAAAAGAGGGAATCCTCCCTAACTCATTTTATGAGGCCAGCATCATCCTGATATGAAAACCTGGCAGAGACACAACAAAAAAAGAAAATTTCAGGCCAATATCCCTGATGAACATTGATGCAAAAATCCTCAATAAAATACTGGCAAACCAAATCCAGTAGCACATCAAAAAGCTTATCTACCAAGATCAAGCAGGCTTCATCCCCGGGATGCAAGGCTGGTTCAAGATATGCAAATCAATAAACATAATCCATCACATAAACAGAACCAATGACAAAACGGACATGATTATCTCAATAGATGCAGAAAAGACGTTCAATAAAATTCAACAGCCCTTCATGCTAAAAACTCTCAATAAACTAGGTATTGATGGAACGAACCTCAAAATAATAAGAGTTATTTATCACAAACCCACAGCCAATATCACACTGAATGGGCAAAAGCTGGAAGCCTTCCCTTTGAAAACCAGCACAAGACAAGGATGCCCTCTCTCACCACTCTTATTCCACATAGCGTTGGAAGCTCTGGCCAGGGCAATCAGGCAATAGAAAGAAAGAAAGGGTATTCAAATAGGAAAAGAGGAAGTCAAATTGTCTCTGTTTCCAGATGACATGATTGTATATTTAGAAAACCCCATCGTCTCAGCTCCAAATCTTACAGTGATAAGCAACTTCAGCAAAGTCTCAGGATACAAAATCAATATGCAAAAATCACAAACATTCCTATACACCAATAATAGACAAACAGCCAATTCATGAGTGAACTTCCATTCACATTAACTACAAAGAGAATAAAATACCTAGGAATACAACTTACAAGGGATGTGAAGGCCCTCTTCAAGGAGAACTACAAACTACCATTCAAGGAAATAAGAGAGGACACAAACAAATGGAAAAACATTCCATGCTCATGAATAGGAAGAATGAATATTGTGAAAATGGCCATAGTGCCCAAAGTAATTTATAGAGTCAGTGCTTTCTTCACCAACCTACCATTGACTTTCTTCACAGAGTTAGAAAAAACTACTTTAAATTTCATACGGAACCAAAGAAAAGCCCGTATAGCCTACACAATCCTAAGCAAAAAGAACAATGCTGGAGGCATCATGCTACCTGACTTCAAACTATACTACAAGGCTGCAGTAACAAAAACAGCACGGTACTGGTACCAAAACAGATATATAGGCCAATGGAATGGAACAGAGGCCCCAGAAGTAACGCCACACATCTACAACCATCTGATCTTTGACAAACCTGACAAAAACAAGCAATGGGGAAAGGATTCCCTATTTAATAAATGGTGCTGGGAAAACTGCCTAGCCATATGCAGAAAACTGAAACTGGACCCCTTCCTTATACCTTATACAAAATTAACTCAAGATGAATTAAAGACTTAAACATAAGACCTAAAACCATAAAAACCCTAGAAGAAAACCTAGGCAATACCATTCAGGACATAGGCATGGGCACAGACTTCACGTCTAAAACACCAAAAGCAATGGCAACAAAAGCCAAAATTGACAAATGGGATCTAATTAAACTAAAGAGCTTCTGCACAGCAAAAGAAACTACCATCAGAGTGAACAGGCAACCTACAGAATGGGAGAAACATTTTTTGCAATCTGTCCATCTGACAAAGGGCTAATATCCAGAATCTACCAGGAACTTAAATAAATTTACAAGAAAAAAACAACCACATCAAAAAGTGGGTGAAGGATATGAACAGACACTTCTCAACAGAAGACATTTATGCAGCCAACAAACATGAAAAAAAGCTCATCATCACTGGCCATCAGAGAAATGCAAATCAAAACCACAATGAGATACCATCTCACACCAGTTAGAATGATGATCATTAAAAAGTCAGGAAACAACATGCTGGAGAGGATGTGGAAAAATAGGAACGCTTTTTCACTGCTGGTGGGAGTGTAAATTAGTTCATCCATTGTGGAAGACAGTGTGGCAATGCCTCAAGGATCTAGAACCAGAAATGTCATTTGACCCAGCAATCCCATTACTGGGTATATACCCGAAGGATTATAAATCATTCTACTATAAAGACACATGCACATGTATGTTTATTGTGGCACTATTCACAATAGCAAAGACTTGGAAGCAACCAAAATGTCCATCAATGATAGACTGGATTAAGAAAATGTGGCACATATACACCATGGAATACTATGCAGCCATAAAAAAGGATGAGTTTATGTCCTTTGCAGGGACATGGATGAAGCTGGAAACCATCATTCTCAGCAAACCAACACAAGAACAGAAAACCAAACACCACATATTCTCACTCATAAGTGGGAGTTGAACAATGAGAACACATGGGCACAGGGATGGGAACATCACACACCGGGGCCTGTCGGCGGGGTGAGGGGCTAAGGGAGGGATAGCATTAGGAGAAATACCTAATGTATGTGACAGGTTGATGGGTGCAGCAAACTATCATGGCACATGTATACCTATTTAACAAATCTGCGCATTCTACACATGTATCCCAGAACTCAAAGTATAATAAAAATAAAAAATGATAATTTTTGGAGTTCTAATTTGGGCAAATGGACACATATAAATCATGTAGTATAACAGGAAAGAAAAACAGTTGTTATTCATCTACAACATCAGGTTTATTGAAATAAAAATGTATTTTCTATTTGTTATTAAATTTATCACAATGGTTCTTTTTTTATTGTCACTAGAATAGGGAAGGCTTTTATAGGTTTTTACTGTTGTGTGTTTGTACCTAAGGAGAAAAGACTTCTGTGTAAAGAATAGCAAAATCACTAAAACACCTTAGAGGTCTTTATTCTGTTTAAACAAATTCTCAATGCTAATTTGACATAGATGATTTCATAAGCATGCTCTCTTCAGAATATCTCCCAATATACATCAGAGTACTTACTATGCATAGCCAGAAGTAAAATTTCAATCAGTTTGTAATTTCTCACTTGCTGTATTTTCTTTTAGGAAAGGTAAATGTTTTTTTCTGATAAATAAAATGTTTCGAAGTGAATAGCTAATTTTTAAAATCCAGAACCTCCACTAGCATATTCAGACTATGTCAAGGTTGATTTTTAAAGAGCAAGTACTTTCAAGTCTATGAGAGAAGGAAAGGGGATGTGAGCGGAGGTTAGGGAGAGACAGAGAAAGAAAAGAAGGAAGGAAAGAAGGAAGAAAGGGACGGAGGGAGGAAGGGAAGGAGAAAGAAACAGGTAGAAGGCATATATCAGAATAAATATAACTTTTACTCTGAGGAACACTTTAAAATACACACAATATGCCATATGGTGAGGGCCTATTCTTCCATAATATTTATGCAGAAGGACTTAAGACATATAATATATTGCTTTCTGCCTATAATACAAAAAGTTTAGCCAAAAACTGGTAATTATATGAGGAAACAAAATATTCTTGGTGGGGGGAAGACAAACTTCAAATTCCGCCATAGAGAGAAAGAGATTGAGTATACTGCGAACATTACTTTAAATTAATCTGGAATGAAGGCATCATAGATCTCTTAAAAATACTAAGTACTTAGTATAGGTAAAACAGTAAATTTTCCTCCAGAGAGTACTTCTGTAGCAGTCCAAGTGGTGCTTATGGTAACTTAGAACTAAAATGACATTTCCTCAGCTATTATGAATTGCATCTCTATGACAAAAATGTGTTCCTTAAAAGACTGAGCTGGTAGAGTTTCTAATGTGTATAAACATAAGTTTTCTATACTGGAGAGAAAAATTGCCTTGGGTTATATGAAAATCCTCCCTTCATTGAATCCTAAACTTGAAAAAGATAAACCAATAAGCTTTAAAAATAAATAAAAATGCCATAAAATAACAGCTCATAAATAAAGGCTGCCCTATTGCTCCCAGTACTCGAGAACAACTCTAAGTTGCTATGTTTCCTGTTCTATGCAAAGTAAGAAGAATGGAAACACTTCTAACCACACTGTCTTGGTGGGGACGGATGTATTTAAATAAATACATTTGTTCTGATTGAGTTAATGCAAACAAGGTGTGTTGCTGTAGCAGGGGTTGGTTACACACATATAGGGGTAATTTACAAAGATATTAGAGCATAGAGTGTAACACATACTCAAAAGTCACACTACTCCCATCCAAATCTAGGCTCTATCCTTTACTAAAAATTGTTGCTCAAAATCCTCATGCCCCAGTTTCCTCCTCTGGAAGAAGGAAATGATAAAAGTTATCTATCTCAAAGTGTTTCTGGAACTATTAAAACTTGCATTTCTCATCAGGATTTCTCAACCCCAGTGCTATTGTCGTTGGGGGCTAGAAAACTCTTTTTTTGCAGGCGGCTGTCCTGTGCATCACAAAATATTTAGCAATATTCCTGGACCCTTACTAGATGCCAGCAACAACCCCACAGGTGTGACAACCCCCAAAAGATTCAGATATTGCCAAATGTCCCCTGGGGGTCAAAGTCTCCCCAGTTGAGAACTAGTCATATACAGAAAGTGCTTATGGACAAAATAAGGATGCAATAAATACTAATTAATACTGGCAGGATTCCTACTTGATACTTTCAGAAAGCACTCAGTCTTATGAAAAGAAATAAAAGTCAAAGGTGTCTTCCAGAGAAAACTATAATTCAATACCCATCATATCCATTCCCCCACCTGCTGCACAAAAAGAAACACATACCATAAAGAATAGTCTATCAGCATTCAATAAACTTTTCTACTTCTAAAATACACACACACACACACACACACACACACACACACACACACACATCCTTGTTTTCATAAAGGCTATTTCTTTTTTGTTCTCACTTCTCCTAAATAATTCCTCTAATTCATCTTTGTTTATCCATCATTCCATCATTGAAAGATTGGTTTTAGTGCCTACTCTTACCTCTTCTGGAGCTCCATTCCCTTTTCCTGGAAATTCTCATCAATGTCGACTCCTTCCCAGTGAGTTGGTGGCTTAAACCTCTCAGTCAGACCACTCGCCTCCATTCCAGACTAATATTTCTAATTGAGTAGATTAAAAGAACAACCAACCGAAAAGGCACTCGTATTATGGTTGTACCGTAGTCCTCTAGGCTTCTGAAGTTTATGTTTGGTATTTAATATCCAAGGAAAGTTATTTGAACCCACATGCCGCACAATGGTAGACAGCTGAATTCCCTGCTCGGTATGTTTAAAATGTCTTCTAAGTGAGAAAGCTACATATACTCTCTGGGCAGTCATTTCTTCTTTAGAATTCCACTTCCCAATCCAGTTCTCTTTTCATCTTGCTTCCGCCTATTCTTCTAAATCTCTTTCGTTTAAAGAATGAACAAAATGTTGCTTTGGTGAAGTAACAATAAGCATAATCCTGTTGTTTTTCAAAACTCTTTTACCAAAGATTTGAGGATAACAAAATGAAAAACAAAAACACAAAATCATTAAAAACTGCATAATAGCTGCTCTTTCCAAGGTTTATAAGCCATCCCTTCCATTGAAAAAGTCTAGTGCTCACTGTCTCTCTTCACATTGTTACTAGGTTTCTGTTCTTCCCTCTCAGACTGTTTTCTTTCCAATTATTTCATCCCGCACTCACCCTGGCTAGAACACAAAAGTCAACTTTGGTTTTCTACCTCTCATTTTCTATCACAAAATTCTGTAAAATCTACCTTTCCAAAATTAAAATTTTGCCTCTGCTTTTCCCTCTGTATTCCTAATGAATTAATTTGTATCCACTTACTCAAATTATTATAATTTTCTGTTTCTCTCCATTTATATAAGATGTCCAATAGGCAGATATATATAGAAAAAGTTATATTGGGGTGGGAGGAAAGGGAGATAAGGTGAAGATGGCTAACGGGTACAAGACATATTTTTGAAGTGATGAAAATGTGCAAAAACTCGATTGTGGTGATGGTTGCATAACTCTGAATACACTAAAATCCTTTTAATTTTACCCTCTATAATGGTGAATTATATTTCAATAAAGCTAATTAAATAAAACCTAAGGGATAAAAACAGGTAGTCTGAGATTTCACACTACTTGCAAGTAAACCAGTTAGCCTGCCACAGACTCAAGGATGATGGCAAAAGATACAGCATTCCTGGGTCAGAGACAAATGACTTTATTACTCATAGCACAGCTAACACCATGAACATCATCACATTTGCCTCAATTCCCCTTGCTCCTGAGTTTCATGGGGTGACACAAACAGGCCTGGGTGGATATATGCAAGTGGTAGGTTACATTACATGAATGGAATCCCAAGCTTCAGAAATCTGAACCTTTTATAATGGGCACTAACCCTGCCTCCTTTGTTCCTTGCTCCAGTGAAAGACATAATCTCCATCTCCCAAGATAGTAAGCAAACCTGCCCTTTGCTCTGGAGGAAGATACTATAGTTTCCAAGGCTATTTTGCTGTAAAAACATACTTGAAAAGATGGTCCAAAATGAGGGGCAATAAGTGCCTCATTCATTTAGACATGCAGAAACATGAGAGATCCATGAAAAATTTTTCCCAAATAGATGGTAATTCAAGAATTTTCCATAGCAAGAGAGAATGTTAAAAATCAAATCTGGAGTGAGACCCAAAACAAAAGCCCAAGACAGTCTTATGTTTTCATTATGCTGATACATAAAGCAGATGGAAAGTGGAGTATAAAATATGGGGAAGGATGAAGTGAAGAATTGTAAAAGTCAAGACAGGAGAATAGACAGAGTACTGGGCAGATAACATGGAGTGGTTCCGGATATTTAGTTGATTGTTATTCTTTATAACATCTGCTGTATTCTCTGTGAAGCTTTAGGAAAGCTGTCAGGATATGGCCCCAAATGTACTGTATAGTCATCTAACTAGCTACTCAGGCTGCAATCACACCTCTCCTAGTTTTTGTTTTTTAGGCTGGAGTGCAGTGGCCTGATCATAGCTGACTGCAAACTCAAACTCCTGGGCTCAAAGAGTCCTCACGCCTCAGCCTCTTGAGTAGCTAGGACTATAGGCATGCACCATCATGCCCAGCTAATTTTTTATTTTTTGTAGAGATAAGGTATCACTATGTTGCACAGGCTGACCCTGAACTCCTGGCCTCATGCAATTCTCCCACCTCAGCCTTCCACAGTAATGGGATTACAGTCATGAGCCAAAGTGCTTGGCCTCTCATAGTTTTAAAATATGGCTCTACTACTATCACTCCCTTTAGCGTAAAGTTCAAACTTCTTATAGCCCTTGTATTCTTTCTTTAATAAGGGAGCGTCTTCCTAAAATAAAGGCAGTCCTTCATATCAAAAATCCACCACTCACTGATGCATGGAGGAAATTTATATTTAGCATCAAGTTTGTTGTCCATATATTGCAATATTTTCTGATCTTTGACATTGATAGCCTGGCTAGGGAACCTAGCCAATATTCAACTAATGAATAAAGATTACAAAAACAGAACTGAATTAATTAAAATTCCGTTGCTCCACTTTCTTTGAACATACAAATGTGGCCCCTTCTTGGCCAGTCTGTCAAGACAAAAGAATATTAAGGATGAAAGAAGTAAAGTAGTAGAAGAAGTAAAATATATTTAGTTTCATTTTGTGCCTTTATTCAAAAATTACAGTTTCCTTGTCATTTCAATGGGTAGAATATTTTAAGGCAAATCTACCCTATCTGCAGCAATCATTCCTAGTTTTCTCTTCCATCTGTAATCCAGGCTTAAATCATTTTATCATATCACAATTCCTTTTATCTAATTGCTTCATTCCCTTTGTATTATAGCCTAAAAGCTCTCTTTTACAAAGCTACCTAATGATTGAATTAAGTCCCTGTTTAACCAGATGTATCCATTTTTGAGTGGCTTAATTCTATCTTCATGAAAGGGAAAGTAATATTTTGCATAGAATGAAATTGAAAGTCTGAAAATTTGGCCACAACCAATGAAAGTAGAAATAAAATTAGCCAAGAAGAATGTGTTCTCTAATTTAATTAAATTGTAATATTTTGAATTCTCTGATAGAAATTTGGATCTCTCTCACAACATTGAACTATAGAGAAAACATTCTTCACTTCCATGAACCAAAGGCCTGAGGAGATTGTTTTTTTATTGGCTTCTTTTCTTTTCTTTTCTTTTCTTTTCTTTTCTTTTGTTTTTTGAGACAGAGTTTCTCTCTTGTTGCCCAGGTTGGAATGCAGTGATGCGATCTCAGCTCACTGCAACCTCCACCTCCTGAGTTCAAGTGATTCTCCTGCCTCAGCCTCCCGAGTAGCTGGATTACAGACATCCACCACCATGCCCAGCTAATATTTTGTATTTTTAGTACAGATGGGGTTTCACCATGTTTGCCAGGCTGGTCTCGAACTCCTAACCTTAGGCAATCCACCTGCCTCAGCCTCCCAAAGTGGTGATATTACAGGCATGAGCCACCACGCTGGCTGTTTTTTGTTTTTTTTTAAGTTCCTGAGGGTAATTTCTAAGCATGTCTTATATTCTATTTCACCATTCTCTACATATTGGACATCCCAGTCCCCCTGAATATACATTAGAAATGAGAGTACAATAAATACCACCAACGTGTGACATTATTTTCGTGTAATGGGTAATCACCATGCATCACCAAATATCTTCTAATATGCAGAGGTAATAGAATTCAAAATTACATATCCCTGTCTTTAAGAATCGGAATGTGAATGTAATTTTGATTCTGCCTATTAGATTCCTATGATAAATATATGAGACTTTAATTTGAGTTAACAAGAAGATAGAGGCAGAATATGATGTGCCTGCTTTGCTAGCATAGATTGTGGTTAGAAGTTTGAGGTTCTTGAATCAATGGTTGTTCCTTAATTCAACAAGGAGCTTCCAGTTTTACCAGGTTTTTGCTGAATGAATGAAAGAGTTAAGGCAACAAGGCCCTGGAGATGACAGGTCCATTACATACTTCTGCTTCTAAATGTACTGAACATGGCAGAAGCAATAACAACTTTGGTGGCTTAATTCTGTGATACGATTTTGAAAGTTGATCAAGGAATTATCACAGCTGTACTTCTCTGTTCTTTCCTGATATTATGGAAAGTCACAGGCACCCATGAAGCTGACTGAGGTAAATAAAAGAATTAAAAAAAAATCAATTATCTTTAAAGAAATTTCATTATATGCAGAAATTTAAGAATCATAAAATAAATAAGTAGAAGTGCATCAAATCAAAAAGCAACCTATGGAATGGGAGAAAATATTTGAAACCATATATCCAATAAGAGGTTAGTATCCAATGTATGTAAGAAATTCATACAACCGAATAGCAAAAACTCAGTCCAATTAAAAATGAGCAAAAGACGTGAATAGATGATTTTATAAAGAAGACGTACAAAAGGCCAAGAGTTGTATGAAAACATGCTCAACGTCACTAATAATCAGGGAAATGCAAATTAAAACCACAATGAGATAGCACCTGACATCTGTTGGGATAGGTATTATCAAAAAGTAAGAAGATAAAGAGTGTTACTAAAGATGTGGAGAAAAGGGAACCATTATATATTGTTGGTGGGATTGTAAATTAGTACAGCCATTATGGAAAACTATATAGAGATTCCTCAAAAACTTAAAAATAGAACTACCATATGATCCAGAAATCCCACTACAGGATTATATCCAAAGGAAATGAAATCACAATCTTGAAGAGACACCTGCACTCACATGTTCATTGTGGCATCATTCATCATAGCTAAGATACGGAAACAAGTATCCATCAGTAGGTGAATGGACAAAGATGAGATACATAAAGGCAATGCAATACAAGCCTTAAAAATGAAAGAAATCCTGCCATTCGTGACAACATGGATAAACCTGAGGACATTATGCTAGGCGAAATAAGTCAGCCACAGAGTGACAAATACCGTGTGATCTCACTTACGGGTAGAATTCATAAAGTTGAACTCAGAGAAACCAAGAATAGAAAGGTGGTTAACAGATGTTGAGGGGTGGGGGGAATGGGGATGATGTTCATCAAAGGGGAATAACATACAGCATGGTGACTATAGTTAATAATATTATATTATATACTTGAAATTTACTAAGCCAGTAGATTATAAATATTCTCATCAAAGGTAACTATAAGGTGATGAATATGTTAATTAGCTTGATTGTGATAATCATTTCTTAATGATATATAGCAAAACATCACAGCATATAACTTAAATATAAAAATAAGTGCACAAATGTAGTGAGAAATAAACTATAAGGCAAAACACATTTGCAAAGGGGCATTTTTATTACATTAAATCCAAATCCTTCTCAAATTAATTTAAAAAATTGAACAAAACCCTCTTTAGATAAAAGTCTGTAAGTCTTCTGTATTTCAAAAAATATCTCTTTCTTATCCCAGAATAAACTCTTTCAGCTTCAAAATATACACAGTAAAGACAAAATTATCACAAATAGTGCCATAAAGTAAAAATACTATTATTGAAATTTTGGAATGTTTCCTTCTATATATTCTTTATTCAAAAATACCTGTTTTGTGTAGCTTTGATTTTATTATAGAAACTATTTCATAAACCACCTTTTTCATAAAACCATAAGAATTTTTCATATCATTTAAACTCTTCAAAAAATTACACTTAATTTCTGCATAGTATTTTATAAAAGGGAACACTTCTTTCCATTTACAGCATTTTATACAGTAAATGGAGCAATTTTCCAAAACACTCATGTCATTTTGAAACACCTCTTACTCTTCCCCATGGAGATGGAACCAATTACCAGGCTTGCTCCCTCATTCATTCATGTCTTCCTTCTTTCAGTCAACAAGTATACTTTAAGGACCTGTAACAAGTCAAGAACTGTTTCAAAGCTGAGGAGAAAGTAATGAAAACAGAAAAACATCTTAACCTCACATTGCTGGCATTTGAGGTGGGTTTAGGGTAGCAAGATGAAATATACAAAATAGGTAAGTAAAACATGGTAGGATGGTTGATGTCAAGTTCTAAGGAGACAAATAAGGCAGGTTAGGGGGATGTGAATCCCAGGAATTGCTATTTCAGATAGGGCTTTTAGATCAGTTTCCTAGGGCTGCCATAACAAAGTGCCACAAATTGCATGTTTTAAAACAGAAATTTATTGTCCGACAGTTCTGGAGGCCAGGATCTGAAATCAAGGTGTCAGCAGGATCATGTTCCCTCTAAAACCTCTAAGAAAATTCTTCCTTACCTCATCCTAGGTTCTAGTGGTTTGCTGGCAATCTTTCACATTCCTTGGCTTGCAGTAGCATAATTTCACCTTCATTGTCTCATGCATGGTACTGTCTCTGTGTGTCTGTATTCACATGGTCAATTTCTTACAAGGGCCAGTCATATTATCATAGGGACCCACCCTAATCCAGTATAACCTCATCTTAACTAATTATACCTGCAGTTATCTTATTCCCAAATAAGATTACATTCTGAGGTGTTGAGGATTAGGACTTCAACGTATCTTTTTTTGGGCAGAGTTCAATCCGTAGCAGCTGCCAGGAGAGCTCTCATGAAAAAAAAACAACTTTTAAATAATGGCTCCAACAAACATGAGAGGATGAGTCATGGGGATATGTTGGGAAAGAATGTTCCAGGCAGAGAAAATAGGAAATGCAAAAGTCCTCAAGCAAAAGTATTCCTGCTATGTGCAAAAAACAATGTAGGCTAGAATGACTGAAGCAGAATAAGAAAGAAGGAGAGTGGCAGGTCACTGGGTCAGGAACTAACAAGGGCCCAGATGGCCTGCCTTGTAGGCTATGGTAAGAACTTTAGTTTTTACCATCATATAGACAAAAAGTCATATTCACAGATGAGTGATACAATCTGCCTTAGTTTCTAACAGAGTCACTATGTTGGTATTAGATTGACTAGTCCAAGGAGTAATGAAAGGAACCCAGTTGGGAAGTAATAGCAAAATGCCCAGGTGAGAGATGATTGTGAGGGAACCAGAATATTAGCAGAGGATTTGGTGAGGGGTGATCAGGTTCTGAATGTGTGCTGGTAGTAAAATCTATCAGATAGGGGTGCATTGATGACGCTGAAAAGACATCCTAGAGTAGATGAGAAGATGGCATTCAGTACACAAGTTCAAGGATCGGCCTTTGCTAAGAGCGTGGCTGTTGGGTGACTGCCATTACCGACATTCTCAAGTGGGTAAAGGCAATCAATCAAGATCCAGAGGGCAGGTTTTGGTCCTTTTCTTCTTCCCTCATGTCTTAGTCTGCTCAGGCTGCCACAACAAATACCACAGACTAGATGAAGTAAACACAAAACGTCTATTTCTTATAGTTCTGGAGACTGGAAATCCAATAGCAACGTGTTAATGAGGTTGATTTCATTCTGAGACCTTTCTTCCTGGCTTTTAGGCACCTGCCATCTCACCATGTGTTCATGTGACTTCTTATTTGTGTGCAAGCAATGGAAGAGCACTCTGGATCAGGGTCCCACCCTTAGGGCATAATTTAACATTAATTTTTTCCTTAGAGGCTCAATGTCCAAATATAGCCATATTGAAGGTTAGGGATTCAACATATGAATTGCAAGGGATGTAAACATTCAATCCATAACACCTCTCAATCCAGATTGTTGAGAAATAGTGATCTGAATTCGTACATCTGCCCTTCAGATTCAGTCTTCCACATAAGAGAAAGAAGTTTCTAGTCTAGCCTTTCTGGCTGTCATATAAAGCCAAACTAAGTTTTATCAGTTATAAAGGTGATATTTACTTTTATATAGACTGACATTTTAGCTTTGTTATATTCCATTGAGTGGATATACCATATTAACTATCTCTCCATTCTTGGAAATTTTGTTTTTTCTAATCTTTATTCATTAATCAAAAAGGTTTTATAACTTTCCTTACACATATCTTACATATTTCCTGTTAAATTTAGTTCACAGTGGTGGCTTATGCCTGTAATTCCAGCACTTTGGGAGGCCGAGGTGGGAGAATCACATAAGGCCAGGAGTTTGAGACCAGCCTGGGAAACATAATGAAAGCCCATCTCTAAAAGAAAATTAAAAATTAGCCAGATGTGGTAGCTTACATTGTAGTCCCAGCTACTTAGTGAGCTGACGTGGGAGGATAGCTTGAGCCCAGGAGGTCGAGGCTGCAGTGAGCCATCACCACGCCACTGTAATCCAGCCTAGACAACAAAACAAGACCCTATCTCAAAAAAAATACTTACTAAATTTTCCTTTTGTGTGTATTTTCTTTAATTAGGACACTTTTATAAGTGTATATTAATATGGTCTATAAATAATGATATTTTTTGTCATTTCCAAAATTATAGTTTCCATTCCTACCTCAAGTTTAACTGCATATTACAAAACTTATCCAAAAAATAGGTTAACAAATAATGGTGTTATTGTTATTGTCATCATTATATGTTTCTAATTTCATTGAGAATGTCTTTAAAGTTGTACTGCTAAACATAACATTAGCTGTTTGCTTAAAGCAAATACTGTTTATGATATTAGCATAGAATCCTATTTCTGGGTTTATTTTTAAGAGAATAATTGGGATTTTTAAATAGAATGGTTGAAATGTTATTGAATGCCTTTTCCTCATCTCTTGAAAAGAATGGTTTTAATATATTTGATCTATTGATGGAATTTGTAATGTCTTAGCTCATTTAGGCTGCTCTAACAAGCAACATAAGCCAGTGGCTTTTAAAAAAAACAACAGAAATTGATTTCTCACAGTTCTGGAGGCTGCAAAGTCCAAGATCAAGCCACTGGCAGATTCAGTGTCTGGTGGGTGCCCACTTCCTGGTTTATAGAAGGCATGTTTTGTAACATCCTCACATGGCAGAAAAAGGCAATAGCTTTCTGGGGTCTGTGTTATAAGGAAACTAATCATAATCATGATGGCTCTGCCGTCATGATCTAATCATGTCCTAAAGTCCCCACCTCCTATTCTAATACCACCACCTTGGGGAGGGGGGTAGAATTTTAACATACAAATTTTGGAGAACACAAACATTCAGACCAAAACATATCATATTAATCTATATCTTGACATTACACCATCCTTGCATTTCTGGGATACTCTCAGATCACGTATGAATGAGCTAGGTTAACAAAGCATAAAGGTCATGTAATGAAACTCATATTAACAGCCACTTCCACATTTAGGCACTTCGCTATTTTAAAAAACAGTATATTGAAGTATTTTTAATTCTATGTTCATGAGTATTAACTATTTTCATGTTGGGAATGTAAGCACAAGAAGTTAAAAATGTACTCTGCAATTATGTTGGAAAGACCTGTCACCAAAAAACAAAAAGAGGAAGATATGCTCTCATATCATTTTTCATATCATTTTCCTGCATAATTTTTGGCAAACATCTAAATGTAGCTATTTGCAACAATCAAGGAAATCAAATTATTGGATAGAGTGAGTCAAATAATATGAACAATATTACTAAATGACTGAATTCTTCATTTTCCAAGGCTGTTTAAAAGCTTATATAACAAAAATGCATATGAATGTCTTTTCAAGAATGAACATTTTATTTCAGCATTGTCTAAAATGTGCCAAGATAAAATTGGTCTAAATTACACAGTTGCATTGACTAATCCCTTTGAAATTTCTTCATCTATAATAAGAAGGCTAAATATAGTTCCTAGAAGTAATATTGAGCAAAAACCAATTGACATCTTTGAGTCTTTTATTTCATGAGAAACTTGGGATATGAGTTCTCAGAAAATAATTGTCACTTTGTTTATCACATTTATCTTTTCATAAACCAGAGTTTAATAACGCTAGTTATGAGGGGATGTAAAAGTGTGTATCTATTCAGCAAACCTGAAATATATTTATCTGACTTTAAAACACCGCATATATAATGCCAATTTTCTCTAATTTTTTTGTTTTGAAAATATTAAAACTACAGAAAAATTGAAAGGTAAGTACACATATACTCTTCATCAAACTAAACATTTTGCCACACTTACCTCTTCCTCTATTTTTTTGTGATTAACTATTTGACAGGAAGTTGGAGATGTTGTATTTATGCCCTACTGCAACATACGTATCCTAAGAATAAGACAGTCACCTATATTACTATACTAAGAAAGTCCATTTTAATGCAATAATATCCAAAATACACTATACATTTCAGTTGTCCTCAAAAGAAGTATCTTTCTTTTTTCCTATCCAGGAATTAATCCTTACCTTTGGTGTTCTGTCTCTTTACTTTTTTTGGAATTAGGATGGTGCTTTCCTCCATCTATATTTTGAGGGGTTTTTTTTTGTTTTGTTTTAAATGACACTGTGTTTTGTTCAGGCCAGTTGTCTTGTAGAATTTACCTACATTCTGGATTTGTCTGCTTATTTCCTCATGATGAAATTGTTTAAATATTTTGGCACAAACATATTACATAAAGGATGTTACATACTTTTTACTGCACCATACCAAGAAGCATTATCAGTGATGATGCTAAATTTGATCATTTATTTAAGGCTCTGACTTAAAGTTGTAATTTTTTTCTTTGTATTTAGCAAATAATCTGTTGGATAATACTCTGGCATCTTATCCATATCCTATTCCCTAAAAATTTTTTACACCATGGTTTTAACACCTATTGGTCATCTTTTCCTGAATCAGTTATTATAGACACTGCCTATTTTAACACAATAAAAATACTTTCCATATCTGAGAACAACCTATGTGCTGTATTTGTAGCTGTCTTCTTTTTAGATCCTCTTTGTGCACTGTAACAGTTAATTGCATAGCAAATCCATCAATTTATTGCATCAGTATCAAACAACAGAAGTTTGACATATTTTGTTTTATATTTCAAAATATTGTAAATGTCTTTATGAATTTCTTTGAACAAAGTGAGCTTTGTATAAATGGTTATAACATGCTACCAATGATTTCTCTCAAACCATGGCAAAGGAAATACACATAATGGTACCCTTTTGTCTAAAGTGCATCTCCTACCTCGGAGAAACCATTTCCTCCTTCCTAGTTCAGTGTTTTCATCCAGGACATCATTGTTTACATGACTATTTAATTAAACCAATTATCACAAAGTAATCCCAGTTTCATCATTACAGTCCTTTCTCTTACTTAGAAGTGCTCAGAATTTACACCCATTTGACAATTAAAGCTCCAAAACAGTTACTAAAGCCTTTTATATCTAGTTTTCATTAGTTCATATTAAACGATTCATTGGCTTGATTTTCACTTCAGTGAGCCCTCTCATAAAATCTGGTGAGACATCGTGGTGATATAGCACGTGAAAAGAAATGAATTAATACATCAGCAAAAACACTGCCAAGCTGACTATCTTAACACATTTTATTATCTCATGGATATACTTGTCACTCATATGAGAGATATATCAAAATGAGCAGAGTGAGGACTCTAAGCAGTTTTAAGGCTGAAGGGATGAAATGAGGCACAGGCTCTGCTTTCATTTACGGAGCCAGGTGTGTAGTCAGCAAGTCTCTCTGGAGAGGCATTATTCAGTGGGCAGTTTCCCAGTATTATAGAGGTTCCCATTAATGCCCCTGCAATTAAGGTTTTTATGGCATTTTACTATTTGAGACCATAATTTCAGATTGGTACATAGGTTGTGTGTGTGTGAGAGAGAGATTTATTTTAACTTATAGTAAATGCTGAGTGCAAACTCAGCTTTATTGCAGAATGACTGTATGCATGGCACATGTGTATATATGTGTGATTGTATATTTCTGTATTACAGAAATGTGCATCTTTTTATATCTGAAAGCTTAAACATCAATATTTTTAAATCCAGTAATTTTAAAGGATATACTTTCTTAAGTTTATTCCTGGGAACTTAGAGAATGCAACAAAAACTGTATTTGCTTTAAAAAAAAAACGATAGTAGTTTGGATAATCTTCTAAATCTAAGTAAATCATTTCTTATAAATGAAGTCAATTATGAAGATGATTTAAATGCTGTTGTTGATCATTGGCTGTGTCTAACAATGTCTGGTAAGATGGAAAGCAGTAAGAACATAGAAACACAGGTACAAGAAACAGCCCTCTGAAATGCAGCAGCCACCTCCATTCTCCTCTAATAATATTAATAAAAAATATCTGCCTTAGGATAACTAGGTCTTCAACTTTTCAAAAATACACCTAGACAAAATTTACATATCCTAAGAGATAGATATGGTGCTTTGTAAACTCTAAAAAGTTATAAACATTTATAAGAATATAGAGACCAGGGGCTGTACATTAACTCACCAAAGGTAAATTGCTTTCACATTTTCCAATCAAGAACACAACAGTGGTTTTTATGTCTGGAAACTGAATTTGGCCCAACAGCAAAAATAAGAGATGCAACTTCATTTTATAGTGATGTGAAGGCATATCTCACTTCCTGAGACCAAATGTAAATGTGAGGTCAGAAGCACATTCAAACCAGCTCTTTCATTTGTTCATATGTTAATGTTAAAAATCTTTAAGCCTGTTTGACATCTCCAGAATATAAGATTTTTCATTGGAAGACATTTTTGTCATTTTTGAAAAATTTTTTAGAGATGAAGCCTCACCCTGTTGCCCAGGCTAGAGTGGATTGGTATGATCATAGTTCACTACAGCCTCAACCCCCTGGGGTCAAGCAGTCCTCCTGCCTCAGCCTCCTGAGCAGTTAGGACCACAGATGTACACCACCATGGGTGGCTAATGTTTTATATGTTTGTAGAGATGGGGGTCTCACTGTGTTGTCCAAGTTGGTCGTGAATTCCTAGGCTCAAGCAATTCTCCTGTCTTGGTCTGGGATTACAGGCATGAGCCACTATGCCTGGCCTTGTCTGTTATTTTTTAAACTCTTTATCCCTAGGCTGGTAAATAGTAGGTGTTCAACAAATATTTGTTGAATGAGCATTTGTTGTTCTTTTCTCTAGTTGCAGATCCTTCTCTTGTTGCTTAAGCATTGAGCTAAAGTATTCATTATACTTTTCAGAATGCTCTTCTCTCCCTAAACTCTCTTCATTAACACATCAACTCAGGGCTTCCTCCAACTTCTCTCTAGATATTGGTCCAAAAGATACATCTCCAATACTAACTATTCTCACAAGTTCTAATTTCTCCATTAGTTAGCTGATGCTTCACCTCTTTGTCTTTCATGGATTTAAAATTTGATATAATCATAAAGAGCCCTGGATTTGGAATCAGAAGATACTATATCACATCCTAGCTTTGTTAGCTACAAACTCTGCACTGAAGTTAAATGACATTATCTGAGCCTCTGAACTTCTGTTTCTTCATCTATAAAGTAGAGATGAAAATAATTAACTCCCTAAATTTATGACAATACAATTAAATTTTTGTGAAAAGCTTTTTGTGAAGCCCACAGCATTGTATACATGTAAGGGAGTTATCATTGTCATCATTATTCCTCATGCCAAGCTTGTGTCAATTTCCCCATTGGTTTATAAGATCAGTCTTTTTACTTGACTTCCTACTTGGCTAGAAGAGTTAGGAGACCCTAGTAGCAGATTACTTTTCCTAAAGCACAACTTAGATTATGGTATTCCTTTATGCAAAATCCTTCCATGCTTCCCTGTTTATCTATTCCAATGTCCAAACTCTTTTGTCTTGACTTTAAGATCACATGTTACTTTTTCTTCTGTGATTCATTTGATCCTTCCTCCTATTCATTATGCTCCTGTGAAATATTATTTCACATATTAGTCATCAAGCTTTTCCTCTTTCAATTCCCTTTTCAAATGGCTTCTGTCTCCTTGAATTCCATTTCTCTTCTGGTGTTCAAATCTTGTCCTTCAAGACTCAATACACCTGGTGTGTTAGTTCTGCTCCCCCAAGAAACAAATGTCAAGATGGGATTAGATATGAAAGAGATTATTTTTTTTCAGAAAAGGCCTGTAAAATCTAAAGAGGAGGGAGAAGAAGGCAAGGACGTACAAGTCTGAAACATGTGATGAAAAAGTAAAAGGAAGGACAATCATGGAGGAAGTGTATTATCCTTCAGCAGAGTTTTGTGAAAGTTTCAGCCAGACCAATGTGAAATCTTCAATTCCAAGTCTCCTATTAGAGAAGCTACACATCTCAAAGGAATAAGCCAGAATTAGAATCACCACTCCTATGACTGAATATTTGTGTCCCCTCCACCAAATTCATATGTTGAAATCCTAATCTTCAGGGTGGAGGTAGGAGTGTTGGGAGGTGATTAGGTAGTCCACCCTCATGATTTGGATTAATGAACTTATAAAAGAGGCTGGAGAAAAATTCCTCATCCCTCCTGACATGTGAAGGCAAAGCTAAAATGCATAGTCTATGAACCAGAAAGTGGACCCTCACCAGACACCAAATATGCTGGCACCTTCATTGTGAAACTACCAGCCTCTAGAACTATGAGACATAAGTGTCTGTTGTTAGTAAACACCAAGTCCATGGTATTTGGTTATAGCAACTCACACGGACTAAGACACATGCTCAGTCCTTAGCTCATTTGATCCTATAGAAAGGGTGGCCTAAGCTCAAAGACAGCAGTAGATCCAGAGGGCCACCTGTTGGAACTTGCAGTTGACTACTTTCCCATGAGCAGGGAATCTTAGTGGTATATTTTCATGGCCTCCATGCATGGCAACCTATAAGATGTTTCACCCATCCTTCTACTCAACCATCATAGAATGTTACCTCTGAAACTCTCAAGAAACTTATTACTTTCAACCTAAAATTTAGTTACATATGTAATAGCTTTCCTACTAGATTATAAGCTGTTTTAGGAGATAAACCATTTCTGTTTCATTTTTGTTTTTTTAATGCACACATTGGATTTGAAATACAGCTGTGGACTGTGTAGCCATGAGGGAGATGCTCTGAGGGACTAAAATATAGTTGTCGGGGGAGAAACCATGTTTTCATTATCTATTTGTAACAAACTACTTTGAAGTTTAGTAGGTAAAGTAGCAGAAACTGATTATCATTCCATGATTCTGTGGTTTGACTGGGTTGATCGTGAAGCTCCCTTTTTTTCATGAGATATCATATAGGCCCCCAGGTAGAATTAAAGGTCCAAATGGCCTCACTCATGTGGATGACTGCTGGGGCTGTTAGGCAGGGACTTCAGTTCTCCTCCATGTAGATTATTCCATATAGCTATTTGGCCTACCTCATATTATAGTATGTCCGGGATCCAAGGAAGATGTTTCAAGAAGACAGTTTAATGCCTGATTTTAATGTTGCATTGGCCAAAACTAGCCACATGACCAAGCCTAGAGTTGATATGGAGGGAACTCAGATGGGCATGACTATCAAGGGGCATGCGTCAGGGGGAGCCAACAAAGTCCCACACACCATTTAGATGATACATGAAAAACTGGTTCGTCAGAATTAGATAGTTAAAGTAATTGCAAGGAATAAAAAAAGGGTAGAGGAAATAGGAATAAAGAGATAAGATTTTGAAAAAAGATTTGACAGAAGAGGATAGACTATATTATCTTGAAGACTACTACTTTTGAAATTATATCACCAATTTTACATGGCAGTAACATAAATCTCAGACTTAAGCAAACAATACTAACTGGGGAGATGTCCAGATTAGACAGAGTTTTTTCAAATATCTATAAAACACACACACACACACACGCACACAAACACACACACACGCAGAGTTTTGTTTGAGAATCTCATAACATTATGCTCACAAACCTCACACAGGCTAGATTTTATTAAATATTGTGAGAATAGAAATCATATTTAAAAATCCAGAATACAATGAAAAATAGGAAGAGAAAATACAATTAAAAATAGGAAGAGAAATTAACATTAGCAATTTTAGAGTTGTAGTGCCTTTGACCCATTTCATTTCTAAAAGCATTCAGCCAACTACAATGACTATATAATTAACCAAATAGAGAATATTTCAAGATAAACTTTCAGCAAATTATCTTAGTGTTTAAAATGAGAAGATTTTCAAACTGTGGGGCAATTTCTCCAAAGGGATTCACTGTACCCTTAGGTGTCTGGAGCTAGTAATGAAGGGTCCTTGGGCTGTTTTATAAATTTAGAAACATAAGATATATCAGCTAAAGTAAAGCAAATCACCAAGATATTTTTCTTTTGCCTGAACTTGTATCAAGCCAGTATAATAACCTTAGTTTTTATCTAATAATCATAAGCTCAGTTAGAAATTTGCTTATGTCTTTTTACTATGAAATGAGAAAATATTTTTAGCTTTAAGAGGAGAACTATGTCCTCAGGACCTCGAATAGTCCTTGATTTACAGTAGACAACCAATGGTATTTGTATAATAAATAAATGAAAGCAAATTAATCTGGTGATTTAGTAGAGAAAATATCTCCAAACACAGGATTCATGAAAGCAAAACTATAAATGAAGTCTTTGTTGAGAAGATAGGGAGTCTTATGTCTTCTACGTACTAAAATATACCAACCAATATCACTAGAGTCATTACTAAATATGAGTAACTACATACTCCCAAACCAATGAACTAATGTCTACGGTGATTGGCTCCAAATGTTAACTGGGTAATCACTGGACAATGAACAGCTATTATTTTTATCTTAAACATGATTTTAAGAATCATTTTGATGTATTGATGTAGTGGAAATTGAAGCAGAAGGTTTTCTGTACTGTAACTTCTGTATTAATTATGGCTTCGGTTTTATATATGTCCCACTCATTGTTGCTAGGGCTATAGAATTGTAACCCTCCTGCCCCCACACATGGCAACTTGATCATTGAAGAGTATTTTAGATGTGAGAATATATATTTCCTTTTTCTTTAGGACACCAAGTTACTTAAAATAATTGCTTATATTTTAAACTACCCAATTCTAGGGCATTCATAATGCTTTTGAGGCCACTTCTCTTATCTCTACAAGGGGGGTCACATACTCAGGTTCTTCTTACACAACTCTAAGGGGTAACTTGATGACTTGTCTCTAAAGTCACTCATGGAACTGAGGAAAGAACATAGCTTGCTGACCACAATTCTACACCACATTTTCTAGTACACATTTCATCAACTGTACTATATTTAAAGTTCTGAAAAGCATCACACCTGCAAATTTTTTTTTACTAATTTTACCTAATACATTAATTCAAAATGTATGTATTTGAAGTATTACATCATATACTCACTAAAAAAATAAAAATCAATAGCCAATAAATATTACTATATAACCAAAAGGTGCTTTACTGAACTCATAAATTCAAATTCTGAGGTGACCTAGAATAAACAAAATATATATGCTTTTCTCAGGTAAATTGTGTATGCAAGCAAAATTTAACCAAAACATTTCTTCTAATATCTAATATGATTATAAAAGTTTTGATGACTTATACATTTTGATATTTATCCTATATTTACATGACAGCCTAGAATGGCTCTATTAGCAGTGTCATAATATATGCCTATAAATTTAAAACTATAGTTATATATATTACCAGGAGATGAATGCTCATGTATAAAGTATATTTCCAAAGTAAGCATAGTAATATATTTGTCTAGGTCTTAAATATATGAGAACATATTACTCCTTTCATTACTTTATGTGCAATTTTTCAAGATATACAAATATCATTGAAACATTTAAGTGCTTTGTGAACATATCATTGAAAGGCCTTAAACATCTTTGCAAATACTATTGTGAAAACATTTGTAGGATCAGGAATAAACTCTTCTGATAAACAAATCAGCTCAGTCACTGTGTAATACTAACTCTAGTAGAACATGGCTAAACATAATTAGATTCTCTTAAAAGAATAAGCCCTAAATAATCCTTCTTGTCATTTCAAATTGTTTAAGCATTTGAAAGATTAAATATTCTAATGGATTATTTTCAAGTTTTGAATCTTATTTTTAGTAGTAAGACTTTAAATATTATTGGCAGGGAAAACTAAGTGAAAATCACTCCTTATCTGGGAATGACAGTTACCAAATTGATAAAACAGAGCTTGACTGTGAAGGATAATTGTTTTTATGTCAACTAGGATTCTTTAACTTGATTAACTGTTGGAGTGCTGCACATTTTAAAAATATAAAAGTATAGTAAATGGAAATACAGCGTTTGTGAATATTAATATATTCACTAATTATTGTTTCAAAATGAGTTATTAGAGCCACTAGTTACATCAATAAAGGTAAATTTTGTTTAAGCAATAGGAGTTTCAGTTTTGAACATAATGAAATAGACTCCTTTTACCTTAGTCCTTCTGCTAAGTACAAGTAAAAATCCCCCCACATAATAAAGCAACATAAGAAGAGTTTGAAAGGTGGAAAGAAGAAGGCAGATCTTGGGATTTGAGGAATGACAGAGTAGTGAATTCCTAGGTTGTCTTTCTGTTTCTCACATATCCCTGACTAGGGGCTGGAGAAGCTGGCAATTCAGAAATGCCAATAGGCACAGACAAAAATTGGTCCAAGAAAAGACTGTTCTCTCTAGCCAAAGAACCAGGAAAAGATTGGCTTAGAGGAATAGCAAATCTCAGCCAACACCACAGGAAAAACAACATGTTCTTCCCACCTCATCACCATCACCTCTTCTTCCTCTCCAGTGGTGTCATCAGAGTCCAAGTGGAGAGCCTGGGCCTCCATCATCATCAGACAGCAGTGAGCAGCACTCTGCTTCTCCCATGCAGTGGTGGGCTTGGGCTTGCAACCCCACTCAGCTTTAAGAGGTGGTGTTATATTGCCCCAATCCTGCTAGTGCCAGAGGAGGGCCACTGGAGAAATTGGAACATCTCCCTGCACTGGCAGGAGGAACTCCTTCCCCTCCCAAATAGAGTGTTGGGCAGAATTTCAGAGAGCAGAGGACAGAGCTAGTAAAAAGCATTCTTCAAACTTATATAGAAAGTCCTTAGCAAATTATTAAGATGCCCACATGAGAAACCTACCAGATTTAATATGGCAAAAGATTTGAGAGCTGAACTACTGTGTGGAAAACCACACAAGTTTTCAGATTAGCCTTTGAGTACCACACAAAGAAGAGCAGAACAGCACTGCAAAGACTGAAAACTAAATTATCATTGTGACCGCAAAAGTAGGCCAGAGCATGTATGCTAATCCTAAACAAGGTAATGCCCAATAAAATAGAAGTTTTAAATAGGATCTAGAGTCTAATAACATAATACCAGAAATTTCTAGGATACATTTGAAAGTCATTGTAATATCAACAACCAGAACAATCACACTAGAATTATAGAATTAGAAATTCATAGATACCAAGGCCAAACGGACACAGTTATCAAAATTATCTGACAGAATTCCAGTGTAACTATCCAAAAACACTTCAGTGAGCAATTACAAACACTCTTGAAATAGAAAGTTTCAATGAAAGAAGATTTTTTTAAAAGAACTGAATGAAAATTACAAAATAGAAAAATACAAAAACCAACATAAACATTTCACTGGATGTACTCAATAACAGAATAGAGATAACAGGGGAAAGAATCAATAAATCTGAAGACTAATCAATGAAAAATTACCCAATTTGAGCAAAAGAGAGAAAATAGACTGAAAACAAAACATGAACAGAGCTTTGGAACCATGTAGACAATACAGAAGATCTAAAACTTATGTCATGGAGGTCCCAGAAGGAGAGGATAAAAAGGGTCAGGCTGAAAAACTGTTTGATAAAATCATGGCTAAAAATTTACCAAACTTGACAAGAAGAAAAACTCTATATATTCAATAAGATCAATGAGTCCACACAAGTTTTCAGACTAGCCTTTGAGTACCACACAAAGAAGAGCAGAACAGCACTGCAAAGACTCTGAAAATGCATAGAAATAAACTCATAGAATAAACTCATAGAAATCAATATTAAGACACATTATACTCAGACTGAAAACGAAAGAAAAATTCTTGAAAACTGCTACAGTAATATGGCCTATGAGGCAACAGTGAATCAAATGACAGCAGATCTCCTCTGAAACCATGGAAGCCAGAAGGAAGTGGCAAAACTTGCTTTAAGGGCTGAAAGGAAATAAATTCAATCCAGAGCAAATTTCTATATACCTCAAGAAAGAAGGAAAAATGAAGACATTTTCAGATGACAAAATTAAGATAATTTGTTGCCAGATGACCCAACCTAAGTAAACGGTTAGTAGGTCTGCAGTTAGAAAGGGAATGATAACAGAAGCAACTTGGTACATCAGAGGAGAAAAAATAATATTAGAATGGGAAAAATAGGAATAAATATAAGACACTATTCTCACTTATAAAGTTTATAAGTCTTTAAAGACTGTTGAAGACTTAAAGCTGCATTTCCAAATACACAAGCCACTTATGATTTGCAGCAATATAACATTTGAAATGCAGATACTCTGAGTAGAGATGTACTTTAAGTCTAAAATATACACTCAATTTCAAAGACTTAATGCAAAAAAACTGTAATGTATTTCATTAACAGTTTTGTTGATTATGTATTGAGACAATATTTTTGACAGATTAGATTAAATGAAATGTTACTGAAATTGAAATTAACTTTACCTGTTTCTGTCTCATTTTCTACTAATATATGTGGCTCCCATTTGTGACTTGCATTAAGTGTTTATTGTGTCATGTGCAGTTGCTGGATTAGGTGGACAGGTGTCAGAATGAGCTTGAGAAGTCTGAGGACGAGTAACTCCCAGACTAGTTAATCTGCTGCTGAGAGAAGAATAGGCACTTCTGCATTGGGCTGGGTCTGTCTCAGGATTGTCCGGACAAAGGATATGGGCATATTTCCAGGAGACCAGATGTAGGCCCAATGTGAGAGACAGCCTGGTGAGCTTGCACTGAATCTTGCCCAGGAATTTCACTCAGAGGGGCAATGGGAGAGTTTATGTGGCAGTGAAACACTGAGAACCAGGGAGAAGAAGATAGCAGGAGAGTGAGGGCATTACCTAGTCAAGGGAATTGTAGGAGAAGATTCTCATTGAGCCATTGGGGTCATGCAGATCAGTCTCCAAAGAACCCACAAGCGTATCCCATGAGGGAAAAGTTAGCTTTAAATGCCTACCTGCTCAAAGAGCGCATTTCATCTCTGAACAGTATTAGTCAAATGTCTAACTCCTTTCTTTTTGTCCTCTCCTTTCCCATGCCACTTAGGGGTCAGACACTATAACTGACAAGATGAAGAAGGGGCACAGAATGCCAATTGGAGAAACAGCAGACAACACCCCTCTTTCCTGCTTGCATTGGCTAGCCTTACCACAAGCACAAGCTGAGAAAGGGGGTGTATTATTCTGTTTTCATACTGCTATAAAGAACTACCTGAGATTGGGTAATTTATGAAGAAAAGACATTTAATTGACTCACAGTTCCTCAGGCTGTACAGAAGCATGGCTGGGAGGCCTCAGGAAACTTACAATCATGTCAGAACATAAAGGGGAAGTAAGCACATCTTACCATGGTGGAGCAGGGGATTGAGAGACCGAGAGAGAGACAGAGAGAGACTGAGACTGCTACACACTTTTAAACCATCAGATCTCATCGGATCTGGTGAGAATTCTATCACAAGACAGCCCTGGGGCGATGGTGCTAAACCACTGGAACCCCCCACCATGATCCAATCACCTCTGACCAAGCCCCACCTTCAATAAGTGGGGATTACAATTCAAAGTGAGATTTGGGTGGGGACACAGAGTCAAACCATATCGGGGGCACAGTTAGTATTTTAAATGAGCTTAAAATGTTGAATATTACCATGGACTGAAAATATTAATTACTGTCTGGAGATGTCATCATCTGAAGTGACTAGGTAAGCCTGAAGATTTGCCCTAAATTTCATCCAAGAAAAGAACTATGACTAGGGGAACAATTAATAATCAGAACGAATAAAAAGAGGAGAAAACAAGAATAAACATACTTTGTGCTTATATCCCACTAGACATGCTTGATCCGCACGGCAGCTATATTGGGAAGAAAGAGGAAAGACTAGAGGGGAAGCTGTTCACCTATACAGCAGTAGTATTTGAAGAGGCAGTAATGAGATTATTAGTGGTTTTTATTTTCCTATTCTCTGATAGGATTTTTTTTAATCTTATAACCTAATGGGATTCACACTTTAAGATTTCTTGTACCTCCGGATCAAAACAAAATGCCTCTCTTCAGTTAATATACAACTTTCTCTCAGAAAGATGGAATGGTTTCTTACTAAGAGCTGTTGCATGCCTACAAAATATTCAGATGCATTCAAACTACAGTTTATTCTTTAACATTTCAACACAATATATTAAACATCATTTTTACTATTATATATTTTGAAATTTTTAAGTTGCATTTAACAAAAAAAATCATTTATGGTGTGTTTAAAAGGGTTCGTTTTTAGTCTGAAGTTACTGTGGTAGAGTCAGAGATCTTAGGGTTGGGCACTGGAGATAACAGGATATTGGTACATGCGCGGAAATAATGCTTCATAGGTCCTCATTCATATTTCTTAACTTCACTTAAAAACCTTATATACGCACACATACATACAATATTTTATATATTCCACACCTTTTTTGCTCATAAAATTATGTATTTTTGGGAAATTTACTACAGAAATACATAGTTTATAATATCATTTGTTATCTTTCAGTGACTTTTTCAATAAGTTTTTCTATAAGAAATCTTTAATTTTTTATTACATATATTTAAGGTCATGCATTCCCGGACAATCAGAATGATTTAATTCAAAACTTTAGTTATAATTTTTTTTTTTTTGAGATGGAGTCTCGCTCTGTCACCCAGGTTGGAGTGCAGTGGCGCGATCTTGGCTCACTGCAAGCTCTGCCTCCTGGGTTCACGCCACTCTTCTGCCTCAGCCTCCAGAGTAGCTGGAACTACAGGTGCCCACCACCACGCCCACCTAAATTTTTTTTTTTTTTGTATTTTTAGTAGAGACAGGGTTTCACCGTGTAGGCCAGGATGGTCTTGATCTCCTGACCTCGTGATCCGCCCGCCTCAGCCTCCCAAAGTGCTGGGATTACAGGCGTGAGCCGCCACGCCTGGCGATAATATTTTTTAATTTATAAAAATGCCCAAACTCCTTCAGAGGAGCATTGGAATTTAATTAATCACTTGACTCATGAGAATATAAAGTGTTAGATCAGTGTGAAGATTTTTTTGTTCCAGTTTTTTCTTTCACCAGAGTGCAGAGCTGTGAATTAATTTCTACTTCACCCTCATAAAGAAAAATCTTTCTAATGTAAATAAGTATTACAAGAGATTATTTGAAGTGTCAGTGCAATAATTTTGCAGTCTGGGTGATGGTGAGTATGCAATTGAATGTCACGAGAGAAAAGATGTATAGAGAAACTTTCTTTATCTTCTTCATGTTGTTTTCATGTATCAGATGGGATCTGGTAGCTAAAACAGAGAAGTATGACTGAACTAGTAGAAAAACAAATCAAATATTATAAGAAGCTGATATGTTTACATTGAAAAAAGTAATACAAATACACATGTGCATGGATGTGTGTGTACGTATATATGTGAAGAGAGAGACAACGACACACACAGGGAATACCAGGAGTGTTGTAGACAGAATTCCAAGATGGCCTCCAAGTTTCTTGTTCTCTGCTACATTTGCCATGTATATGTTTTTCTCTTGAGTGTGGCCAGGGCTTATGAATATGAGGGGATACTCCATTTCCTTGATTAGATTACATAAGACATGATCATGGCAAACTTGAGAGATTAATTCTCTTGATGACTTTTTAAAAAATAAATTGTGATGCTATGAGAAGGCCAAGGCCTAGGCTAGCCAAGGCTAGGACCAGAGGGAAGCCTCAAGGAACTGAGAATGATCCCAGAGCTGAGCTACTTTCTGCAGCCTCTACAGAAAGCATATTTTCTAGCTGTTTCCAGCTTCCAGAGGACACCTGCATTCTTTGGTTAGTGGCCCCTTCCCCCATCTTCACACCCAGCAAGTATGGTTCAAGTACTTTTCATATCAAAGCACTCACTTCTTCTAATTTCCTCCACATTTAAAAATTATTGTGATAATATTGGACCCAATGGAATAATCCAAGAAAATCTACCTTTCTTAAAGTCGGCAGATTAGCAACTTTAAATCTATCTGCTACTTTAATTTCTACAGATTTGCCATGTAATGTAACATATTCTTAAATTCTAAAACCATGGACATCCTTGGGGAGCCATTATTCTGGCTGTCAAATACCTCAACCAAAAATGGGCATTAGGGTAATTATATAAAGACAATACAAACATTTCAGTTTTAGGAGTTTATTCTAAAAATCTTAATTATACTGGTCTAATTCACATTTAGAACATTTGCAGTTATTAAAACACAACAATGCTAAATGTCCTTTATATCTTTCTATGTCATTTCTCCTACATGGTAAAGGTTTTTTTCAAAATAAGTTAAACCAATATTATAAATAGAAATGTTAATACACACCTTAATAAAGACATAAAATATATTCAAAAGTAGTATATTAAATTAGTATTTATTTGACATTATTATCTTCCAATTAATTGTGTACTTTAGTAAAAGAGCCAAAAGCCTCTCCGTATTACTCAGGATCATCAGGTATGTTGGCAGATTCATGTTATATTAAAGCTTCCTTTTTATTTTATGGAAAATTAACGTTATTATGAAATAGCAAGATTAGCTCTCTGAATGAAAATCCAAATATAATATTAATATAAATATGTTAAGATAAAATATTTATAGAAAAAGGATAGGGATAAACTGTATGGTCTCACTTCATTATTCCTTAAACCCATTCCAATTAAAAAAACTACAAGTCAATTCTGCTTATAAATACCACTAATGATATTCATTATATTACAAAACTATAAATCCACTTTTTCCAGAGCCTGATGAAAATTCTTGTTCAGTTAGTATTATTGAATTACAGACTTATGATCTCTTCGTAAAGTTATTTTGTCTGTCTGTCTCTGTTCACCAATTTAACTGTGCTCACCATATATCATGGGCAATGCTCCTCTTGTTCAGAGAATGATTCATAATAAATATGTTTATGAAATAAGCAAATACATTCCTTGGTGAAAACAAATTGTACTATGGGGTCTTTTGCTCTAAATAAAGAAAAGTTTTACCTCGAGGAAAGAAATACGTAAAATCAGCTCAACAAATCCTTGTGCTCTCAGCCATAGGCAAACAAAAAAATATGTATCAATCTTTGGGGGTTATGTAAATAATATATAATACTTGAAATATTATCAGACAAATGAAATTTACTTTAGATTGTATACTCTAAACTAGATGGGAGGTGATATGAAATTCATTATAATTTAAAATATAGACATATTAGCTTAGAAGAGGACAAATACGTACACTAAGACTGACAAGATCACTGTAATCAATGCTGTAGTTTACAGTCTGATGAATGTGGCAATTTTTTGTTTGCATATTTGTTAGTTGCTTTTTTGTTTATTTTAAATACTGCATTATGCCTTATAATGCAAATCTGGGATTTGAAAATACTTTAAGAGATGGTGTCAAAGGCCCTTTAAACCTACAGTCTGGCCAAATTAAACAATGTTGTAGTGTTAGAGTTCTCAGAGAAATTACTCTACAGGCTCCTCTTATATTCAACAACTATTGTGCTTGAACAGTGTATTGAAGACGACAAGACCAAGAATCCCTACTGATGCTCCCAGTTTAGAGTGGGTGGATTTATCAGTGAAGTTAAGGGCAAATATTCTTTCAAGATTCTCCTGCTAAAAAATCAACACAGAAAAATCAGTAGCATTTCTGAAAAAGAAATCAAGAAAGCAATCCCACTTGCAATAGCATCAAAAATAAAATATATAGGAATAAATTTAAATAAAAATACATGGGAATAAATTTAAATAAAGAGATGAAAGATATTTACATAAAAATTATGAAACATTGATGATATAAAGACAAATATATCCTGTGTTCATATATTTCAATAATTAAAATTTTTAATACATGCATACTACCCAAAATGATATATGAACTTAATGCAATTTCTATCAAAATTCCAATGACATTTTTCACAGAAATAGAAAAAGTGATACTAAAATTCATGTGGAAACACAAAAGATGTCAAATAGCTAAAGCAAAAAGCACAAAGTTTGAGGCATTATACTACCTGGATCTCAAAGTCTACTGGAAAGCTGTAGTAATCAAAACAGTATGATACTGGCATTAAAACAGAACATAGATTAATGGACCAGAATAGAGAGCTCAGAAATAAACTCAGGGATATACAGTCAACTAATTTTTGATAATAGCACCAAGGAGACACCATGGGGAAAGGATAGTTTTTTTCAATAAATGGCGTAGGGAAAATGGGATATTCACATGCAAAAGAATGAAATTCGACCCTTGTCTTACAACATATGCAAAAATCAACTCAAAATGGATTAAAAACTAAGTGGAAGACCAGAAACCACAAAACTCTGGAAGAAAACAGGGGAAAAGCTCCTTGACACTGGTATTGGTAACGCTTTTTTGGATGGGACACAAAAAGCACAGGCAATCAAACAAAAATAAACAAGTGAGACTACATCAAACTATAAAGCTTCTGTGCAGCAAAGGAAATAAAATGAAAAGGCAATCTGGATTAGGAGAAAATAATTGCAACCATTTATCTAATAAGAGTTTAATATACACAATATAGAAGGAACTCACACAACTCAATGGCAAACAAAACAACCCAATTTAAAAATGAGCAATGAACCTGAATAGACGTTTCTCCAAAGACAGTTGGCAAGGGTGCAGAGAAAAGGGAACACTCGTGTAATGTTGGGAATGTAGATTAGTGTAACTATTGTGGACAACAATATGACGATTCCTAAAGAAATTAAAAATAGAACTATCATATGACTAAGCAATCTTTCTTTTGGGTATATTCCCAAATAAAGTGAAATCACTGCCTCATAAACAGATCTTCACTCCTATGTTCATTGCAGCATTTTTCACAATAGCCAAGATATGAAAAAATTTTCAGTGTCCATCTACAGATGAATGCATGAAGAAATTGTAGTATATGCATACAATGAAATTTCATTCAGTCTTAGGAGAGTCTGCTGTTTGCAGCAACGTGGATAAACCTAGAAAGCATTATGCTAAGTTAAATAAGCCAGACACAGAAAAAGAATCAAAAGTGGAATCTTTAAAAAAAATTGAATACATGGAAACAGAATCAAGCTGAGGCTCCTAGGATCAGGAGAAATAGCAAGACGCAGGACAAAAGGTACAGAGTTGCAGTTTTGTAGAAGAAATGTCTAGAGATCTAACAAATACCATGAGAAGTATAGTTAATAATATTGTTATTGTAATGTTAATTGGCCAAGAGAGTAGATTGTTAGGCACTCTTACCACACAAAAAAGGAAAGAAAAACAAAAGTAGTTATGTGAGATCGTGGGTATGTTAATTTGCTTGACAGTAGCAATCGCTTGACTATACATATGTATATCAAGGAAAGAATATCAAAACATCATGTTGTATACATTAAACATATACAGGAAGAATTATGTAACTAGTTAATTAAAATATAATACAGAATTTCCTGCATATACCTAGGTATACAGTTCTGTAAAATTAAGATAGTTGGAAAATTCTGAGTCAAGTAGCACTTTGAGGTGCTCCCAAGAAATTTAGTTATCTAGAAATCTAGAGTTTTACCACAGTCCTCTGTAAATCTCAAACATATGTAATGGCATCCCAACTACAGGCAAGTTCCTATGGTTTAGAGTTCACAAGAAACTCCTGGGACAAAAATAACATAAAATAAAAGTAAAATAAAATGAAATAAAAATGAAGTCATAGTCTACTTTACCTCTTCTCATTGTGTTCCCAGAAGTGGGAGAGAGTTCATAAACACAATTTTCAATCCCACTTCAGTTATTATGAATTACCAAATGCCACAAGTTGACAATGCGCACTAAATGAAAAGTGTGTACAAAAGAATGCCTGGCTTGTGGTTATTGTACAAGATGAATGTTCAGTAAATGCTTGGAATTTAAACCAAAATATACTATATTCTGATCATGTATATAACAATATTGCTCTAATATACCTCATAATGACATATAATTGGATTAAAAATCGTTAGCCTAAAATCTCTGTCATAAAATATCAACAGTATTACATAAAATATGCTTAATGTTTGCTATGTACTGAATTGTGTCTCTCCCTGCTAAATTTATATGTTGAGGTCCAATGTGAGCGTATTTGTAGGTAGGGCCTTTAATAAGGATACAATTAAGGTTAAATAAGGTCACAAATGTGGGGCTCTGTCTATAGGATTAGTGTCCTTGTAAGAAGAAACACCAGAGATCTCACTCATTCACTCTTCATGCACACTCAGAGGAACAGCCATGCAAAGACACAGCAAGCAGGAGGCCATCTGAAAGCCAGGAAGGGAGCCCTCACCAAAACTGAACCCTGCTGAAACTTGATCTGGAACTTCTAGCCTCCAGAACTGTGAGAAATAAATTTGTGTTGTTTTGCTATGGCAGCCCAAGCAGACTAGTGAAGTGTTGCAACTCATACATGCTATTTTCCTTCCCGGAAAGAAATTAATCTATTTCATCTCATTACTTGGCTATTTAGACTAAGAACACACACACACACACACACGTGCCTGTTTCTAATTTTTCTTTATCAGTTAAATCACTGTTTAATTCCACTTTGGATATTATTTTTATATCATCCTTGTATGGGCTTTTTTATAACCTATGTCTTGGGATTTCCAATTTCATGTTCTTAAAACTGTCTGAGTGACTCTTTCTTATCTAATTTTCCCAAAGCAGAACTACATCTTTTGCCAACAGTGTCAAATATCTCCAGAGAAACCTCTTACAAAATCCCTTTGACTCAGGCACAATGCCCTTTAGGCTTCTCAGAGACTTTCTGAAATCCACAGATTATTTGCTTGTGTTACTTCCTGTGATTTCTTGTATAGTAGGACTTTACAAGATAGTTGCTAAATCAATGAATAGCAAAGGGGTATACTTCTTCACCCCTGTTTTGCTGCTTAGGCGCTTGAGATGATGGGCTGAGCCTGCCTGACTCTGACCATACACTTGCCTTGTTTATGATGCTCATCCCCTTGAGACCTCAAGAGTTGACCTTGAGACTTTGCATAGTGGCTTGAGACAGTGGAACTAACTGGCTATCCAAGAACCAAGAGGTTTTTTTGGCCAGAGTTTAGGACAGAAATCCCTACAGCAGGGCTCCAGAGAGTGCATACTCAGATCTAAAAAAACTGTTAGTAGGATACTTGCATATTAGATGTCCATTCACCAAGTTGTCTGAGAACACTTTCTGCAAATGTGGCAGACAGTGACAAAGATTTCAAAAGTTTGTACAGCTATGGAGATTATAAACACCTTAGGAACACCCTTCTCCCATATTACCAGTCATAGAGTAATCAGTTGGCCAGTCTTACGAGAGAGATTAACAAACCTCTAAATCGACACATTTAACGGTACAGATCCAATGCCAAGTATATAAAATTAAGACCCAAGATCTTGTTATAAGTGATTGTGTCTGTCACTCTGTGTGTGTGTGTACGTGTGTGTGTGTGCACTTACTTGGCTTTGTTTTTCTATACAGCTATCATTCATTGACGAATGAGGAACTCAGTAAAACACAGAAGTACTCTAAGTGTTTAAGAATGTGAAGGACAAACTCCCTACTTTTCTCTCTATTAATAAAGTGGTTTCATTTGTTTCACTAGTTTGAAGTCTACGGTTTACCAGTAATGTTATCAATAAAAACTTTCAAGCAGCTGTCACAAAAAATATGATCTTCCACCACAGCTTCTGATGCTGGTGCTTAAAAGTTATGAACCCATGAATGGAACACTGTGTGTGTTCAACTTCTGGGTTGGTTGGATTTAGGGAACGAGAATCCAGAAATCTTTCATTGTTAAAGGAAGACATTCATTTGGATATAACCATATAATAGAATATGTCACTTTAATGACATGATGACCTCTTTCTAGCATATACATGAGCAGGGGAAATCAGAAACTAATATGACATATCCTATCATATTAAAGAAGGAGAGATGAAGTTAAAGAAAAGGCACAACTGAGTCAAAATACAGTCATGCATGAGAATACAGGTTTCTTCTATGGATGAAAAAGCAGAAGGAAGAACAGGGAAAAGTTAATCAGGTCACTGCATAGGTATACAGCCATTTCTGGTTATGCAAGTTTCTGCCATGAGTTTGTGCAAAAAATGAGGCAACTCCATTTACACATGTATATCTGCAACAAAATGAGTATGGAGAGAGAAGCACCAACTGCAATAGAAAACATCACTCACTTATTGAACCAAGAAATATTTATCATGTACTTTTTAGATGCCAATTTCTGTTGTGTTGTTCAATATGGTAGCCATGACCTGTGTTGTCCAATATGGTAGCCATAAACCAAGTGTGGTTATTAAAATTAAATTAAAAATCCAGTTTCTCAGTATTACTAACTGCATTTCAAGTGCTCAATTGGCACATGTAGCTAATGATCCTTATTGGAAAGCCCATACATAGAACATTATGATCATTGCAGACTTCTATTGAACAGTCCTAGTCTCCAAATAGGGATACAGCAGTGACCATATCATAGTTCCTTTCTCCACAGAGATTACACTATCATTGAGGAAACAAAATAAACAAGAAAGTTTAATATTTGATGGTGGTAAATCCTGTGGTCAAGGAGTATATGATATGTCATGGAGGATGGTTGGGGGTCAGGGAGAGATGTGTTACTTTACAAAGAAAAATCAGGGAAGGCCTCTCTGATAAAGTGACACTTGAGCCAAAACCTTCAAGAAGTGTGGTCACCCCACAGAATATCCTGGGGAGGAATAGGCAGGAGCAATAAGTACAAGGGCCATGACAAAATAATGCAGTAGTGGGAGCACCAGCTTTAGCTTTCCCAAATGCTTGAAACTCTTTAATCTTTATACAGATAACTCTTAAGACAAGAGGCACAGGACTTTCTCAAAGGCAGGAAAGATCTGCTTGCATATATCTCAAAATATTTAGCAATGTGGAAAAGAAATAGGGATGATATGAAAGGTTTTGCTTGCATGTAACTGCAATAATTATAACTTAGTCAACTTTTATTGCTCTCAGATAAGTAGATTTTACAAGGAAGGTATGGTAACAACCACACTGCCCAGGGAATTGCCTACTGGGGTACACCCCACATTTCTCTAAAACAATTGCTCCATTCTTGTTGTAGGGTCATGTATTCAGAGCATATCCCTGAGTTTATTTGTGCATTGCATATATTTCTATATGACAAGCCTGTAAAATAGAGCATCCCAGCCAGATCAAAAGAAATGTAGTTGAGTAAACTAATGATAGCTCAAAATCTGATGGAATCTCAGGAACTAAGGTAATTAAACTATGTGGGGAATAAGTCTTGAGCTCTCAGCATTATCAAGAGCTTGGGAACTCAGATCAGAAGATACAATTAGCTGCCTTTGCAAACACATTGTTAGAAGGCAAAGAATAATAGACTTAAATCAGTTTTGTATTCTGAATTACAATCTTGCTCTTACATTAATGGACCAATAACCATGTCAAAGTCATAGATGATTCTGAGATTAAATACTATGAGGTTTAAAAAGATCTTCATCCTCTCAGTAATGCCATGGATCGGATGCTAATGATACAAGGTCACATTAAGAAAGGGCAATTGGAAGGCACCTGTTTGCTAATAAAGACCTATTGAAGTCATATGCAATCAAGACAGACGTTGATTCTGAACATAAACAGCAAACAGAATATTTCACAGTGGAGGTAAAAAATTGAGTCTAGTTTCCAAAACAGCAAAAGTCAAGATTATTGTCAGAGCATCCTGTGTTGGTGATGCAATCCCTGAGTGGGCAAGAATGACCTCATTATGTGGTATATTTTGGGCATTGTTCAGAGCCTCGTTCCCCCATCCACCCAAAGATTCTGTGAGCTACTTAGAATTCTTTAGTAAATTACATTTCCACTTGGGTTAGCTAGAGTTGATTTCTGTTGTTTTCAATAAAGATCCTTGACTGACATTTTGCTCTCATATAGTCAGAGGATTCATCACTTCCAATAGATATGGAACAGATCAGTGATGGAAGGAAAGGGTTTGAGCTAAAATGTAAAGGAAAACAACTCTCTTGAAAAAATCATGTTACTGTTTTCCTCCAATTATGCTGGGTTTTAAAATTTTGAATGGGAAACACTTTTAAAAGGGGCCTGTAGAGACATAATGGCAAGTTATGGTGAAAAGATTAATAGTAGTGTATCCTTTTGGTTTTTACAAAGTGCCTTTATTCTTTTAGTCATGTACCATATTAAAATGTGAAGAATTTTATTGTATATTCACATTCTTATTCATCCTGAAACTCCTGCCAATGTTGTATAATAAATGCTTTGTTTTAGGTTTGAACATGAGTAGAGTTCAGAGTCTTATGTATAGTGGGAACACAAGATGCCAATGTACTTAAAGCTTTTATAATTTAAGGGAAGTCTAGTAAATTCTTGATCTTTACATCATTAGTCATTTACAAGGGAGCTTGAATCAGATGACAATACCTGTCTCTAAGGAGCTACAAGAACTTGGCAGGTATTAACTTATTCATGTTCTCACTGATTTTAGTGTGATATTAACATACTCATTTTAACATCAGTGTAACTAAAGGACAGGAAAATGAAACATTAGTGTAAAGTCACACTTACACATACTGCCAGAAATCACGTCTACTCTTAAAGCTCATAAAGAAAATAACAACTAAAAAGTTAATCTCTTCTTTAATGTCCTCCTTATTATGAGTGTGCATAATGGTAAGAATGAAAATCGTATGCTTTAAAAACTTGAATTTTATTCTACTAAATTTTTCTCTTGATGACTGAATTACAAGCGTAATGCCCAGTTTTATATGTCAACTTGACTGGGCTAAGCAATACTCAGCTGGTGAAACATTATTTCTGGGTGTGTCTGCAAGGATGTTTCTGGAAGGCATTAGCCTTTGATTAATTAAACTGAGTAAAGAAGATCCTCCCTCAGTGGGCATAATCCAACCAGTGAGAGACCCAATAAAGCAAAAAGGCAGTGGAAGGGAAACTTCTCTCTCTCTTTTTGAGCTGGGCCATCCATCTTCTGCACTTGAGTTCCTGGTTTGCAGCCTTTAGGCTTGAACTTAAATGCACTATAAGTTTTCCTGTTTCTCCAGCTTGCAGAATATCTTGGGACCTCTTGGCCTCCATAATCACATGAGCCAATTTCCATAACAAATATCCTCTTATATGTATCTCTTTATATCCTGTCGGTTCTGTTTCTCTGGAGAACTCTGATAATACAATGAGACTCTTCAGAACATGTCAATCTCACAGTTAATTTTAAGTTTTTGAGGTTTTAAGTAGGCCCCTTGAGATTTCAGCACCCCAGCATTTTTAGTCACTGAAATCATGAAAATTCTGACTAGGCACTTGCTTGCCTGCACAAAAGCCAACATCCCTTGTTCCCACAAACTAAAAAATTACAAACTGCTGATGCACTATTTCTTTGTCAAGCAGGAGGAGATAGCTTCAGGGTCACAAGAAAATTTTGCAGAAGGAATGAATGTCTTTATGCCTTTAAGGACATTGCAATCAAACTGCTGACGCCCAGGAGTCTGGTTGTTCAAGATGTTATCTGAGACTGAAGAAACACAGATTTTTCCCTTGGTTCCTGGCAACTCCCCCTCTCTTATTCTCTAGCTGCATAAAATTTCCCTGCTGATTTTTGTTGTTGTTGTTGTTAAGATGGATTTGAGAGTTCTTGCCCTCCTGCCTTCTCACTTTGGCCAAATCGAATGAACCTTTCACATCTGCAACCACCTGTGTGTTGGTATTTGGTGTCAACTGCACATCAGGTACATAAGCCTCAACTTGGGCTTCTATAACAAAGTCACAAACTATTACTGCATTTATTCATCATCTTGTCCCATAATCTACCTTTCCATCCATGAAGACTAGAACTCAATAGATAGTCCAATAAGGTCCAGACATTCTGATTTGGTTCCCTGTCTTCTTGCTTATTCTAATACATGATACAGCTAGTGCACAAAGCTAAATGTCTTCTTTAAGCTTGCATAAAACGCATGGCTCAGTGATTGGCGTGCTGTTCCCCGCCCCCCCTTACATCCACAACCAATTCTAAGCAGTTAATTCTTCATTTTATTTTAATGACCTATCCCAGATAAAAAGCTAAAGACACTTCATTCAGCACCATATAAGAATTAAAATAAAAAGGAAAATACTTGTTTATTTGTTTTTTAAGGCCGTAACGCTTTGATGAAAAGCTGCAGCAAACAAAAAATTCAGCATGAAATTTCAGGTGGGTGATGTGTGTGATTGAAGGGGTTGGGCTGCAGGAAGAAACATGAAGAGAATACTGAAGGAAAGTGGATGATAGTAGTAGCAGTTTAGAGCTGAGATCTCTTCTGACAATTTTCCTCACTGTCAGAAGTCAACAGAGTCCTGAATAAGTAATACAAGGTCATTCCAACAATTTTAGTTTGAAACTCAAGGCGAAGCAGAGAGAGCTGCCTTGTGTCTAGAGTTTGGCTGGAGGGTCCTCAGAGTCTACTAAACGTGACAGCCAGCCAAATCCCCTGTATCAGAGGAGGGCAGAAGCAATAGACCAGAAACAAAACCCTATGGTCCAGGGTTTGAGAATCATGCACAGTAGTTTTCTGCCAGAGAGTGTGGAGAAGGAAAGGACAAAACAATAGTTCGCACATTCAACAAATTTTACAGGCAGACATCAAAATTAGTCATTATCCTGTAAATGGGACATCTTTGCATTAAGTGAAGCTCATGGTTTGTTAGATTTTTTTTCCTCTCTTTTTTTTTTTTTTTTCCAATTTTGGTACTTAATAAAATTCTGCTACATTTACACTACAACAAAACAAAGGAGTGAATTAACCTTTCACAGTTTCACAGAGCTTATATTTGGAATATTAGTAATTTTCTCTTCTTCAGAGATGGCCAATATGTAATCCAAAAGAATGGACGGTGGAAAGTTGAAAGAACTCAGTTGTGATATGCAGATGACCTTAGGAGTTTAAGAAATTTCAGTGCATGTGTTACTGCTAAGGAGATAAGGAAAGGTCACGTCAATTAAAGTATTTTTAAGACCCTTTTTACCATGCAGCTGTTGATCTTCTGATGTAGTTACATTTCGTAATTGTCCCAAATAGCCTCTGGGTTTCACTGAATATCAACAGAAGGATCTCATTTATCACTCCCTAATCCAAACCATAATTCATGTTTTCAGTTTTTCACCCTCTTCCTACACTCATCTTCTTGGACAAAGGACTTCTCCCCTTGAGGCTATTCCATCTAGTGATCACTCCCTACATCACTTACAATCTTTCATAATCAATCATATCAACAATGGGGAAGTCACTCATCACTAGGTTCTTTATGTTTCCATCATGATTGCCCATGGGAACTTAATGCCTGTTCTAAGGCTATGCAGGTCAACATCAATGACTTGTTCTTTGGAAGGCCATATAGCCATTTTGACATGGAATAATTTGGCAACTCTTGCCCAAAGAATCACATCTTAGTAATTAGAAAGAGGTATAGACATACCTAATATTTAAACCTACAGAGATACCTCTGGGTGCAAGGTCAGTTCTCTATTTCTTAAATTGTTTTACTCATCTCTCTCCCCTACTTTTTTTTAAACTGCATAGATGTCTAGTTTTCTCTACAGAGACACAATGAGTCCAGTCAGTTCACCTCAAATATTTCTCAATTTACTCCCATTAAATATGGAAGTATGTGGGCTTTTCCTGTGGGATAATAAATGTACTTGAAAATACTTCATGTCTAATCCCGAATTGAGACTGCAGAGCAATGTGGAAAAAGCATGTCCTTTAGATCTTGTTTGAATCTTTGCTCTGCTAGTTACTACATACGCAGCTAAGGACAAGAGCTTCACTTTTCCAAGCCTCAGTTTCTTTAATATAAAAGATGATAATCAATTTTTAGAGTAGTGAGAATTCTGTGAGATAATGTATACAGAGCACTTATCCCATATTTTTTAAGTTTAAAATTTTATTGTTATTTTTGTAAAAATGATACATTTTCAGAGTACTTTCTTTATGTGGTATTCTAAAATATTAAGGTTCCAAGAGCCCAACATCTAATTAAAGGGATAGCAGTCAGGTTATAATACAAATTATTGTACAAATGTACAGAGTTTGGTTCAATTATTGATCAACTCAGGTCTACAAAATTTGAAAATTAAATAATTTTAACTGTGCAAACTGACATCCAATATAATCACTGATTTTTTTAAGTAACAGCAAAATTGTACATTTTAAATAATGGATTGGCACCATCACATTTCTTTACTCAAGAAATTTCACAAGGAAGTATGTATTACTGACAGCATTTTCAGAAAATATACAGCGTTTTCAGAGCCCCTGACTTAAAATGGTTTAAGTTTTTTTTCTTTTTGCTGGACTTTTCAGGGTAATAAATACATTATCGGTTTATAATATTTATGACATGATAGGATTATCAGATATGACCCCATTATAGTTGAGAAGCATCTATATAAAGAAACATCTTTTTCCTTATAGTTTTAAAGTGTCTTGTGTTGGCACCAGGCTAGACGGCTGTGGCTTCAGAATAATTTTTTAATCTTCCCAAACCCTCCCATTAAAAACAAAGCAACTAAGATAACAAGACATAGAATAAACAAACAAAAACCAAAAAAGCCCACTAGCAAAAGAAATAAAAAAGTGGAAATTAATAAAGTAGAAAAATAACAGAGAAAACAGTAAAACCAAAGTTTGCTTATCAAGAAGATGAATAAAATTGACAGACCTTAAGTAGACTAATAAGGAAAATAAAGAAAATTCATATTAAGAAAATTAGGAATGAAAAAGTGTACATTACAATTGACCTTACAGAACTAAAAAGAATTATAAGGAATACCATAAACGATTATATGCCAACAATTAGACAAAAACACAAAATGGATACATTACTAGAAAGATACAAACTACCAAAATGACTCAAAAAGAAACAGAATATATGAATAGACCTATGTAAGTAAAGAGAATTAATTAATAATGAAATATTTTTTACTGCAAAGAAAATCCCAGGCCCAGATAGATAGCTTCACTGGCTAATTTTATCAATCATTTAAAGAAAAATTTGTGACCAATACTTTACAAACTCTTCCAAAAATAGATGGTAGTAGAACCTTTCCTACTCATTCTATGAGGTCAGTATTTTCATGATAGAAAAATCAGATATCACAAGAAAACAAACAATTACAGATCAGTATCCTTTATGAATAAAGACAGAAAAATACTCAACAAAATAATAGGAAACCAAATCCAGAAACATTAAAACGTATTATACACCATGACCAACTGGGATTTATCTCAGAAATGCAAGGTTGTTTTAACATTAAAAAAATCAATTAACATAATATATTAATAGAAAACAGGGCAAAAACAGATACTCATCTCTATAAACAAAAGATGGATATTTGACAAAATCTCACATGCTTTCATGATAAAACACTCAACAAACTAGAAGTAAAAGGAAATTTTCTCGATGTGGTAAAGTGATCTATGAAAACCACAAAGGAACATCATACTTAATGGCGAATGACTAAATACTTTCCCTGTAAGATCAGGCAAAAGATGTCTACTCTCACTACTTCTATTCAATTGTTGTACTGAAGGTTCTAGCTAGGGAAATTAGGCAGGTAAAAGTTAAAAGATAACAAATTAGAAAGGAAGAAGTTAAACTATCTCTATTTGTAGATGATATGGTCTTGTACATAGAAAATCCTAAGGAATCTACTTTTTTTTTTTTTTTTTGAGACGGAGTCGGGCTCTGTCGCCCAGGCTGGAGTGCAGTGGCGCAATCTCGGCTCACTGCAAGCTCCGCCTCCCGGGTTCACGCCATTCTCCTGCCTCAGCCTCTCCGAGTAGCTGGCCTACAGGCGCCCGCCACCACGCCCGGCTAATTTTTTTTTGTATTTTTAGTAGAGACGGGGTTTCACCGTGGTCTCGATCTCCTAACCTCGTGATCCGCTCGCCTCGGCCTCCCAAAGTGCTGGGATTTCAAGCGTGAGCCACCGCGAATCTACTTTTTTAAAAGAAACCATTAGAACAAATAAGTGAGTTCAGCAATGTTGCAAGAGGATGCAATATCAACATACCAAAAGCAGTGTAAATATATAAAAATGAAATTAAGAAACGATTCCATTCACAAAAACATCAAATTGAATAAATAATAAGTTTTACAAAATAAATGCAAGACTTGTACATTCAGAACTACAAACATGGTTGAAAGAAATTTAAAAAAAGAATAAGAAAGAAATTGCATGTTGACAGATTAGAGGATTTAATATTGTTAAGATGGTGATACTGGCCGGGCGCGGTGGCTCACGCCTGTAATCCCAGCACTTTGGAAGGCCGAGGTGGGTGGATCACGATGTCAGGAGATCGAGACCACGGTGAAACCCCGTCTCTACTAAAAATACAAAAAATTAGCTGGGCGCGGTGGCGGGCGCCTGTAGTCCCAGCTACTCGGGAGGCTGAGGCAGGAGAATGGCGTGAACCCGGGAGGCGGAGCTTGCAGTGAGCCGAGATCGCACCACTGCACTCCAGCCTGGGCGACAGCGAGACTCCGTCTCAAAAAAAAAAAAAAAAAAAAAAAAGATGGTGATACTTCCCAAATAGATCTATACATATATCAAATTATCAGCTTACCTTTTTACAAAAGTTGATAAGCTGACCCTAAAATTGATGAAAATGCATAAAAGCCAAAACAGTCTTTAAAAAATATAACCAAGTTGAAGGACTCACACATTCCAACCTCAAATCTTTCTAGAAAGCCACAGCAATCAAGACAGATAAACATATAGATCATGTAGATAGACCTACGTCAATATGGCAAAATTGAGAGTCCAAAAATAAACCCTTACCCCGATGGTAAATTGATTTTTGATAAGGGTGTGATGACAATTTAATGGAGAAATTTTTTTTAACAAATAATTCTGGAAACATTGAGTATCACAAAAATTAAGCTGAAAGTCTTCCTTACATGTATACAAACACATTTCTAACTCAAAAATGTATCATGCACCTAAATGTAAGAGCTAAAACTTAGCAGAAAACACAAGAGTAAGTCTGGGTTACTTTGGATTAAGCAAAACTGTAGGTATGACACTGAAAGCATAGGTGATAGGACAAAAAAATAAATAAATTCGACTTCATCAAAATTAAAAACTTTTGTGCTTCAAAGGGCACCATCAGGGGAGCAAAAAGACCACCCACAGAATAGCAAGGGATATTTGAAAATCATTTATCTGATAAGAGATCTGTATTCAGAATACATATTTTAAAATCTTATATCTCAGAAATAAAAAGGCAATTTATTTGAGCAATTGGTAAAGGAATTGAATGGATTTTTCTCAATATAAGACATATAAATGACCAATAACACATAAATAAAAGTTCAACATCATTAGCCATTAGGAAAGTTCAAATAAAAACCACATGAAATATTGTTTCATACATCATTATGTCTATCCTCAAAGACACGAACAGTAACAAGTATTGGCAAAGATGTGGAGAAGCGGAAGCCCTGACCCACTGCTGGAATTGTACATGAAATTGTGTGGTTTCTTTAGAAACAGTTGGCTATCTCTTAAAATGTTCAACATGGGCCAAGTGCAGTGGCTCAAGTCTGTAATCCCAGCACTTTAGAAGGCCGAGACAGGGGGATTGTTTAAGGCCAGGAGTTTGAGACCAGCCTGGGCAACACAGTGAGACCCTCTCTCTACAAAAAAAAAAAAAAATTGAAAAAAGCAAATTAGCAGGGCATGGTGATCCATGCCTGTGGTGCTACCTAGTAGGGAGGCTGGGGTGTGAGGGTCACTTGAGCCCAGGAGTTTACGGTTACAGTGAGCTATGATTGCACCATTGCATTTCAGCTTGAGTGACAGAGTGAAAACCTGTCTCAAAGAAAAAACAAAACAAAACAAAACAAAAATTATCATATGACCCAGTACTTCCACTTCTAAATGACAGAATATCTCTCAAATGCAAAAATGCAAGGACAGGCCAAAGTGCAACTCCCGAAAGACAGGTGAGGTAGCAGCAACCATGTGGGAGGACATAGAGAAGCAAAGAGACTTCCAATGGCCCAGAGAGTTAGAGACTCCATGAAATGAATCATCAACAGGTACTCATTCCCAAATAGGAAAGTCTCCCATCTGCATGCAAAGTTCAGTGGGCCAACTGGGAACAGCAACAGAGACTGGAAGAGGCCAAAGCGGGTGCCAATTCACAGGTGAACAAAGGAGACACTGAAAAGTGTGGTCAAGTACATGGCAGGCTGGGCCCTGTAAACTCTAGAAGTCAACCTACTATAGCTGGTTTCCAGGACTCAATTCATGCCAAAAAGAAATCAATGAAAAGCAGCTAAATCGAGGAGAAAGGGGGCACTGGGGCAAAGAAAAAAGAAATTCCTTTTCTTTAGAAAGTAGGGAGAGGGGCAGACAACACAGATCTCAGAGTGCACAAGGCATATTATTAAATATCTAGTGTTTATAAAAGAGGGTGAATCCCTAAAGGTATGAAGCTCGCAAACATATCCTAAGCCATACCTTCTCTACTAATAAAATAAAAAAAACAGTGGTTGTGCCAGCCAAGTACATATTAACACTCAGTTTCAAATTCATCCTTCTATACTCTGCTCTGTGATTGGAAGCTGGTACTCTGCAAACTATTTGCTAATTGGCATCCTGTTAGGTTCTGTCAATAGTAGGAGGTACTCGAGCAGAACTTAAAGGCAGAGAAAGGGAGAATGATTTCTTCCTTTCCTGTTTTCACACTGTTCCTGACAATAATGCCCATAGCAGCAGTGGTTTGTTGCAGTCTCTAGCTGCCTTGAGCACTCCAGAACTGCTCTATTCTCCCCTTCACTGTAATTCTTGGCAGTTGAAAAGGCCTCCTGATAAGATATTCTGAGTTACATCTACATGAGGTCTTCATCTAAGCTTTGGATGTTTTAATAAACCCAACTTCTTCCCTGCACTTCTGCAGGCCTTAATGTAATAGCTGTGTCCACAGCTATAATCACCATATTACCCTAGTGTTCTCTGTTTATTCAATCAGACACTCAGCACTTGTTTAATCAATTTATGTATTAAGTTCCCTGTATTACAATATCTAGTTTGGTTGTTGTGTTCCTGTAGAGACCCTGAGAAGGCTCTTTGGTTGGTTGGTGTTGTTTTTGAATGCAGGCTAGATTTATGGCAGTTGAGAAATAGAATCTGAGTAATTCACAACATCCAGTGGCATCATATCAATTAAATTGTAAGCTGTTGTTGTTTCTGACAATGTGGCTATTGGAGTAAATATCTTGGCAGATCAAATGGTGGTTGCCCTTTACAACTGTAAAGTAGTGGGAATGACAAGACCTACGGGGAAGAATGGCTGCTGCTTCTTGCCTTAGAGAGTTTTACAAAAAGAAGGTGGCAAGTTTGAGACTTTAAACTCTTCATTTAAGTCATAGTAAAAGAACCAAAGAGTTTCTATTCTACGACAAATTTAAAGGAATCGCTTATTCCTTACAGCCACAGAGCCAACCCTGCTGAAGATAAGACTACCATTTAATTATACAGGTTGAAGAAGTACAATGTAAGTTGAATTTACAGATTTACCAACTGAAAGAGCTTTGTTTGAGAAGGCTGGAACCCTGTGATTTGAAATGGAAACACATGGGTGAACTTAAACAATGCTGAGCATCCAGAGACTCCTGGGTTTTCTAAGTCATCTTTACCAGGAAAGGCTTCCCCCCTCCTTTCTCCAAGGAAACTAGCTCCCCTTTGCTTGAAGACCATATAATAAACGTACCTGAGGCAGCAGCATGGTAGGGAAACATTATGTACCTCAAGAACTACCCAAACTACCCTTTACTGGCTCCAGATCTATATTTTGTGTCAGATCTCAGCAGGTTTGTAGGAAACAAATGTGAAGTCTAACCAAGAAAAAGTTTATATTTCAAAATAATTGTAATGTTTTGCTCATCTATATCATCAGAAACCTTGGGAAATATATGTGAGAATGAATTCTAAGAGTGTTAAACCATCGAGAACAAAATATAATTTTTGATTATGCCAAATGATTGATATGGATGCACTTAACAAAGACTAAATTTAATGTGATGGCTTCATCAGCTAGTAGCAGCTCTAGTAGTTTTTATTTTTATACTTTTACAAAGTGGCCTATATTCAGTAAGGTTAATATGCTAGTGTTTTAGTAAAATGTGGAAGAAGGGATCTGAAGGTTTAGGAAGACACGGATGTGGAAGTATATTTATTATGTGGTATTTGGAGAGGATAACCCTTTCAACAAAATATTGAGAAATACATTAAACATGGAGGCTCCCTGAGAGTGAGTGGTACAGAAGACCAACACTGAATTCTTAATGTCTTTTATAACCTATCCTTACAAATCACACACCATCACTTCCTCATTATATTATTGGTTATATAGTTTAACCTGATTCAAGGCAAGAGGGAATTGTACAAGGACATGAATAGCAGGAGGCAAAGATCTTTGAGGGCATAAAAATAACACAAAAACTAAAAATATTTGGAAGCTGGCTACTACAACTTGTTTGTGCATTTGACTTTAAAATAATCAAAATGCCTTAAAAGATTATGTTAAAATTAGAATAGACATTTCTGTCATAGCAGTGTCTTAAACTATGAAGGAGAAGTTGTAATACTTACGTATTCTAATTGACTATTGATTTGCTAGCATAATCAATGTGAGGAAATAAAGTAACTAAATACAAAATTTGACCATCCATCTCTTGTTTGATAGATACAAAACACAAAAATAACTGAAAAAATAATCTCAATTTTTTTTGTGTGTGAACATGTTGGTGGTAGTTCCAGTAGTGTTTTTTTGAAACTGTTATATGTGTATCATATTTAGAATAAAGCAAATTAGCAATTATACTGGTGTCATCAAGGACACAGATTTTCAGGTATAATGTCAGTGAAGTCATATACAATTCCCATTCAACTAGTTCTACATTGGAATTCAAAGATTCTGCATCAACTCATTAAGTATTACATATGCATCTGCTAGCTCTTCCTTTGAAAAGGACTAGAAACAACAAATTAGCCTAGTTCCGTTACTTCACTAGTGCTCAGATTAGAGTCTGTATATATCATTTTCTATACAAGGGAGCCAGCAGCATCTTGAGTGACTAATTCCAGTGCTGGGGGAAAAATGTATGAGATGTGTCTGGAACATTTTGTCAACCCGAAAGCAGAAGAATCTAGCAGAGACTGCTGGGGTTTAATCAAAAGGACTCAGAAGCCACCTTGAAGCATCCTCTACTGGACAATGAATTAAAATAAATCAAACATCATTAAATCCATGGGCCCTTAAGATTCTTTTAAAACACAATAGAAAAGAAAACTCTTTGTTCACCTTTGGAAGATGCTATTCATTATTTTGAAAAGTGGTTAACACAGAAAAGAATTAAGCATTTATTCACTTTTTTCTATATCAACTGTATCTCAGGGCAACCAAGTATGTCTTGAGCAGTTTCACCTGATAATTAGGTTTAGCTAGCAAGTGTAAGAGATACAATTACAGTATCAGCTGACAGAAGGGCATGGGGTTATAGAAGCAAAACCAAAAGACCTTACTTAAAATTCTATACAGTCACACCTTCTGGGGAGGGAGCTAAAGGGAAAGGGAAAGAAGAAAAAAATATATTAGGGGGAAATGAAGAGAAAGGAAAAAAAATCCTACCTGCACAAAAAATAATCACAAAAAGTAGGAGTGCCAAAATCTGCGATAAGAAAGAACCAAACAGTGCAAGAATTTTGGCACCGTGAAAAATCTGAATGTAGTGACACCACCAAAGGATCACATTAGCTCTCTGGCAAAGGTCTCTAACCAAAATGGAAACTGAGAAATGACAGAAAAATAATTAAAAACAAAAATTGAAAGGAAGCTCAACAAGATCTAAGACAAGGTTGAAAATCCACACAAAGAAATTTGTAAAGCAATCCAGGAAATGAAGGAAGAGATGAACATCCTAAAAAAGAAACCAATCAGAGCTTCTGGGTTGCAAATCTCACTTAAGAAATTTAAAACTACAATTGAATCTTTATCAATAAACTGGACCAAGCCAAAAAAGAATTTCAGAGTTTGAATACTAGTCTTTCAAACTAACCCAGTCAGACAAAAATAAAAAGTAAAGAAGTTTTTAAATGGACCAAGTCTTCAAGAAATACGGGATTATGTAAGGCAACCAAACCTATGAATTATTTGCATTCCTGAGAAAGACAAAGAACCTGGAAAATATATTTGAGGGAATAATTCAAGGAAATTTTCATAATCTTATTAGAGAAGTAGATGGCCAGATGCAAGAAATACAGAGACCACCTGTGTGATACTATAAAAAAATGAATATCACCAAGGCATATAGTCACCAAACTGTCCAAGTTTAATGCTAAAGAAAAAGGACTCAAAGGCAGCTAGAGAAAACAGTCAGATCATGGACAAAGGGAGCCCCATCAGGCTAACATCAGAATTCTCAGCAGATACCTTACAAACCAGGAGAGATTTGGGGTCTATTCTCAGCATTCTTAAAGAAAATAAATTGCAACCAAAAATTTCATATCATGCCAAACTAAACTTCATAAGTGAAAACAAGAAATCTTTTACAGACAAGCAAGTGATAGGAGAAATTGTTACCACTAGACCAAGCTTACAAGAAATCCTTAAGAGAGTTTTAAACATGGAAACAAAAGAACCATAACTCCTACCACAAAAACACACTTATGAACACAGTCCACAGACCCTATGAAGCAACCAGACAATAGAAAATACAAAGCAACAGCCAACAACTTTATGAGAGAATCAAAATCTCATATATAAATATTAACTTTGAAAGTAAATGGCCTAAAAGCCCCATTTAAAAGGCATAGAGCGGCAAGTTGGATTAAAAAAACGAGATCCATCCATCTGCTGTCTTCAAGGGACCCATCTCACAGGTAATGGCACCCATAGGCTTAAAGTAAAGGGTGAAAGAAAGATCTATCATGCAAATGCAACACACAGCAAAAGTAGGGGCCACTATTCTTATATCAGATAAAACAGACTTTAAACCAACAACAGTAAAAAAGGACAAAGAAGGGCAATACACAATAATAAAGAGTTTGATCAAACGAGAAGACTTAACTCTCCTAAATATACAAACACCTGATATTAGAGCACCCAGATTGATAAAACAAATATATCTAGACCTGCAAAAAGACTTAGACAGCCACACAATAATAATGGGGGACTTCACCCCACTTACAGTGTTAGATCATCAAGGCAGGAAACTAACAAAGAATTTCTGGACTTAAATTCAACACCTGACCAACCGGACCTAATAGATACCTGCAAAATAACCCACCCATCAACCACAGAATATACATTCCTCTCATTTGCACGTGGAACATACTCCAAGATTGACCACATGCTTGGCCATAAAGCAAGTCTGAATAAATTTAAAAAATTCAAAATTATACCAACCATAATCTCAGACCACAGTGGAATAAAAATAGAAATCAGTAAAAAGAAGATCTCTCCAAACCACACAATTACATGGAAATTAAACAACTTGCTTCTGAATGACTTTGAGTAAACAACAAAATTAATGCAGAAATAAAAAATCATTAGAAATAAATGAATACAGGGACACAACATACCAAAATCTCTGGGATGCAGCAAAATCAATGTTAAGAGGAAAGTTGATAGCACCTAAACGCCCACCTCAAAAAATTAGAAAGATGTCAAATTAACAATGTAACGTCACACCTAAAGGAACTAGAAAAACAAAATCAAACTAACCCCAAAGCTAGCAGAAGAAAAGAAATAACTAAAAGCAGAACAAAGCTGAACAAAATTGAGACCCAAAAATGCATCTTTAAAAACCCAGTGAAACCAAAAGTTGGCTACTGAAATAATACACAAGATTGATAGACTGCTATCAAGGTTAACAAAGAGCAAGTATCCAAATAAGTACAATCAGAAAGGACAATGGTGACATTACAACCAATCCTACAGAAATACAAAGGATCCTCAGAGACTGTTATGAACAGAAACTCTATACACACAAACTAGAAAATCTATAAGGATATAGATAAATTCCTCGAAACACATAATATCCCAAGATTGAATCAGAAATAAATTGAGGGGCTGGGCATGGTGGCTCACACCTATAATCCCAGCACTTTGGGAGGCCGAGGCAGATGGATCACTTGAGGTCAAGAGTTCAAGACCAGCCTGGTCAACATGGTGAAACCCCATCTCTACCAAAAATACAAAAAAAAAAAAATTAGCCAGGCATGGTGGCAAGTGCTTGTAATCCCAGCTACTTAGGAGGCTGAGGCAAGAGAATCACTTGATTCCAGGAGGTGGAGGTTGCAGTGAGCAGAGATTGCACCACTGCACTTCAGCCTAGGCAATAGAATGAGACCGGTCTCAAAAAAAAAAAAGAAATTGAAACCCTGAACAGATGAATATGAGTTCTGAAACTGAATCAGTAATAAAAAACCTACTCACCCACAAAAAGCTCCAGACCAGAAGGATACACAGCTTAATTCTACCAGATGTACACAGAAAAGCTGGTACAAGTCCTACTGAAAGGATTCCCTAAAATTGAGGTGGAGGGACTCTTTCCTAGTTGATTCTATGAAGCCAACATCACCCTGAAACAAAAACCTGGCAAAGACAAAATGAAAAAAAAAAACAAAAACAAAACTATGTGCCAATATCTTTGATAAGCACAGATGTAAAAATCCTCATTAAAAAAGTTAACTCTACATGATCAAGTAGGTTTCATTCCTGGAATGCAAGGATGGTTCATATATGCACATCAATAAATGTGATTCACCACATAAACAGAATTGAAAACAAAAATCATATGATCATCTCAAAAGATGCAGAAAAAGCTGTAATAAAATCCAACATTCTTTCAAATAAGAACCCTCAAGAAACTAGTATCCAAGGAACATACCTCAAAATAATAAGAACCATCTATGACAAACCCATAGCCAACATCATACCAAACAAGCAAAGCCTGGAAGCATTCCCCTTGAGAACTGGGAAAAGACAAGGAGGTGTAGTCTCACCACTCCTATTCAACATAAAAAGGCTTTGCCTGAGCAACCAGGCAAAAGAAATAAATAAAAGACACCCAAAGAGGAAAATAAGTCAAACTATCTCTCTGTACCAATGATATGATTGTATACCAAGAGCAATCCTAAAACCTCTGCTAAAAGGCTCCTGAAACTGACAAATGACTTCAATAAAGTTTAGGATACAAAATCAATGTACAAAAATCAGTAACATTTCTATGCACCAATATGGTTGAAACTGAGAGTCGTATCAAGAACACATTCCCATTTTCAATAGCTTCAATGAAAAATAAGATACCTGGGAATACACCTAACCAATGAAGTGAAAGATCTCTACAAGGAGAATGATAAAACACTGCAGAAGGAAATCAGAGATGACACAAACAAATAGAAAAACACTCCATGCTCATGGATAGGAAGAATGAATATTGTTAAAAAGACCATACTGCCCAAAGCAATGTGTAGATTCAATTCTATTTCTATCAAGGTACCACCATCATTTTTCACAGAACTAGAAAAAAACTATTATAAAATTCACATGGAACCACAAAATAGCCCGAATAGCCAAATCACTCCTAAGCAAAAAGAATGACCCAGAGGCATTACATTACTCAATTTCAAACTATACTAGAATGCTACAGTAACCAAAACAGCATGGTACTGGTACAAAAACAGACATATACACCAATGGAACAGAATAGAGAACCCAGAAATAAAACTGTACACCTACAACCCTCTGACTTATGACAAAGTTGACAAAAATAAGCAATGGGGAAAGGCATCCCTATTCAATAAATGGCTAGCCATGTGCAAATGAATAAAATTAGACCCCTACCATTCACCATATACAAACATTAACTCAAGATGGATTAAATATTTAAATGTAACACCTCAAATTATAAGAATTCTAGAAGAAAACCCAGGAAACACCATTTGAGACATCAGCCTTGGGAAGGAATTTATGACTAATTCCTCAAAAGCAATGGCAACAAAAACAAAACTTGATAAGTGGGACCTAATTAAACTAAAGAACTTCTGCACGGGAAAAGAAACTATCAAGAGATAATTTACAGAATAGGAGAAAATATTTGCAAACTATACATCTGAGAAAGGTCTAATATCCAAATGTATAAGAAATTAAACAATTCAACAAGCAAAAAACATATAATCCCATTTAAAAATGAGCAAAAGACACAACAGGCATTTCTCATAATACAATAGAAAAGCAGCCATCAAACATCCAAAACAAGTTCCACATTACTAATCATCAGATAAATGCAAATCAAAACCGGAATGAGATACCATCTCACATCAGTCAGAATAGTTATTATTAAAACATCAATAAACAAATGCAGGCAAAGCTGCAGAGAAAAGGGAAAGTGTATGTACTATTGGTGGAAATGTAAATTGGTTCAGCCACTGTGAAAAGTAGTTTAGAGATTTCTCAAAGAACTTAGAACTACCATTCAACCTAGCAATCCCATTACTGGGTATCTATCTAAAAGAAAATAAATAGTCCTGCCAAAAAGACACAGTTACTTGTATGTTCATTGCAGCACTATTCACAATAACAAGGGTATGGAATCAATCTAGGTGCCCATCCATGGTTGACTGGATAAAGAAAACGTGGTATACATATAACATGGATACTATGCAGTCGTAGGAAAGAACAAAATCATGTCCTTTGCAACAACATAGATGCAACAGGAGGCCATTATCCCAAGTGAATTAACACAGAAACAGTAAACCAAATACCACATGTACTCACTCATAAGTGGGAGCTAAACAATGGGTACTCATGTACATAAAGATGGCAATAGTAGACACTGGGGACTACTAGAGCAGGGATGAAGAGAAGGGGGCAAGGGTTAAAAAACTATTGGGTATTATACTCAGTACCTGGGTGACAGGATCAATCATACCCCAAACGTCAATCTCATACAATATACCCAGGTAACAAATCTGCATGTGCACCCCCTGAATCTAAAATAAAAGTTGAAATTATTTTCAAAATAATAATAAATATCACCATTTTGCAGTCTTTAATGAATTAATGAATTTAGATAAATGATAGATTTGGAAAAAGAGGCATCCATGCTTCCTTTTGGAAATACACAAAACAACCTCTGGAGTATTTATGCCAAAGAATCTAACCTGAAGATGACCAAGCCCATAGATCTAACTTCCCAGTTTCAGGAAAAAAAGAATCAGGGGAACATATTATATAATTCCATAGCAAAATTCAGACTATCATGAGTTATAAGACGAATGACTCAGCTTCTTCAAAATGTGAATTGCAAGATAAAAGAGAGAAAAGTATTAGTATTTTAAAATTAAAAGACTTACATATATAAACCAATTACAATCCAAAAAGTTGTTTGTCTCTTGGTCTCTTGATTTGAACATTTTTGTGAAACAACAGGCAATATTTGAACATGGACTATGAGATTTTCTATTAAGTTATTATTTTTAGTGTAGTAGGGATATCAAACAATTTTTAAAAGCTTGTAGTATTTAGATCTATGTATTGAATACAGATTAAAAATATGACTGATATTTGCTTCAAATTAAAAGCAAGGAAGGTGAGTGTGGCTATAGATGAAACAAAATTGGCACTGAGTTGATAATTGTTGAGTTTGAGTTAATAGGTATATGCCATTGAATTATATTATTTTCTATACCTTTACATATATTTCGAAATTTTTATTTTATTTATATACATACACTTTTTTTTTTTTTTTTTTGAGACAGGGTCTCGCTCTGTCTCCCAGGCTGGAGTGCGGTGCTGCCATCTCAGCTCACTGCAAGCTCTACCTCTTGGGTTCATGCCACTCTCCTGCCTCAGCCTCCTGAGTAGCTGGGACTACAGGTGCCCACCACCACACATGGCTAATTTTTTGTATTTTTGGTAGAGATGGGGTTTCACCGTGTTAGCCAGGATGGTCTCGATCTGCTGACCTCGTGATCCACCCACCTCAGCCTCCCAAAGTGCTGGGATTACAGGCGTGAGCCACCACGCCCGGCCTATAATATGTATTTTTAATTAAAAATAAAGGACATGTGTTTTAGATTTTTGCTATAAGGCCATGAAAAGCACTTTCAATTTTGATGGTTGTATCACCACATCTTATAAAGTCCTACAATGGTATACGTTTCATACATGACAATTCCTATGATTAAAGTAGCTTCTCCTTGATCTGTTTTGTTTCTGGCACATGAGACACCAGCAACCTTATGGATTAGGATGTGGCTTTATGCCCAGGCTCTAAGACATGAGGCTAGAGCTAACAATAAAAGTAATGACTAAGCACTGTCTGTTATTTACCTTTAGTTAGATGCTCAAAGCTTTGCTTTGAATTCAACAATAAACCAATCTAGTTTTGGCTGAAAATAGTCACTTAATTTCATAGCTTATTGACTTTGACAGTCTAAGACAACATGAATTGTAGAGAGATTTGATGTACATGGGAATAAAGTGATTGGGCTAGTGTCTTATTACCCTTGTACCTCCACTTTTTCCCATTGTGTCTGGCATACAGTAAGTAATAAATAAATTTTGATTTATCATTTTAAAAAGGAAGAGAGAAAGAGGTTAAGGGAAAGAGAGCTAGAGGAAGGGAGGGAGGGAGAATGGAAGGAAGCTGTACCATTTATCTGTTATTGCAATAATGCTGTGTAAAAAGAACCACAAAACCTCAGTGGCATACAAAAATCAGCTTTCGGTGCCCAATTGTCTGGGGTACTGTCTAGGTAGATCTGCTGAACTTTATTGCACTTGCAGGTCTCAGATGAGACAACAGGAATAAATTGGCTGTACTACATGTCTCTTATAGTCTAGCAGGCTAGATCAGGTATGTCCTCATGGTAATAGAAACAGTGCAAGAGAGAGAGCAAGCTCAATCATTCAAGTACTTTTCCAGCTTCTGCTTGTTCATGTTTTGCTGCATGCTGCTGACCCAAGCAAGCCACACAGCCAACCTGAGAACATTGCTAAGTTAGATGACAAAGGGCATGAATACCTGGAGCTGGGAAGACTTAAGGCCTTTTTTTTGTTTTGGCCATCTTCCACAACAGAAATAAAAATATTAAATACATGGCTGAGCACATGGGAGCTCTGAATATTGATTGCTTTTCTCTCTCTTTCTTTTTCAACTCCTAAACAAAGACAATTGGAATTATAGTGCCAATTAACTGAATTAACTTTTGGCTTTAATTTTTTTAGTTCCATTGGAGTTTTATATCATATTTTCATTAATCCAACAAATATTTATTGAGTTCAACCTCTTTGCAAATATCTGTATAAAGCATTCATTTGCACATGGTAACTACTTGATAAATATTGACTTAAACAGTAATTTTAGTCATAGATTCTTTGTCTATGTAGCCCCATTTCTTATTTGGCATCATTGTCTCATATCCAAGAGTTGTTCTAGGTGAAGCAAGTGTTAGCCTGCTTCTCCACTGCTAATGTCTCCTTGGTTATGGAGGAGGCTCATTGTCTAGGATCCTTGGCCTCTGTATCCATATGCTGACTCCATGTCAGGTGGATAACTTTTTAACTAGTGAGCATAGAAGGAGAAACTGAGCACTTGTAGTTCTATCTTTCTGTTTCTCTTTACAGAACAGTTTTAAACCAAAGCTAATTTTCTACTTTGATCCTCTAGGAAGTCCCTGTTACTGTGGGAAGAATCCCACCCAATTTGGGGCTGAACATTAAGAAGCTCACTTTGCCTTCCAATAGAAGCCTCCAGTATTCTTTGTATCCACAAAAGAGGCATTTAGTTTCTGTTTCCTTGATTCTGGTTTAGAACTGGTATGTGGAAAATACATTCTAGTTATGCTTCCCCACCTTCAAGATACATCCAGTAACTCATATTTTATTATTCTCCACTGACATATTGTACTTATTATCGGAGTGTTGGTAGTCACGTGCATTAGAACTAATCCAAAGTAGAATACATGAATATGCTGCCCAGACTACATAATCAGTGGCTTCCTCAAATGTTTTTCCAGGATGGCAGTGTGCATACAGTGCTAAACACTTGACCAAAAGTTTTAAATATAATCAATTATCTGATCTATAAAATGATTAATATCCAGAACTTTGAAAATATCAAAATGACACCCTTTCTTATATGCCTTTCAATGTCAATTTTTGTCTGCAGCATTTAATTTAAAGTCACTTTTACACTGAAAATTTCAATAACCTCCATTTTCAATAACATGTTTCTTTTTATTTCCCAAATGATCTACTAACTGTAATTTTGTGTAGTGTATTTTATACAAGTATTTTCCCAAACCGGTTGTATAATATATTAAAAAAATCAAAGTTGGCTAGCTGATCTTGCAACTAAAGATGCTGGATATAAAAATTTTAAGTGACATCAGCCCTGGCCTATGTTTGAAAATAAAGAGTAGTTAATTTCTGTGATTTACTATTATTTACACTTATTTGCTAACAACTTATATTTAAGCTTATTTTTAACCATCAAAAGAGTATTTCCAGGTATGTAATATAAGTGTTTTATGAGTAATGAAATTATTATAATTATACTCACAGATTACTTATTTGGTTCCAAACTGAATGGTGAGTAATAATAAAGTGAATTAAACATTATTTATGAGTTAAGCTGTACCTTTTCATGACCTACTGTGCTTTCAGTGGTAAGCAAGGGCATAGGAAAGGTAAGATCTATCATATGTTATACTTCACAAACTATCTCCATAGAAATACAGTTCATTCCTTGTTGTTCAAAAAGTGTTTGGATAGGGTTCACTACTGATTTAAAATTTAAATAAAATTTTGCCCTGGAATGAGAGGATTTTGTTAGTCATGCATGTATTGCTTTTTTTCTAATATGACCTCTGTTTTCAAATGAATGACTTGTTCCTCTTCAAAAGCTGATGGATTCTATGAGGGGGAAAATCTACTACAGCTTTGAAAGACAACTATTTGCTTTTAATGCTTATTTCAATATTTTTTGATGCAGAGGCTAAAATGCATCAAAACCAATTTTCCTGGTTTTATTTATATCAGGCTTATCATTTTGGAAATGTACTAGGTATACAAATTTCATGGAAGGACTGTGACTTTTCATGCAATCCTAAACATGGCTCTTAATGTAAACATACTGAAAAATGTGAAAAGTGTGGGATAAAAATAACATTGCTTTATTTATACTATATAGTGGGTCTCTATGGTTGCATTATATGGATGAGTTGCAAAACAAATTAATATAGAGTACATATATTGTATTCTTTTCATATTACCTCTTTTATAGTAGGAAATTGACTGATGTACTTGATTAAGCCCATTTCACCAGAAAATGAGACGAAGTTTATTTTACTCTATCTAAAAATAATTTTAAAGGCCAACTCTAATCTCATATGTAAATAGCTATTAGCTAGGTACTAGAGATGCGTTTCACTGTCATCAAAATTAAAACCTTTATATAGCACAAGAAAATAGATTCATTTTGTAAAATAATACTCTTTCATTCTGCCTGGGAAGCCTTGAGGTTTTAGCAATAATAACTGTAGAATTAATATTAACACTTATTTTTGTTCATAGAAAATTATATTTACAGAGATTTACCCTTTTAATTTAAAGATTAAACATTTTAAATTTAACATTTTAATCAGTGGAGTTTTCAGATTTTTTTTTTAATTCACAATCGCTGTTGTCCTTAGATGTTTTTTATAGCTCAGATAATTCATAAGATGAGCATAAATTTAAAAAGCTTAGCCAAGGTTTATCATAAAAGCAAAAAAGAATTATATAGCTGTCTGTGTACAATGGGTAAAACTGTAAAACAAAAATCATTTCTTAAAAAGTATTTTATTCTTTTATTAAAGCATTGGACATATATTAAGTGGCAACTTATGCTAGCTACAGCACTAAGTCTATAAGAAAAAAGGAAAACAAAAATCTGCTAGCATATTTAAGCTTTGTAATTATTTTGGGACACAGGGTTGGGTACTATTATACTCTTTATTTTCTAGATGAACACACTGAAGCTAGCAGTGTTAAATAAATTTCCCAGGCTATACAGCTGGGAAATGGTAGAGATCGAATCTGGATTTATGCTTTTTGGCATTATATCATAGATGACTATTTTTTACTTGATGGTTTATTTGCTTATTTCCTCCACTAGACCCTAATCTCCTTGAATTCTGAAATTGTATTTATACATTTTCCTCCTCTTGAAAATACCTTTGCGAATCACATTATCTGGAACTCACTAAATGTGGCACTCACAATAAATGCTTAAACAGTCTCCATTTAAAAGTCATTTTTATTAGTGGGTCTTTCCTATCACATTTAAAATTATAAATCTATCCCATCCCCCCACACCAATTTTTCCTAATTTTCAACTCTGTCTATTTTCCTTATTCTTACTATGACCATTTGACATATATATATATATATGTATATAAAAAACAGGTTTATTATTATCTTTCAATCTTTGCTGGAAACTAAGCTCTATGAAATAAAATGTTTTTGTCTGCTTTGCTCACAGCTGAGACAAAATAGTGCTGGAACGTAGTAAGACATTTAATAAATATTTGTCGAATGAATTAATAAACATCCGGTTATTGAGATATAAAATAGACATCACAGAAAACCCAGCTTGAAAGCCACTGCAAAAATCCAGATGCTGACTAGCATGACTAACATGGTGGTAGTGAAAAGAGGAGAGAAAACAATGAGTCTAAGAAACATTTAAGGGATAAGCAAGGTTAGTCTTGCTTACCAAATAGGTAAACATTAGGCAGTGTCTTTTACATGTGCAAAGACTTACATGACATCAAATGAATTCCTGGCATCTTAGAGCTGGAAAAACTTAGACCTCAAGGTCATCACACTTTGTCCCCTCAATATGAGGAGGAAACTGAGATTCACGCTGGTTATGTAACATACCCAAGAGTTCTCCTACTACGACATGGTTCTTTGGTAAGCAGAAGCATCTAGGTTTATAATGTATCATTGTAATTTTTATAAAGGTAAAATGTAATATGAAGTTTTGGTTAATTTTGGTATGCAACAAAATCAGTTGTGAACTGAACTAATGGGTCCCTCTGATTAGTTCTTATGTATTTCTAGCCGTTCAACCACTCCTCTCCAACCCAAATATCAATATTTTGCATATGGAACTAAATAATAGCAAAGCCTAACCTTAAACAAAATTATTATTGGGTAATGAGAAAAGAAAATTAGAAACTATAAAATACAGGGAAATTCCATAATAAGAGTTTGATAAGATTATGCCTTTTGTACTTGCAATACATCTATTAAACATTAAAATTGATCTTTAGAGCTAGCCAAATATAAACGTTTTTCTGATAAGAATGTTACAAGAGGAAAAAGTTCATTTTAGCAAGGTTGTAAATGAAATTAAAAAAGGTTATTTCAGAGTAAAAATTTGAACCATAACATAGAAAAACTAGCATTTTAAAAATTTCCTTTTATTCATAAAATTAAACTTGAAAGAGTGGTTTTAACACCATGCTATTTCAATTCTCAGACTTGTTACACTTTAAATAAAAAAAGCACAGTGACGACAAATAAGTCTCCACAAATATTTGTAGATACAATTAAGCACACATTTAATTTTTATATATGTGTCTTTAAAAGATTACCAATAAATCAGTGGTGAAATGGTGATGTTAACTAGGCGGCTTTTTATATGTTTGTTATAGCTTTGCAAAACCCTGGGCACATTAATAATATGGGTCCCAGAAAGATGACTAACCTGGGTCCAGACAAATTAACTATAAAACCAATTAAACTTCATAGGAGTTTAAGATGTTATTATTTCACCCTAAATTTTTTTTAGTTTACAAGATTTGTTGCTGCACTAAAATAGCAGAAAAAAAGTAAGATTTGAATTTTTTTTCTTTTTTTTTTTTTGAGACGGAGTCTAGCTCTGTCACCTAGGCTAGAGTGCAGTGGCAAGATCTATCTCTGCTCACTGCAACCTCCACCTCCTAGGTTCACGTGATTCTCCTGCCTCAGCCTTCCGAGTAGCTAGGATTTACAGGCACATGCCACCATGCCCGAATAATTTTTGCATTTTTAGTAGAGTCAGGGTTTCACCATATTGGCCAGGCTGGTCTCGAACTCCTGACCTCAGGTTATCCACCCGCCTCGGCCTCCCAAAGTGCTGGGATTACAGGCGTGAGCCACTGTGGCCAGCCAGATTTGAATTTTAACCAATTACCCATGATTTATGTATTTTCTCCCCACACTCCCCACGTCCCTTTTGATGACTTCCTTGCCTTGGTGAGTCAGAAAATGAACAACCAACCCAGAGACCAGGGTGTCAGTCTATTCTGAGGTCTTCCAAAATTGGCATAGGTGCTGTTTTCTGCTTCCAAAAGAAAAACACAGGTAGCCATATAAATGTTAGTGTTTTCAAGCCTACACCTAGTTCATCTTGTAACTTCACCTGAACCTGAAGCTCCATGATAGTCAGGCCCCACATTTAGCACATTTGGGCTTCTGCTCTGTCTACACTGCTTCCAGGGCTGTAGCTTCATAAGCAACTGCAGTTGGCCTCACTCCTGATCTGCTGGTTATTGCCTAGCTCACCTGTATTCCACACTTTTTGAGCTTGTAATATTTTCTCTTTCATGGCTGATGACTCTGGTTCCCATTTCACTGAGAAAATACACTCCCCATTCTTATCACCGTATTTCTTAGTTTAGCTTTACTTCTGCTTTTTTTATGAATATACTCTCCATGCACCTATGAAAGGCCAGTCCCTCTTATCTTCTGGATATCATGCATTCAAACACACCATTCCAGCTATTGTTCCCTTCCTTTTCTACTTTTTAAAATATTTTCTTCACTATTCATCCCTATCAACATACAAATATACTAAAATACCTCTCTTTAGAATGTTTCCCTTGAAGCTATATGCTTTTGAGTTACCATCCAATTTCTCTTATGTCGGTTTAATCATCCATCATATTCCTTCAGCTCTCCATTCTCGCTCCCTGGTCATCTTGACAGCTGCTCCTGATTGGGGGCCATCCTGCACCTTAAGAAGATGGTGGCAGAACATAAGATTAAAAAGTCACTGAAGTCCATCAACTCTAGGCTTCAACTCGTTATTAAAAGTGGAAAGTATGTGCTTGGCTACAAGAAAACTCTGAATATGATCATGCAAGACAAAGTGAAATTGCTCTTCCTTGCCAGTATTCCTCCTGCCCAGCTTTGAGGAATTCCCAAATAGAGTTCTACAGCATGTTGGCCAAAATTGGCATCAATCACTAAGAATATTGAATTTGGTCAGTGTGCAGAAAATACCACAGAGTATGTACACTGGCTATCACTGATCTAGGTGACTGATATCCTTAGAAGCATGCCAGAACAGGCGGGTGAAAAGTAAACCATGCAAAATGTTTCTTTAATAAAACTTGCCAAAGTTTGTTTTAAAAAGGTGAAACCCCGTCTCTACTAAAAATACAAAAAATTAGCCGGGCGTGGTGGCGGGCGCCTGTAGTCCCAGCTACTCGGAGAGGCTGAGGCAGGAGAATGGCGTGAACCCGGGAGGCGGAGCTTGCAGTGAGCCGAGATTGCACCACTGCACTCCAGCCTGGGCGACAGAGCGAGACTCCGTCTCAAAAAAAAAAAAAAAAAAAAGGAATTTACAAGAGAATTCCATACTGTCTTCTTTCACAGTCTGTTGAGCCCTTTCCACCCCCCAACCTGTCACCAAAGTTTCTGATAGCTACTATATTGCTAAATATAATATCAATTTTACTCCACATCAGCAGCTTTTGACAGAATTGCTCATACCCTCCTCAACATACTCTCTTCACTTGGTTTCTGACTCCCACATCTCCCTCAGCTCTCCCTGCACTTTACTGGCTGGTTGTTCTCAGTCTTCTTTGCTTGTTCCACTACATCCTCTCCACCTGCAACCCAGAGCTTAGTTCTCAGGCATCTTCTCATCTCTAAGCACGCAAACTCCCTGGGGGACCTCATTCTATTTCATGCTTTTAAGTACAATCTAAAAAAAATGGCAACCCTCAAATATATATTTGCAGCCCAGACATGTCCCTCTGACATGTATATATTCATCTGCGTCTTCCACATCTCTACCTGGTTGTCTCAATATTACCCCAGATCCAAAACCAAACTTCCAATTGACCCCCACCAACCCTGTTTCTCTCATATTTTTCTCCAGCTTGGCAAATGTCAACTTCATGTTTCCATTTTTTCTAGACAAAATCTTTGGAGTCATCTTTGACTCTCTCTTTTTCTCATACATTATGTCCAATCCACCAACAAAACCTATAGGCTATAGGTTTTTAAAATAACCATCTTACTACCTTTACTCTTCTTAAAATAACCATGCTCTTAAAATAACCATCTTACTACCTTTACTGCTACCACCTCAGTCCTGACTATCACTGTTACAGGAAAAATTTGGGATGCTAATGTCCCCTCCAAATTGGGAAGGAGCTGAGAGACCAAAGAATGACTCAGGAAAGTCCGGTTTGACAAGATGAATGTATTAAGACTTACATACAGCGCACTCCTGGCTGGTGGCAGGACAGCTCTAGAGGTCCATGCAGCCTCCCATCACTAAGCTGCTTTTAACTAATTTTCTTGCTCCTTGCCTATTGTGGGTGAGCTTTGATAAGACTCTTTTTCTCAGTGGGTTCTCATATACTCTCTGGGATGTTTGGGTTCTCAGGGACACCTGCTCCTTGGCTAGGCAATGGTCTTGGCTCACTGCCCGGCCTTCAGGGTTCAGGCAGGGGAACATACACCCTTCTGTAGTCTGCTGGGGGACCTATCATGCTATAATAATCATTTCTGAGATTATTGAAATAGCTTTCTAACTAAAATCCTTGTTTTTACCCTCGCTCTCTCAAATCTATTCTCCACAGAGATAAGTCACAACAATCCTTTTAAAGTCTAAGTCAGATCACTGCCATTCTATGCTGAGAGCCCTCAATTGCTTCCTGTCTCATTCAGAATAAAAGGCAAAATCCTCAGTGTCCTCTAGTTCTGGTTCCCTGAGGCTTCTTTGACCTCACCTTCTCCACTCTCCCGGTTGTTCTCTACTGACTTTCAATGATTTCCTTGCTATTCTATGAAAAGACCAACCTTTCCACCTTAGTACCTTGGCTGTTGCAGTTTCTTCTGCATAAAATGTTCTTGTCCAAATATTGTCACAGACTTCCTTCCTATCTCTGATCTACTTTGTTTCGTCAGACAGGCTTTTCTTAAACTCATATAACAGGGTAACACTCCATCTTTGACTCTTTTTATCTCCTTATTATATTATATTTACCTCCATAGCACTTACCACCACCTGACATATGCCAGCCTCCCACACTAGAAGGATGGGTCAAGGTAGAAACATTATTTGGTGCACTGGTTTAACTCCAATACCTAGAACAGTGCCCAGTAAACAATAGCTGTTCAATAAATGTTTGTTGAATGCTGTTGTCACCCATTACAGCTAAAAGGACAATTCTGTGCTTGCTAAATGCAGCCAACTCTTTCTCAGACATTTTAATCAAAACAACAAAAATTTGGTGGGATTCCATGTAGCTCTTTATTTCCAATATGTATGTCTTGGCAAATGTGCTCCCTTGGTTTTATAATCCCTTTCCTTCCCACCTTGGTCCACCCTTCTTATGTTTGTCAGCATGGATTTAGAAACTTAGCACTGTCCATTTCATTAATGACCTTTAGAGTAAATTGCTGCAAATAATTGCCTCCAGCACCTAAGATGCAGAGAACTAAGGTAACAAACACTATACCCTTAAATCCAAAGGAGGTCTTCAACTCTGCTCCAATTAGAAGATTTTTACATAGTATATTCTGCTTACTATTTGAAGTGTCAAGTGAAACTTTGTTCCCAGATTCAAGTCACCTTGAAAAGCTTAAATCCCTGGTATAGAAGCCAAGCACAGTAGAGCTTATTTCTCCTATAATTAGATGAATAGCCTTCATCGGAGGTTAGCTAGACATATCAGTACAGCCTTTTGGCTGCTAACTAGTGCAACTGTGGGTGTTGGCACCACGGGGGCTGGCTGGATACATTTTGGAGCAGGTAACAGCAATCTTTTCCTGCAAAGGGCCAGATAGTAAATATTTTAGGCTTATTGGCCACATAGTGTCTCTGTCACATACTCTTTTTCTTTTAACAATTCTTTAAAAAAATGTAAAAACCATTCTTAGCTCCGCGGACATACAAAAACAGGCCACATACTGGATTTGGCCCATTGGCTACAATTTGCTAACCACTGATTTTAGAGTTTAGCCTCTTTTTGTAACAAGTAAAATGGGTCATAACAAGTAAAATGGGTCAAATGTAAGATTCCCAGGACGCAGGAGAAGGAAGACCTATAGAGATGGGATGTTAGTAAGGGAAGAAAAATTCAGGAGGCCAAGGCATGCAGATCACTTGAGGCCAGGAGTTTGACACCCGCCTGGCCAACATGGCAAAACCCCATCTCTACCAAAAATACAAAAATTACCAGGCCATGGTGGTGCCTGGCTGTAATCCCAGCTACTCGGGAGACTGAGTCAGGAGAATTGAACTAGGGAGGCGGAGGTTACAGTGAGCCGAGATCCTGCCACCGCACTCCAGCCTGGGTGACAGAACAAGACTCTGACTCAAAACAAAAAATAAAAAATAAATAAATAAATAAAAAACAAGCCACTGAAAAATGTCCTAGCCAACTAATAATCAGTTGAACAAGTGGAAATTCTAAGTGTAGGCCACAGTAAGCTACATGGAATGTTATTTCAAGTGGCCTTACAAGAGGCTGTGGATGAATGTCAAGGCAGGTGAAATATAAACCTGGTGTAAAATAGATCTTCTAGAAAAAGGCAGAAGACCTGAGGACTGGTTTTAAAGGCCTGAATTTTATTTCTATCCTTGTGAAAAGCATGGCACACATAGAGTTTCTTGCTGGGAAGAACCCAGATGAAGCAGTTGACCAAATATGTACCTACCATTTATTTGGTGTTCATATTTTATGGAAAACTTAGCATGTGCCAGCTACTCTTCTAGGTATTGTAGGTATAGTAGGAGACAGATCAGACAAGATCCCTGGAATCATGTAGCATGCATTCAAGTCAGGAAATGGAGACAGTGAAAAAAACATGAGTAAACAACATCATTTCCAATATGGTAAGTTCTTAGCAGTCAGTATAAAGGTGGTAAATTAGGATAATGAACCAAACTGAAAGTAACAACCAAGGCTTTGATCACTTGCTGCCAGCAATGAAAACAAGAGGCAAAATAAACACTGGGTCACCAATGTTCCATTTTCCCCCATAGAACAGCACGGATGGATGAAGTGCAGGTGGGAGACTCATCCATCTCACTGCCTAGAAGCCCTGAACAAAGGGCTCCTGCCTCTTTATGTATCTATGGGCTGGAGGAGGAGGGGGAAGGGCTAGGAGTGGAAAGGTACTTAGTCAAAATACATGTGCTGAGCCAAGGTCCCTGATAGACAAAGAGGCCTTCAAATGCAGGGGCCTAGGCTAGGAATGCAGATATGCCTATGAGAGTATAAGCATTGTGGCTGGCTGGGGGAGGGGATGCTATGCTAAGTCCTTGACTACAAACTCCCTCCAGAAAAAAAATCGGAAACTGCAATGCAATGGCTATGGTGTAGAGACAGCACTCATCTTCCCGCTCCCACCCTAAGGCCTGCCCAGCAAAGCCTTGTAATCGCCTATAATTGGGCCTGAAAGATCACATGTAGAATTTGGGCCTGGAAAAGGACTCCCACTTAGAAGAAAGCTGTGTGTGTGTGTGTGTGTGTGTGTGTGTGTGTGTGTGCGCCCGTGTGTGTGTATGTGTGTATAAAAGGAATGCCTCACCGAGAAGACACACTAACACACCATTAAGCTGGCATTCAAACAACAAGAAGGAGGTCAGTACACAAAAAGTTGTAAGAAGTAGCACTCCAGCCAAAAGAAGAGCAATTCCAAAGTGATACAGCAGAAGCTGGGGAAATTCAAGGAACAGAGAAAAGGCCACTGTGTCTGGAGCATTGTAAACAAGGAGAGTCTGTTATGTCTGTTATGAGATTAGACATCTCATCGCCTGAGCTCCTGCTGTGCTCCAGGCACTTGGCTGGAAGCTAAAGATATTGCCACAAATAAAACACAGTCTCTGCCGCCACTGCATACCCATTCAGACTCAGGTATAGTCATTGCAATTAAAAAGAGAAAGCAATCAAGATCAAATATTTAGTGAGCCTCCACTGTAACAGGGAGTGTGGCAGGAGCATTTTAGTATTGAGTCCTCAAAGCAACCTTGTAAACTGAGTTTTATAATCTGTGTTTTTACCTAGAAAGCAAATACGTCTCATTGAGGTTAAAAACGTTATCAAGTACAACCACTTGATAACTGCAACTACAGCCTATCTTCTTGCCTCTATACCGCAAGTGACTGGCAGTTCGGAGACTGTGATTACGAACTAGAGTTCAAGGGCCAGTGAAGTCCATGAACTAGGGTAACTTGCTGTTAAACTGGTACCTACTTTCTTGAGAGTCTATCTACCTTTGTCCAAGGTTCAGACAAAGGTAGATAAAGGTAGGTAAAGATTTATTTCAGAGTCTTACATGATGCTGAACACATATGCTGTCTATGTGGCTAAGATTGCAAGTGCTCTTGGAAGCTGCTGAGAAGGTCAGCATGCAGACCATTATTCCAGCAAACCTCTCAATACCCCACAAGCAGCCTGGGCCCTTTATCCCTGGGCACCCCAGGGTCATATTCCTCACAATGTGCCATGACTCAATTTTACTTCCACATGGTTTCAGAAACACCATTCTAGCTTACATCTTGAATGGAAACACAGTCCTTTAGAAAAAATGATGGCTGATTAAAAGAGAAAAGCAGTAGGACTTGGCAGAATAAGCAAAAACCTGAGACTGAAGCACTCAAAGTTATTAGACTGGCTCAAAAATAAACCACTGTGTCTGCCTGGGAGATTTCTCTCATCTTCTCTTCCATTTGGTTTTATTTTACTGAGAATATGAATGTGTCAAGTTGTAGCAAAAAGAAATGTGTGTCCTAGTGTTCTTATCTTTGAAATGGGGATAACACATACCTACATTCCAGGGTCTCAGAGGGACAAAGACAGTGTGTCCTGCTCAGCACACAGAGTCTGGTGATGCAATAATTACAGTATTTTTATGGTCTGAATATTTTCTCCCGTTGTGTAAGACATTTCTCAAGGCTCAAATGGAATGTCCCCATTATTACCTTCATTTGTTATTATGTTTCTTCTCTTGCATACCGTCTTCCAGGATTACAAAGAGGATGATTAATATTTTAAAGCAGCAGCACCAGAGTGTTATTATAGACTGTCATTCTAACCAGGGCATTTTAATGCAATTGTGTAATGTGACTGGAGTGGAGACCTCAGGTTAATGTCTACTGTCTTTCACTTTCAATTTAAACAGTAGATTAAGGATGATTTGCTCTTTTTGAACATGACAGAGACCTTTTGAGATGAAATGTCTTTAAGCCAATTTGGTTGCTGAAGTTGTTGGGCCCAAATCCCCGAGGGTAAACATAGTGACTGCTGAGAAATACCTCTCAAGTTCTTAGAAATGACTGCTTTTCAACTGCAGGAATGACAGGGAGGAATACCAAAACAAAATGCAGCCTCATTTCTGTCCCTCACATTGAATCTATTCATATCAAGACAACATTTTCCTTAGCAAAATATATTACAGCTTATCTCTATTCACTATTATCTTTTTTTTCCTTTTATTGGTTGTTGCATCATTGATTCTTCTCTTTCCTGAAAATATGCTATACATCCTTATCCACCATAGTTTTAAAAGCTGCATCATCCAACTCTTAGTTTTTCTTTGATTCAATTCAATGCTGCCATGGGCTGTCAAGCATTTCTGATGCAAGCTTATGCAATTAACCCCTCTTTTGTATTTTGTTCTCAATTATTTTTCAGTGGGGGTAAACCAATATAAGCTTAAAAAAAAAGCCAGATACTATGAAATGAACATTGTCCTAGAAAACTGTAAAAAAAAATTATTCTAGTCATTCATATGCAGATTTATTTTTCCCCCACTGTTACAGAACTTTGCACATAGTAAGTGCTTAAAAAATGGTTGTTTTCTTTTTAATTTTGTTTGTTTTTAAGGAGCAGGAATGAATGATGCATTTTTGTCAAAGTTTCTCTACAGATAAATTTTAATAAATCTATGCATACACGTGTGCCAGAAAGATCTGTGAGGTCTTAGCTGTTATAAGCATAATATAGTCAGTGACTAAGTCGCTTACATTTTATAATCTAAAATCCTTTTAGGGGCCTCAAGTTTCAGGACATTCCCACTAAAGAAGAGTCTTCAAACAAAAATATTGATCGTGTTTAAAACAGCAGAAAAGAGAAAACAACATTAGAAAAAGTACTCTGAAGAAATTACAATAAAAGGGAGAAAAGCTAAATTTACATAAGACTTACATCTAAGGCCGGGTGTGGTGGCTCACGCCTGTAATTCCAGTACTTTGGGAGGCCAGGGTGGGCAGATCACCAGGTCAGGAGATCAAGACCATCCTGGCTAACACAGTGAAACCCCCTCTACTAAAAATACAAAAAATTAGCCAGGCGTGGTGGCAGGCGCCTGTAGCCCCAACTACTCAGGAGGCTGAGGCAGGAGAATGGTGTGAACCCAGGAGGCGGAGCTTGCAGTGAGCCGAGATTGTGCCACTGCACTCCGGCCTGGGCCACAGAGCAAGACTCCGTCTCAAAAAAAAAAAAAAAAAAAAAGACTTACATCTAAAACTAGGATAATCTCTCTTACTTTTTTCCAACTTACTCAGTGAGAAGTGGGAAAGTTCAGTGAAACTATATTTTAAAAGATTTAATAAGAAAAAAAGGTAAAATTGTGCCATGTTTTTGCATTGTATCTTCATCTCCTTCCTGTAGTATGTTTAATATATTTATAATTGAATCAAAAACACTCCAGATTGAAGTGATTTTGTAATTGCTTTTATATTTTTAAAATTTTTAATTTTGAAGTATAACTTGTTTTTAAAAACCAAATGTAGATTAAGAGCTTCCACTAGAGAAAACCTAGCCTAGGAAATACGTATTAGATAATGATTCATATAGCTTCCTCTTTGTCTTAAAGCAACAGATGACATTATTTCTCTTAATTCAATCACGCAGTCAATCAGATGTGCATTCTTTGCTCCTCTTGCTTCTAGTTCCAGAAGCATTAACTTTGCATCAGAAGCAAACTAGGATGTTTTAGGTTTCAGTTCTCAGCTGGAAAGAACACATAGGGTTACTTCTTGTCTACCACTCCCGGGAATGCTCCTCCTACTGGCTTTTGACTTATCACAGTGAAGTAAATGGGACTGTGATCTTTTTCATCCCAGTTTCCTTGTGTTCAGAAAAGTGGCTATGTCAGAGCAACAGTCGCTCAAGCTCAAAATTTCACACTTCAACTGAAATTCAAAGAGATTTTCATTTGAAAAGAAGCTGAGAATACCACTATGTTAGTACAATATACCATATTGTATATTGCAATCCTCAAAGTCAGGGAAAAAAGTCTCTGAATCTATGCTGTGAATTTTTCCTCTACATTTACTCTCTCTCCTCTTCCCTCCCTCCCCCTCCCCTATTGATGACCGACTTCCTGAAGGATACAGAAGACACACACAGCTGGGCCTAAAAAAGTTGTATGCATATATGGATTTTGTGTATTAAACTATTTACACTGGTGTGGGAGAAAGTGAGAGATTTTGTTGCCCGATAAAGAGCTGGGATAAGAGAGGAAGGGGAATTGAGAATAATAAACGTTAAGAGCCTCAACAGCTGACATTTTAAATGCTTACAAACCACAAAATTTCCATTAACATAAGCTGTGTTATTATAAAGCAATAAGACACACCATAAAGGGACACACGCACACAAATAATCTCTATACATTTCCTGCATCAGAACAAATGGCACTAGATGACCTCTAAGATTCTTAAGGAACGACTACCTTAGTCTTAGTTCATGTACAATATAGATATTTGTAGAGTTCAGAAAATGCATAAAGCATGAGGACATTTTCCTCTTAAATTGCAACTAATTTCTTCCACAGAACATTATGTTCTAGTGTTCCCTAATGGCATAGTCAACTTCTATAAAATATCTATTTATATTAAAATATTAAGCTCTAATAATGTGCTTAACTTTTGTTCTTAGTTCTCAACAAAATACATTAGTTCAGTGCAGGCTCCTTGATTTTTCCAATCATGTTTGCTAATCTGCAAAATTTAGTAATTTGCAATGGATCTCCCAGTCATTAGTGTCAATTAGGGAGGCTCTCCCTCACACCAGATGGTACTGAGGGAACAGAACAAGAGAGTGGGAATAAAATGTGTTTTCTAAAACCCTCCTACATACCACTTTAAACAAAAACTGTGTGACTTTTAAAGAAAAAATATAGTAAGAGTTGAGAACATAACACCTCGTACTTGTGTAGCATCTTAAACCCAAGGAATCCAAGAAATAAAGAACTGACTAATGACACCCTTATAAGCTGGGTGTACAAAGACCACACAGCAATCATTTCCCTTTGCATATAAAACAAAAATGGTAGTCCACACAGGCAAGGTCCTGTTTTCACACTGCCCTGTGCTTAATTTTAAAACCTCCATCATTTACAAATGAAGAACTAGCAAATCCTCCTTATTCCATTCTATCTACTTATGATTTGTTTCCTGAGACAGCAAGAAAAAACTGGGAAATAATCTCAGCCTTTGTAAGGTCCAATATATTTCATTAACAGTGAGTGTCGCATGAATGGGAGCCAATTTTTTTTTTTTTTTTTTTTTTTTTTGTGAGACAGGGTCTCACTCATTCTGTTGCCTAGGCTAGAGTGCAGTCAGTGACGTGATTTTAGCTGACTACAACCTCCACCTCCCAGGTTCAAGCAATTTTCATGCCTCAGCCTTCCCAGTAGCTGGGATCACAGGCATGCACCACAATGTCTGGCTACTTTTTGTACTTTTACTAGAGAGGAGGTTTCATCACGTTGGCCAGGCTGGTCTTAAACTTCTGGCCTCAAATGATCTGCCCACCTCAGCCTCCCAAAGTGCTGGGATTACAGGCATGAGCCACCACACCCAGCCTAGGAGCCAATTCTTATCCATCATTATGAGGTGTCTGCCTTAGTCATGGGCACGTCGCAGGTTGTAAATAAGTAAATGATGAATGAGGGAATAAAGGAATAAATAACTGAATGAATGAATGTGGTCTGTCTTCATCCATAAATTTCTCTTTCTGACCATCCTAACCACAAGGCTTCTGCATCCTTTTATGCCTCCTTGTCTTAGGTTAGGTTCCCTCTAGGAGAAAAGCTGAAGATAATGATTTCGGCATTATAGCTTATTTGAGAAGTGATCCCAAGAAACACAAGCACTGGAGTGGGGAAGTGACAGAAAAGGAAGTTTATACAAAATATGTCAATGAGTAGATCAATATGGCACAGCGCACAGCCAGGGCCCAGTCCTGCTGGGGACTTCTGGAAGACTCCATAAAGTAGGCTGCATAGTGGTCCCACCCAAGGGGCAATGAGGTTGGCTATTTATATGTCAAATGCTGCCCATCAATGGTTGAAGTCTGCTCCTGGAAATGTTAATAGCCAGACATTTCTAGCTTGTATCACAAAGCATTGAGAAAGAGAGAGTCACAGGAACCTACAGGCAGAAGCCATGGGTGTGTACAGACAGTGAGTGCTGAGGAGAAATGAGCAGGATGGTGACTGGTACTATCCCATTTAACAATAGACCTTGCAGGTTTTTGCCACTAGTCTCTATGACAAAAATGACATAGACCTAAGTTATGGCAGTCTAAACCAATTACATTTTTACTGTCATTTAGAGACAATTTACCTATACAGGTACAAATATGTGTGCAGGTAGAGGCAGCATCCTGTATAACTCAATAAGCAAAAACTTAATTCATAACTTTCTTATTTTTTTCCATTAAAACCAACTCAAGACCCATATGTAAATATCAAGCTATCAAAAAAGGTCAGTTATTTTAAAAAGAGGGATCATTTGCTTTGGTATCAGTTCTGTTAAAATCTGTGGCGTCTGTATGGAAAAATGGGGCATCTCATCATAAGTCTTGTAGGAAGATCACATTCCAGACTGGTCCAATACCAGTAATGGTTTTCTTGATCTTTATAACCCTACCACATTAGATACTTCCAACCAATTTTTAGGACCCATCATCCCAATGAAATATATTTCGTTAGTATTCAAAAGTGAGAAATTAGCTCCACCTTGGCACATAACTGATTTTAGAACTTTCTGTCCTCATCAAAATAGCTTACTATTATAGCATCTGCAATAACTTGATTTTTTATCCAGAATTATCCCACATGTCTTCATACTTCATCTTCCTATTAAGAAAGTTTAGAGCTCTCAGTATGAAATGACTTAAGGGCTATGATTTGAAGGAGGAACGTGCACAAAGTAGGAGTTTTTGGATGGAAGAAATAATCTAAGAAGGTTTCTAAGTATGCTACTATACTTGAAGTCCACAGGCCCATATGGCCCCAACAATCTGTGTCTCTGCCCACATAGGAACTCCTGATGTGCTTCTGAATGTAGTCAAATGTTCCCTGAAAAACACACATATTTAGGGCATTTGTTAAAGCCCAAATTGTAGGAACAACCACAGGAGGGCTTATTAGTGTAGCTACTGATGGATATAAGAGTTACAAAGGCTGCTGCTGAATCTTAAATCTGACCAAAATCCATGTCACTACTTTAAAATTCATTCCATTTGCTAATTGTCATCAAATTTATTGCTATGAACACTCCTTTTTTCTAGTCTCCACTTTCTAGTTAAGGTAAATTTGAGATTCTCTTTTCCCTATTTTCTTTCTCTGTTGCTCTCTTCTCAATTGAAAATTTTATTTTACAGGTTAGGAAAAACTAATGCTTAAAAAGATTAGTCAAGTTTTCTCAGGACACACACTTACTTAGTGGCAAAGGCAGGCTGCTCATACACAACTGACTCCAGAGCTTAAGCCATTGTCCCCTGTGTCGTGTTTGCAGTGACAACATGACAGAGCCCAATATAGACAGAGGGTGAGGGTTGTGGTGGAAGTATTAAGAAATTAAGGAAGAATCCATCAACAACTGGGAAGAAAGGAAGGGGTCACAAGAGAAAATAATAGAGAAATAGGTAAGAGTCAATGAGTTATAACTGTATTTTGCATTTATATAGCAGTATCTTTTTCCTCAATCTTAATCAATGCATTTTGTACATGTAAGTTATCCAATATACATTCAATATTTGTCAGTACCTACTATAACCCACGTACTATTCTAGAAATTGCAGATAGCAAAACAAAGCCCTAGGCATCCTAGATTTTTCCATTGCAATGGGGCAGAGAAATAACAGGCAAAGAAAGAAACGGACAGATAGCTAATAGAACATCAAGTAGTGAAAGATGAATCACATTCAGCAAAGAATGAACTATTAAGGCATCTAGTTCATTCTTCTAGTTCTAGTTCTAGGTTATGCATGTAGTTCAAGCATCAAGTTTAAGTATCTAGTTCATTGTGGAATTAATGAACTAGGTGCTATTTCAGATAGGCAGGCCTCACTGAAGAAATAACACTGATTATCACTTGGCTATGATTGTTACTCCAAACACTGCTTCATGGAGGCAGGAAGGAAAAAGAGCATTCTCATTTCCCTAAGAGGAATTAAAGTCCCAGCTCAGTGAAGGGACTTGCCTACTTGTGTCTTTATAAAATCTGGGATGAAATAGAAAACTTCAGATACTCAATTCACTGTTAATAATAATTGTGTTTGTGAGTTTGTTTTCTATATCCATAATCTCCTCTGCCATTTGTCCCTATTGGCTAGACAGGGCTTACCTCCTCTTACTCCCATGTCTTTTTTTTAACTGATGAGCAAACTCAGGGAAAAAATTGTAAGAAACTTACCCCAAAGTCAGAGAAGGAAGGGTCTAAGTCTTAAGTAGAGTTCATTCTTCAACCCGCTGTTCCTGTGTTATTACTGCGCACTCCAGTATCTTCCAGTGGATCAACAGGCTTCTAGTAAATATTGATCCACTTTCTGCAGTAGTAATTTAAGGGAGTGGACATATTTCAACAAATGTCATCCACCATCCACTCAGCCTTCTTAAAATGAGCAGTGCTATATTTCAAAGGAATGTATGAACAAATTTCTTAGTAGTTTGTCATGTTCATCAGTCATGAACACTTGTTGATTTTTCTAGTCTTGGGTTTTTAGAAATCACGGATCCTTGTCAGAATATGATGAAGATTATGAACAGCCTCCCTATATGAATATAATTTCAGGAGGCACTTTGAGACATGTTCTTGAACTCACAGGACCTCCAAGTTAAGAATTTTTGATAAGGACTATTGCAACTGTGGGCCCACGCATCCCATAAAAGCAAACAAATTAGCCAGCTTTCCTTCGTTGTATCTTCTGCATTTTCAAATGAATGCAGTGTCCATCAGGAGATTAAGGGAATGGAGGTGGGGGGCGGTCAGAAAATGTACATAATTAAGAGAGGGGGCAACCTATGACCTGAGTCACACAGAGCTGGTTTATTTATGTGAGCTTTATATTCTAGGACATGGTGCTGAATGTCTTTGAACCTAGTTTGCTTATCAATAAAATGTGGAAATGGTCACCAATCATTTTAAATGAGATAATGTGTGCCAAGCACTGAGGACATTGTTGACACCTTTGTAAATACTTCAGCATTGGTCCTTATTTGGTTTATTGTTATTGTCATGGTGGTGCTATGACTAATAGTGGGTTACCAATCCATCAATAAATTACTATACTTCACGTGATAGAATTTTGACAAAAGCTCTTATTTGATATGAGAAGTTATTAATAAACAGAAAGTTCCAAGTTTTGCCAGAAGCAAAATCAGGGAAATGATCAGAAAATAAACCTCTATATGTTGCACATAATATTTTGTAACAGAATATTATTTAATTGAAATAAAGTATAAACACAAAAATAGTAATTGATATTTCAGATTTTTTACATATTTAAAAATTTTGGGTCGGGCCCGTCTCTACTAAAAATACAAAAAAAAAAATTAGCCGGGCGAGGTGGCGGGCGCTTGTAATCCCAGCTACGCGGGAGGCTGAGGCAGGAAGAATGGGGTGAACCCCAGGGAGCGGAGCCTGCAGTGAGCCGAGATCGCGCCACTGCACTCCAGCCTGGGCGACAGTGAGACTCCGTCTCAAAAAAAAAAAATTTTTGTTTGTGAGCAAAACACATTTATATGCATGATATTTTAATTGGACACATTTTCCATTAGCAGGATTATGTCTGTATGTTTTGAAACATTATACAATGAAAAAAGGATTAGCAGAAAGGCAAGAACACCCCCAAAATATTTTTCACTGCATCTGGGGATATGCTAAACAACATCTGAACAAAGATAGCTGACTTTTTACTGCCCCACTGATGCATTTGGATTTATCTACAAGAAACATGAGACAGTCGGTGTTTACGTATTTGAATATATTTGCCTTAAATATTTATACCATGCAAACTGCTAGAGCATTTTGAGGATATTTTGTGAATTCCTCATAAAGTTTTAGTTCAAATGAAATTTGTTGAAAATGTCAGCTTGAATGAAACCATTTGTTGACCAGCATGAGCCTTATGTTATCAAGATGATGGGAAGTAAGGAAGTGTGTAGGTACAGATATTCATTCTAACTGACCTCAGTTTTTCTCACCCATAAAATAAGATATAGTTGAGCTCCTCCAATAAAAACTGAGTTCTCAGTACTTCTAAAAGGACTCTTATTTGTTCCAGTCCCTCTGTTTTCTATAATCATCACATGGCAGATACTATGAATTGTCCAAATGCACACTCATTCTCTTCTACTTTGTTAGTAACAGAAACCCCATTGTAGCTAGGAAACAATACTCCCAGCCCCTTCGAAACCAAATATGATCACTTAATATTTGACTGACAAAACATAAAGAGAAATGATTTGTGGGACTTCTAGAAAATCTCCTTAAAGGGTGTGCCCTTTGCCTCCCATTCCATGTCTCTGTTGCCTGGGGTATGGACCTGCTGGGAGAATTTGCATCGCCGTCATGGTGGGTTCATATGGGGCATTCTAGGGACAGCAGGGCAGTAAAATACATGCAACCTAGGAATCTGATGAGTGTGGAGCTACTACACTAGTCTAGGACCACCTACCTCAGGATGTTACAATGATAAGTTTCTATCTTTTGCTTTTTTATAATTTACAATGGCAACTAATTCCAATTTTTATTAATTTTTATCAGCAAATCTTTTAAACTGATTTTCTTGCCTCCAACTTGATAGTTGGCTTTCATTGACCACCATTCTTTCATACACTTAATTCAACAAATATTCAGAAAGAACCTACTGCATATCAGTTGCTAGGCCAGCAGCTGATGGTTGATCAAGAAACATAATAGATACAATCATGGAGCTTATAGTATAGCACGGGGCAAACCATTAAACAAAGAAGCAATCAAATAAATATGTAATTATAAACTGTGGTGTAAAAACAGAAATAATATGAGGAAGGCTAAAACAAAATACTGATTTAGATTGAAGTCCCAAGCAAGATTCTCTAGAAATGATATTAACTGAAACCAAAGGATGCACAAAGTCACTTGGAAGAGATTTTAGAAGAGAATAGCCTGCCAAAATAATGAAAACAAGGTAAGAGTTTAAATCACTCAGGAAACTGGAGGAAAGTCAGTAGAGTGAGCACGGCTGGAGGTTATAAGGTAATGAAAGGGGAAGCAAGAGATGCCCCTAGAAGGGCGTGCAGAGGACATGGGAACCAGAGACTGTTGGTAATGCTGATTTGAAATTTTGTTCTAAGGGCAATGAGGAGATATGGAAGTGATTCAAACAGAGCATAAATTTATTTTTGTTTTTTGTTTGTTTGTTTTAGAAATATTATTCTTGTTGTAGTAGGAAAAATGGATTGGAGAGGTGCAAAAGTGGAAGATGAGAAGAAAAGATCAGAGTTAAATACAGGGATCCAGTGGAGAGAAGTTGGTAACTTAGACCAAAGTGATGGCAGGGGAGATGGAAAGGTGTGCATATTTGAAATCCATTTTTCTACTTGAGTTGACAAAATATTTAAAAAGATTAAATATAGAGGGGTAGTTGAAACAAAGGCATGATGGCATGAGCACCTGGGAGTAAGGAGGTGCCATTCCTGGAATACAGAAGCCTGGAAGAGAAAAATGTTTGGAAGGAAATAAAAAATGTACTTTTAAACTGGTAATAGTTTTACCTCCTCATGAGACATCCAACTGGGAATGTCAAGAAGGACATTGGATAAACAAGCAGGGGGCTTTGAAATGTGACTTTAAAACATGCAAACCCCATGTATCTCTTTCCTGCTCAAAACCCTTCAATGCTTCTCATTGTCTACAGGTATGAAAACATTCAAACTCCTAAGCATGGCATTCTACTACATTTATGATTAAGCATTAATCCACTCTTGCAGTTACATATCCTGCTACGTCTTCCAAATGCCCTGAATCCTGGTCACACTGGTCCTTGAATACACAAGTAATTTTCACAACTGGGTGCCTTCTTTGTTCATATTGTCTGCAGCTGATATACAGTTTCTACCCCTGCCTCTTTCCCATATATTTTAGCCTAAAAATAGTGCCTATTGCAAGGCTCAATTCAAATTCCAAATCCTGTTTTCCTTAATTCCCTCTCTATTATTCCATCCTTAGTATGATGTCCTTAGTCTGCTTACCCAGCTTTGCAGGAAACATCTTCCAGACTTAACTTGCTTTTTATGTGAAGCCCCTATTCTACCTAATGACCAAAAACAAAAACAATGTAATTTAGTCAGCTACAATGTTTCTAGGTGGTTTCTTAGACATAAATTTAACTCAAGCACCAAAATGTTTTCAGTCGATTTAAGATTGTTTCAGTCATTTCAGGATCCCACACTGCTTCCTCTTTTCTCTAAAGAGATACATTATATTTCCTTGGGTACTTAGTAGCAGGCACTGGGGAGTGGGTTACTTGTTATCTAATAACATCCTCCACATTGACTGATACCTCTTTAGGTTTTCCAGCATCTTGGACATCACCCTCATCTTTCCTGGTCCCCCGGTTCATATGTTCTTCCACTCTGCAGCCTCCTTCTCCCTACTTCAGGTTTACTCCAGGATGGAAGTCTCTCTTACCTTACTTCCACACACTCTATGACAGGAAAAATGTGGTGTTCTCTCATGTTGACACAGGCTCAGAAAATGTGTTGGGATTGTCTTGGGCTTTCTGATTCTTTCCTGGAGGCACATAAACCCTAGACATCCATTTCATCGACATTTCCATTCCATGGGGATCTTCTGAGACACTGCCAACCCCCGGTCTTCCAGCCAAAAAAAAAAAAAAAAAAAAAATTCTGTCCACATCTGCACTACTGTCCAGATCCCTAGAAGGATTATCTGAGGCTTTTATCACTTGCCCTTTCCCTCCAGGTTTTTAGAACCCCCATCTGAGGCTCTAATTCACTTGCCTCCTCATTGACTCTTCTTCCCAGTCCAGGCTACTCCAATTTCTGAGTGAGGGGTAGAGCTGGCCTCCCTGTCTGCCCTTTTAAATACATTAAGAACATGAACTTCACTTCAATAGTTCTACCAGCCTAACCATTTGAAATTCAGAAATCCCGGCTCTACCACATCACAAATCTTGGCTCAAAAGACTAATTACCTCCCTCATGAGTTTAAAAAGTCAATTTAGATATTCAAAAGCCAAAAACTTGGCTCATTGTTCCCTATATTCTGTGTCATCATTCTTCTAAAGTAATGCTTGGCTCCTAGGGAGTAGGGGTGTCTCCTGGGAGTGAGGAAATAGAAAGTGAGGAAATGATGAGGTTTACAAAATTGTAAAACTTAACTCCACCACAAGTCTTCCAAAGATAATGCACTCTGCTTGTATTATAGTTCACTCTTTTTGAAAATCTATCCATGCTTTAAGAGAGGTAGTCTTTGAGATAGTTAAAAGGTCCACAGCTTCTGTGTCACATGGTCTCAATTTAAATCTCAGCTGCACAGCTTACCAGCTGAGAGGCTTTGGGCATTGTCATTAGCCTTTCTAAGCTTCAGTGTATTCATGATATTCATTGTACCAAAACTCCAAAGATTGTTATGAGAATTAAATTACATAATCCATATTAAGCACTTACAACAGTGCTTTGAAATGTAACTAAGAAAAGCTCAGAAAGGCCTAGTTTTAATTATTATTGGCCAAAAATACATTCCTTGAGTTTCAGAGCAAATGAGACCATATGGATAATCTGATCCAACACTGTCAATGTGCAGACACGGAAAACAATTTTCTAAAAGACATGAAGCCTGGACTCACTAAGTCTCCTGACTCTAGTACTTTGTTTTCTTGCTTTATATATTACACCACACCAGCCACCCAGCCACGTCGCTCAGCTGAGGGATCATAAAGTCTGAGTCTATTTAAGGGATTATGTTGTATTTATTAGTAATAATCTCCAACTAAAGATGTACAAAAGAATAATATTGATGCTGAACATTGATCATGAAAATATGCAAGAACCTTAGGCTATGTTTGAAGACCCAAATCCATGAGCCATCCTTTTTCTATATTCATAAAAAAAATGCATTCAAAAGTCATTTAAGGCAATAAATGTAGTTTTGTTGCTGACTTGAGCTTTAAAGTTAATTCCTCATCCTTAAAAAAAAAGTCTCTCAAACTCTAGTATTTATCTTCAGTAATCTAGGAATTCTCGAAATTTAAAAAATATTTTCCATTTGATGATAATCTAAGAATAAAAGTATATTCTGGGTCAATCTTTTGTCCACCTTTTAACAGAATAGGGCCTATTTTTGTATGTAATGCATAGGGAAAAGTTGGTGCCAAGAGATTATATTAAGTGATAATGTATATTGGTTGGTTATATGTTTAATTTTAATATATCTTACTGAAATACATTTTGAATGATTGGAAAATGACACCAATCATTCCTCATTCATTGTGTATGTTGTTTGTTATAGATGGAAAACATTACATTATGTTTGCATGCTAATAGGAATAATAGATTAATAGAAAAAATCTGATAATGCAGAAAAGAGGTGATATATTTGCAGAGCAAAATTCCTTGAATTGAAGAAGATGAATGGAATCAAATACATAAGAATAGCATCTTCTATAAGAGCAGTAGTATTGGATGCAGGTAGCAGGAGGGAAGATATATTATATAGAGACATGTGTATGTATTTGGTAAAGGTGGTGCCAGCAAGATAATTAAGTTTTCTTCTCACTGCTTGAAAATTTTTTTTTTTTTTTTTTTTTATTTTTTTTTTTTTTGAGACAGAGTCTCGCTCTGTCGCCCAGGCTGGAGTGCAGTGGCGCGATCTTGGCTCACTGCAAGCTCCGCCTCCCGGGTTCACGCCATTCTCCTGCCTCAGCCTCTCCAAGTAGCTGGGACTACAGGCGCCCGCCACCACGCCCGGCTAATTTTTTGTATTTTTAGTAGAGACAGGGTTTCACCGTGGTCTCGATCTCCTGACCTCGTGATCCGCCCGCCTCGGCCTCCCAAAGTGCTGGGATTACAAGCATGAGCCACCGCGCCCGGCCTGCTTGAATATTTTTAGTAAAATAAAAGCAGAGCCACCTGATCAGTCCATTTTGAGACTGTGAGAGTGAATTCACTGGGAAATATAGTGGATATTGCCTGGAAGTGCTGAAAACACACTTAAAGTTTAACCTAACCAACAAAAATATCCCTATAATAATTTGGAAGGAATCATTGACAAAAAAGAGAGAATATGAATAAAAATGCAACCAAGCTGTGGCACTAAAATAAAACATTTTTATAAAAGTGATTTTTTTTTAAATATAATAAAGTGGTAAAGAATGGGTGCAGAAGAGCAAAAACACTTAGATTCACACTAGTGTCTATTGCAAGTTAATGATGTGCTTGAAAAAAATGGAACCAGAAAGTAATCCACTAAATGGCTCAGACAACTGGCAGGTATAGAAAGTGGCAGAAAAACAAAGCCAGAAAAGATAAATAAATGTTTCTGGACATATACTGGAGGCATAAAGACAAAATCGGTGTTGGAAAATGGTTGGCAGCAAGTGAAGATCCTGATGTAATTGATATCCATGAGATATTTACTCAATTTCAGGAAAGAGAATACCAGAAAATCCTAAGCATTTGTTAGGAGAAAAATGAAGAGTGGCTCCAACCATCTGATAATTTTTACAAATAATAAAGTATTGCAAAGTAAGAGTGAGCATTTAGGCTCACCTAGGAACTACTTACCATGTGGTTATAATTTGTGAAAAGGTTTCTTTAAATACTCTAAAGCTGGAATCACTAGGGCCATTTTATCTCTATGGTACCAAATCCATGCTCTAGAATAACAAGGAAATAGCAAAGATTCTGTAAACATTGTTTTGGTGCTTATTGATAAGATATTATGAAACCAATTCCAAATAATCTTAGCAGACAAGTGAGAAGTAAAAGCAGATAGAGACATGAGTTGTTTTACATTAGTCGATGAACTAGATATAAGTAAAACATAAAAACTGAATCTCCAGCCAAAATTTTGAGAAAACCATGAGTATAAATTAAATAAATCATGATTAATGTATGTGGCCATAGATAGTACAAATAGCAACTTTCAGAGAACCAGAGGCTTGCCAAGATGTGCCCCGACTTTCACAAAGTTTCCAGAAAAAGCAACAGAGCACATGCAATTAAATTAGCCTTACTTCCATGGCAGGTAAGTTACAGGCATAATCCTCTTTTCAGAAATGTAATCTATTGAGATCAAGGCAACGTTAGTTCTCAGTAATCTACTAGAGTTATTTGGGAAGGACACATAAATGGATGGACAAGGAGGAACTGGTGGATAATTGTTTTTGACAGGAGAAATTTTCAAGATGTTATTAAGCCTCTATAATAGAATCAAATTCTGTTGGCAAGGCAAGAAATAATTTTTTTAAAGTCTTTGTAAAATAGCCAGTTGAACCTTGTCTTCTAACCCACCTCACTTCTCATTCTTTCCAGATTCCAAAGGAAATTATCAATATAACATAAAAGTAAGAATCTGTACATAAAAATATCAGTAGGCGCTGTTCACATTCCGAAAAAATGTCACGAGAAATAATTACCATACTGTAGTGCAATTGGATCCAAAAGATGTCTTTTGTTTCCTTTGCTTAAAAGGCAAGCAAGGGAGCAAGTAGAGGAGATCTCGATCCCTTTAACTTGAAAATATGAGAGCTGGAGTTGAAAGAAGGCCATAGTCCAAACTGGATACACTCCTCATGGTTTACTTTCCCCATTAGAATTCCACAGCTGCACAGAAGTGTTCCACACAGTCTCAGCAAGTGGAAGGATGGCAGGGCTTTCACCTGACGTGAGAGTGTGAAAGTGAGGGCAACAACAGTAAGAAGGCCAGAGAGTATCACAAACATACATACATTTGTAAAAAAATAAATAGAAGCTAAAAAACGCCAAGCAGAAAATAAATAGTAGATATACTTGATTTTTCAGACAAAAAATTCAGTAAACATGAAGTCTCCTGGAATTTCATACCCAATCTATGCCCTCTTCCCACTGTACTTTGATCCAGGATCTCTGCACTCGTCACATAAGCTGACACAAGCTAGCCCTTCAGACAAAAGCAAAACAAGAAAAAAACTTTAATAAACACACCAAATACACACACGTGTGCACAAATGCACACACACAAACACATAGACACTGTGTAGATCACATTCTGTGACCCATATTCAAGAGAGAGAATATAGAAGGAGAAGCTGGTTTAGGAGCAGCATTGATAGAGTTAATTTTAGACATGTTGACTTTCAGGTGCCTGTGACATCCTGGGAGGAAATGTTTGGTTGGCACCTGTGGTGGGCTGCCTTTGAGGGGGTCCCCAGTGTTCCAGGTCCTGGCATTCAGGCTCTTGTATAATCCCTTCATCTTGAGGAAGAGTGGACCAAATGACTCACTTCTGATGAACAGAATACAGCAAACGGGGTGGGTTGACACTTCCGAGATTAAGTTGTAATAAGATCGTGATGTCCTTCTTGCTTGCCATTCTCTCATGCTCTCACTCCTAGGGAAGCCCTCTGCCTGATTATCTGCCCAGTGGAGTGGGCTGTACAGGAAAGAAATTAAGAGAGGCCTCATGCCAACCCCTGGCAAGAGCTCAATCCTTCCAACAATCATGAGAGTGATCTTGGAAGCAGATTCTCCTCCAGCTGAGCCTTTAAATAGACTACAATAAAAGCAAAACCTGGATTGCAACCTTGTGAGAGACCCTGTGCTAGAGGACCAGCTAAGCAGGGCCCTGATTCCTGATCCACAGAAATTATTATGAGAGACTGTCTGTTGTTTTAAGTTATTAGGTTTTGGGACAATTTGTTACACAACAATAGATAACTAATACAATACAGTAATTGAATAGAGCAGTCTGGAACTCAGGGTAGAGCTTGATTTGGAGTCTGAGGTGGAATTTTAGGGAAATCAGTGTGTAGGGGATAGTTGAAGTCATGGTTAAGAATGAGATAACTCAGAGAAACTCTTTAACGAGTGGAAAGAGGACCAGTGAGCGAAGTCTCCATGTTAAGCAGGCTAGCTTACCTGCTCACAACCTCAAAAAATAATCTCTTTGTCTTTCTGTAGGATTTTTTTTTGTTTTGAAACAAATTCATTTCATACACAGTGATAAATAAATACATATTCAAAAGCATGTCAACGTCACATAATTAGTAACTCTCTCTAAGCTTGAGATTATACTTTTTTATACAGCGTAACGAACACAAATATCACTCTGGCTGCTTCTTCTCAGGACCAACTACAAAATAGAAAATTGCTAGCATACCGAGATATTTTTATTCTAGGTCAGAGTGTTCACCAAAAATGCCTTTGAGCTATTTTTAACTGAGGCTGCTTTCTGAGAAAAGGCAAAATGTCAGCAACAACCAGTTAAATTGGGTTTTTCTCTTGGTTCGTTTCATTTTGTATTTTTGGATCATGCATTATGCTATTTGGGGAAAACAATAAAGAATAATTGAAAAAATAAATTGCAGCTAAAATTAAGTAATTTAACTTTTTTCCCAAATGATGATAGGAATAGTAAACCTCATACTACGGTGAGATTTTAATCATCAACATTTTCATGTCAGTGTCAGCAGCCCCTGCCAGCTTATATTCTGTCATACCTGTGGACATTTAAATTCCGAAAATATGGTAGAAACGATCTCTATGTGAAAGATATAAGCTATTCATATAATTTATTTACATTTTTATACCAACAAAACTGGTCATATTGCAACAATAATTTGAGAAAACTCTTTGGCCATGCTGAGGTCCAAATGTTTGCTACAAAACTTAAATTTCCTGGGCTTCTTTTTTTCCATATTATAAAACAGATTGCTGTAATGGAAAAATTGAGAAAATGATTGAGATTACAAAAGGCAGCTAAATAGTCAGAAATTGCAGACAATAAATTTTAAAAAGTAACCTTTATGGTAAAAAATAGGGTGTACTATTCCTTTGAATGAAATGGAGGCGTAGATTATATAATTTTACAAAACCTGGAGCTTAGTAAAAAGTCTAACCTAAGATAAAACCCAGCAGTTATTATTTCTTCTTTTTTCTATAATTTTGGGTATGCTTTTGACTAACCAGGAAGTAAAGATGAAGGACAATGCACAAAAGATTGCTCAGAGTCAAATCATCCCAGAAGAAATATCCTATAATTTCCATAGATCTTTCCTATTGGATCTTCCTTTACTTCCTCATCAATTCCACACTGGTGTGCTGATTTCCTAAGTTTGCCTCTTCACATCAACCCTCCATGATTCTTTATTCTGCTCTGTGTCCAAAGAAAATGACATTGATGGGCTGCATAAACCAGACCCTCTTCTCTTCTACCCCTGTTTGGGTTTGGCCTGTGGCAGACATTGGTAGGAAATCGGAGGGCTAGAACAAATAGAAGTCAAGGTATCTATTTCTCTGGGTCCTTTCCTATCAGACCACAGGCTTTGGCTGGTGGCAACAGGTAGTTCCTGGTATTCTCTACCAAAGGCATCTTTCCTAGAGCTTCAACTTACTTCAGGTGTCACTTCCTTCCCTCACCCCTCTTCTCCTTTTCAGCATAAGATGTTAAATCCCTTCATTAAATTCCTCTCAGTTATTTCATTTGGGTGTATCGTGTATCATCTATTTTCTGCTGGGACCCTGAGTGGTGACATGGCCAACACATACACTGTATAGATTGATATATTTATATAAAATCACCAAAAGAGCCAATGACTTTTTTACTTTTATTTTTTGTTTCTGGGACAGGGTCTCACTCTGTCACCCAGGCTAGAGGTACTGGCACGATCATAGCTCGCTGCAGCCTCAAACTTCTGGGATCCTCCCGCCTCTGCTTCCCCAACAGCTAGGACTATGGGCACATGTCACCACACCCAGTTAATTAAAAAAAAGTATTTGTCAACGTGGGGACTCACTATGTTGTCCATGCTGGTTGCAAACACCAATGCTTTTTAACTAAAAGAATATATATGCACACACATACACATACATATGTCTATAATTCCATATGTGTATAACTGTATATTAGGTTATGTGTATATTAGGTATGCCCATATGGAAATACCAGCCGGTCATTTTTTTTTCTTCTTATGTACACTTTCTTTCTCTGTAAGTTTAAAAAATAAAATGTTAGGAAGGAGAAAGTGTCTTCGGGCTCAACAAATTCCACCTTTTCTTCCAGACCTTAATTGCTAATTTTCAACTCACTTAAGAGCAGTATGGGCTACAATAGCACTCTCTTCCCTGCCTAAAACGATCTACTCTAGAATAGCAACATCCCAGTCTTATCTTTCAATTGATAAGTGACCCACTTTTAAAATGTTTACATCTGCAATTGGATACTTCCATTCTTCACAACTTACCAAGATATACAGACATTGCTGTTTCCCAGGGTACCTATTTGATTCCTGCCCACTGTCTACTACTCTTCCAAGTGGCCACGTAAATAGAATATAAAGGAAGTAAAGCACAGAACCATCGTCTTCTCTCTGATTCTAATGTCCCACCCCTTCTGCTGTGAGCCAATAAATAAATGAGCCAGAGCCTTATGTTCTTTTCATCAAGTAACATCTTCACTCTTCACAGCCATCCCTAAAAATTCTGCACATTTTTCAACGTCAAATCTGAAGCTTGGTCTTTTCTCCAGGAAAGGTCTCTTTTCAACTTCTCAAGTTGGCATTTAAAAACCACAAACTATACTATGAACTGCAACGTAAAAGCCCTTTCCTACAAAATGTAAAATGCCAAAGTGATATTTACAGAACTGTAAATATCTTCCTCATTTAATTTGGAACTGTCATATGTAAGGGCAAGAAGTCACTCCTTAGTAGTGCTGAGGAAAATTAGAACAAGGTAAAATAAGTAACTTTTCAGTCACGGTTCACCCTCACAGTTTCAAATGTCTCTGTTGTAGAAAGTCAAATAGGAAACAAGTGTGTCGTGGCAAGACCTAAGAAATCATTCTTCCTTTAATACATGGAAAATAGGCCTTGAGACTAAAATTTACCAGAATTTTGTCAAAGCTCTATTCCAAACATGAATAGTTATTAGACTTGTCCGGGCCTTCTTATCTGTAAAATGAAAATAGTGCCATTAACTACAGCTCTTGAGAAGATATTGTGCCTTCTTCATAGGAGTCCTCATTAAACGTTAGATCTTTGCTTCATCACAGGCTAGTAAAGGAGATAAGGCATATCCACACAAAACAAATTAGGCAGATGATACAACATTTCATTTTAAAAAGTATAAATTCCTTTTAGAAGGGAGGTAGTCAAGTCAAATATTAAATTTGGGCAGTAATGGGTAATGGGAAAAAGTAGGGGGTGAGAGAGAAGAATTTTAATACTATGTGACATGTTTTAAAGAGAACAAGATATGTTTAATGAAAGGAAGTAATAGTTCGCCAGCAGAGTAAGTCACTTTTCAAAGGAGCTTATAGGAGATAAGTCTGGAAAAGTAAGTCTGTATCAAGGTATAGATGATCTTGACAGCTTGGAAGAGCCCTCTAAAAATATTGACCTAAAGTCGATAGGTAATAGGAAGCTTTAGTTTCAATGAGTTCCTGTTTTTTTGTTTTATTTTTATCCAAATGCCTAGAGACAGGTTTTAGGAAAAACCCATTTGCAGGTTGTTTAGATTGAATTAGAAAAGCAGCTATTGACGGGGAGATCAGCCAGGAGCAGCCGAGGACAGCCCTAGCGATGATGATATGAACCATGGTGGACGCAGAAGAACCAGAAAGGGGCAGAGAAATGCAAAAGACGAGTCAGTGACGGCTGTAAGCATGGTCGAATTTGTTTGAATTTGTTCATTTGTTTCATTTTCAATCATATTCCACTGCATATTTAATAATCATTCCTCTGTCAATCTGACATTATGCTGGTTTCTTTCAGAGATGTCAAAGAAGTTTTTTAATGCTTTTTTTTCCTTCCAACTTTTCTTTTAGGTTCAGGGGGTACATGAACAGGCTTGTTACATTTTTGTGTTGCTGGGGTTTGATGTACAAATGCTTTTGTCACGCAGGTGAGCATAGTACCTGATAGGTACTCTTTCTATCTTCACCCTCCTCCCACCCTCTATCTTCAAGTAAGCCCTGTGTATATTATTTCCCTCTTTGTGTCCAAGTGTACTGAGACCATGTGGCATCTGGTTCTCTGTTTCTGCTTTAATTCACTTACAATTATGGCCTCCAGCTATAACCATGTTGCTGCAAAGACATGATCTCATTCTTTTTTATGGCTGCATAGTATTCCTTGGTGAATGTGTACCATCTTTTCTTTATCCAGTCCACCATAGATGGGCATCTAGATTGATTCCATGTCTTTGCTATCATGAAATGTGCTACAATGAACATATGTGAGCATGTGCCTTTATGGTAGAATGACTTATATTCATTTGGGTATATACCCAGTAATGAAATTGCTGGGTCAAATAGTATTTCTATCATAAGTTCTTTTTTTTTTTCTTTTTTTTTTCTTTTTTTTTTTTTATTATACTTTAGGTTTTAGGGTACATGTGCACAATGTGCAGGTTTGTTACATATGTATCCATGTGCCATGTTGGTGTGCTGCACCCATTAACTCGTCATTTAGCATTAGGTATATCTCCTAATGCTGTCCCTTCCCCCCTCCCCCCACCTCACAACAGTCCCCGGAGTGTGATGTTCCCCTTCCTGTGTCCATGAGTTCTCATTGTTCAGTTCCCACCTATGAGTGAGAACATGCGGTGTTTGGTTTTTTGTCCTTGCGATAGTTTACTGAGAATGATGTTTTCCAGTTTCATCCATGTCCCTACAAAGGACACGAACTCATCATTTTTTATGGCTGCATAGTATTCCATGGTGTATATGTGCCACATTTTCTTAATCCAGTCTATTGTTGTTGGACATTTGGGTTGGTTCCAAGTCTTTGCTATTGTGAATAGTGCCACAATAAACATACGTGTGCATGTGTCTTTATAGCAGCATGATTTATAGTCCTTTGGGTATATACCCAGTAATGGGATGGCTGGGTCAAATGGTATTTCTAGTTCTAGATCCCTGAGGAATCGCCACACTGACTTCCACAATGGTTGAACTAGTTTACAGTCCCACCAACAGTGTAAAAGTGTTCCTATTTCTCCACATCCTCTCCAGCAGCTGTTGTTTCCTGCTTTTTTAATGATGGCCATTCTAACTGGTGTGAGATGGTATCTCACTGTGGTTTTGATTTGCATTTCTCTGATGGCCAGTGATGATGAGCATTTCTTCATGTGTTTTTTGGCTGCATAAATGTCTTCTTTTGAGAAGTGTCTGTTCATGTCCTTTGCCCACTTTTTGATGGGGTTGTTTGTTTTTTTCTTGTAAATTTGTTTGAGTTCATTGTAGATTCTGGATATTAGCCCTTTGTCAGATGAGTAGGTTGCAAAAAAGAACAAAGCTGGAGGCATCACGCTACCTGACTTTAAACTATACTACAAGGCTACAGTAACCAAAACAGCATGGTACTGGTACCACAACAGAGGCATAGATCAATGGAACAGAACAGAACCCTCAGAAATGATGCCGCATATCTACAACTATCTGATCTTTGACAAACCTGACAAAAACAAGAAATGGGGAAAGGATTCCCTATTTAATAAATGGTGCTGGGAAAACTGGCTAGCCATATGTAGAAAGCTGAAACTGGATCCCTTCCTTACACCTTATACAAAAATTAATTCAAGATGGATTAAAGACTTAAATGTTAGACCTAAAACCATTAAAATCCTACAAGAAAACCTAGGCAATACCATTCAGGACATAGGTGTGGGCAAGGACTTCATGTCTAAAACACCAAAAGCAATGGCAACAAAAGCCAAAATTGACAAATGGGATCTAATTAAACTAAAGAGCTTCTGCACAGCAAAAGAAACTACCATCAGAGTGAACAGGCAACCTACAGAATGGGGGAAAATTTTTGCAACCTACTTATCATAAGTTCTTTAAGAACTTTCTAAGATGCTTTCACAGTGGCTGAACTAATTTACATTCCCACCAGCAGTATATAAGCACTCCTTTTTCTCCACAATCTTGCCAACCTCTGTTATTTTTTCTTTTTTGACTTTTTAATAACAGCCATTCTGACTGGTGTTAGATTGTATCTCATTTTGTTTTTGATTTGCATTTTTCTAAGGATTAGTAATGTTGAGCATTTTTTCATGTGTTTCTTGGCCACATCATGTGTATGTCTTCTTTTGAGAAGTTTCTGTTCATTTATTCATTGTTCATGTCCTTTGTCCTTTTGTTTCTTTTTGTTTTTTTTTTTTTTTTTGAGACAGAGTCATGCAATGTCACCCAGGCTGGAGTGCAGTGGCATTGCAGCCTCTGCCTCCCAGGTTCAAGTAAGTCTCCTGCCTCAGCCTCCTGAGTAGCTAGGCTTACAGGCACCTGCCACCACACCTGGCTAATATTTGTATTTTTCATAGAGATGGGGTTTTGCCATGTTGGTCAGGCTGGTCTCAAATTCCTGACCTCATAATCCTCCTACCTCAGCCTCCCAAAGTCCTGAGATTACAGGCATGAGCCACCATGCCTAGCCCCTTTGTCCACCTTTTAACGAGGTTGTTTGTTTTTTGCTTGTTGATTTAAGTTCCATATAGTTTCTGGATATTAGATCTTTGTCAGATGCGTAGTTTGCAAATATTTTCTCCCATTCTGTAAGTTTTCTGTTTATTCTGTTGATAGTTTCTTTTTCTGTGCAGAAGCTCTTTAGTTTAATTAGGTCCTACTTGTCAATTTTTAGGGATATTTTTTGCAACTGCTTTCGAAGTCTCTGTTATGAAATCTTTGCCAAGGCCTGTTTCCAGAATGGTATTTGCCAAGTTTTCTTCTGGGTTTCTTACAGTTGTAGGTTTTACATTTAAGTCTTTAATTCATCTTGATTTAATTTTTGTATAAGGTATAAGAAAGGGGTCCAGTTTCAATCTTCTGTATATGGTTAGCCAGTTACCCCAGTACTATTTTTTGAATAGGAAATCCTTCCCCATTGCTTGTTATTATTGATTTTGTTGAGGATCAGGTGGTTGTAGGTGTGTGGCTTTATTTCTGAGTTCTCTAATCTGTTCCATTGGTGTATGTGTCTACTTTTGCATTATGCTGTTTTGGTGGCTGTAGCCTTGTAAGTATAGTTTGAAGTCAGGTAGTGTGATGCCTCTGGCTTCGTTCTTTTTGCTTAGGACTTCTTTGGCTACATCGCTCTTTTTTTAGTTCTATATGAATTTTGTAATAGTTTTTTCTAATTCTGTGAAGAATGATGTTGGTAGTTTGATAGGAATGGCATTGAATCTCTAAGTTGCTTTGGGCAGTATGGCCTTTTTAACAATATTGATTCTTCCTATCCATGAGCATGGAATGTCTTCCCATTTGTTTGTGTCGTCTCGGATTTCATTCAGTATTGTTTTGTAATTCTTGTTGTAGATATCTAAACGTTAAACCCAAAAGAGAACAAGTAAGTGAGTGTGGTGGCACATGCCTATAGTCCCAGCTACTTAGGAGGCTGAGGTGGGAGGATCACTTGACCCTAGGAGTTTGAGGCTGCAGTGAGCTATGATCATTCCACTGCATTTCAGCCTGGGTGACAGAGTGAGACCCCATCTCTAAAAAACAGCAGCAACAACAACAAGTAAAAGATGTTTCTGTGAGGAAAAATGATGAGTTGAGGTTCTCATATAGTGACTTTGAACTGTGAGGACATCAAAATGGTCATATTCAGCAGAGGGTTGAAAAAAAATCTGAAACACAGAGGGTCCTAAGTTCTGGAGATATAAATTTAAGAACCAATAAAGTTGAATACTGAAGACACAAATGCAGGTGAGATCAAAAGATAAAAATAAAGAGCACTAAAGGCATTGATTTTAAAAAATGCCTGTATTGATAAAGTAGAAGAAAGGCTATTTGAAGAGATATAATTAAAGAGCTCACTGGAGTAGGAAGAAAATCAGGGTATCATAGAGTATTGTGAGATAGTATTGCGTATCATTTAAGAAATTAGATACACTACAGTAAATCCAATAGTATGAGACAAATATTTAGTAGCATGTTTGGTATAGTTACTATTCAATAAATTGTGTTAATAATAAGAATAAAGTAACTTTTTTCTCAAAAAAAAAAAAAAAGTGAAACTGATGAGGTGTTAGTATTGTTGCCATTTTACAGATCTGAAAAAGAGGCCAGAGATGTTAAGTACCTTGCTCAAAGAGCCATAAGAGTGCTCCAGGCTCTGTCTGACTCTAGAATATGTTCTTAACTGGTAATAATTGGTCTTTGGTGAGGCAGTTTGTACTGAAATTCCTTGGAAAATGATTTACAGTTAACATCTGTTCAAAAGTGTATATTCCTGCTTGCTTTCTGAAATTATTTTTTTTTTGCTACACAAATTTGGTTTTGCTCAGAAATCTGGAATCAGTGGCTTAAAAATAGCATTAATTATCAAACATAAGTGTGGGTATCATCAATTAATTAATTAATTATTAATGCCCACACTTGGCATCTAGTCCCCAGACATTTTGCCTCTAAAATGTTGCCTAGACAGCTTAAATTTGTTTTATTAAAGGGTTCCTGGGTATACAAGAAAAGTACTAGAAATTGTGTTGCTTTCAGTTTGTAAAACATTTGTATTCTGGGCTTCCATTTTGAGATTAAATTCAGAAATGAATTAACTAAACTAATACAATTAGCTCTCCCTTGATTAGACACCTGCTTTGCTGAGTTATAAAAATATTGTCAACCAAAGCAAGTGCATCAACCACCCGAAAGAACCCCTTTTCTATTATGTTAACTATTAACCTCTTAAGCCAAAATAAGGCAGGATAGCATACTGAAGATACATATATATGTAAACCTATACATCACATGTATATACCTATAAGTTGATTAAATTTCTACTCTTAAATTCTCTAAGAAGAATATATTTTTCAAAATTTGATAAATATTATCCAATATGCCCCTTACAAGACAAACTTAAATCATTAGTGAATGTATTTAAAAGAAAGATATCAACAAACAGTAGTTAGAAAAAATAGTTTATATAGCTCTATTAATATCAAATTGAAAAGGCTTCAAAGCAAAAGGAACTTCAAGAGATACTGATCACTATGTGAAAACAAACATTACAAATTACCAGGAAGCTAGCCATTTTAAACATGTATGTTCTTAGCAACATAGCTTCAAAATTGAAAAATCAACTGTTATAGGTGGAGATTTTTAATACATCTCTCCCAGTAGCTGATAGATTAAGGAGACAAAACCAACAACAACAATGAAAGTAAATTAAAGTTACTTGCCTCAAGATGTATGAATTTCAGAAGCACAATGGTGAGTAACCAGCAAATCACACAGAATGCAGATTAATGATGGTATAGGGTTGAGGGCTACGAGGAGGAATAGGGAGTGACTGCTAATGGACACAGGTTTCTTAAAGGACAATTAAAATGTTCTAAAATTAGATTGTGTTGATGGTTGCATGATCTGTGAATATACTAAAAACCGCTGAATTGTATACTTCAAATGGGTAAATTTTATGGTATGTGAATGTCTCAATAAAGTAGTTTTTTTAATGTCACAGAAAACTGTCCAGAGTGTAGATACTACTCACTGCAATTAAGAGGGCATAAGAAAAATTTTATAATACATATTTTAAAATATGGCAATAAACATATGTACAAGATAATGATAAGTGCAAAGTCAAAACCGTGCTATTTCTTATCCCTGGCTGCTACCACAGTATGCTCTATTTTTCTGATTAGATACCTCCATAATTTTATTATTATACTTTAAAATTTTACATGTTACATTATGTTCTTTCATCTGTATACATTATTTCATAATTTAAAAACACTGATAACTGGTTTCATATCAATTCTAATCCTTTGTCCTCTCATCAAAAATCTAAAAATTGTAGATACTACTACTTTTCAACACAAATTCACACATATTATCTCACTTTACCCTCACAAATAACTGAATCGGGAAACCAAATATCATCATTCTGGCCAGGCATGATGGCTCACACTTAAAATCCCAGCACTGTGGGAGACCAAGGTGAGAGGACTGCTTGAGTCCAAGAGTTTGAGGTTGCAATGAGTTATGATCATGCATACCAGCCTGGTCAATGAAGCGGAACCCTGTCTCATTAAAAAAAAAAAAATCATCATTCCATTTTTTAAGTGAGAAAAAGAAAAAAAGTCCAGTTGAGTTGATTAGTACAGAGTCATTGAATAAAACTGTAAATACTTGTTGGTGGCAGAACTAGCACCCACATCTTTCAACTGAGCCATGCTTTGTTGTTGTCTATTTCTTTAACTTTCTTCTCTAGAAAAAACTCTGTGGAGATAATAAAAATAATCCACAAAAGTAACCTGCCACTCATTAAATCCACTGTCAGCAATAACCTCTACTCTCATTATTTCGTTTAATCCTTAAACAACTAACTCTGTGTTGTAGGTACTGATATCCTGATTTTACAAGTGAGAAAATGAAACACAGAGAAATGTTTACTTACCTAAGATTATAAAGTTAATAACTGATAAAAATGTCATTCCAAAGCCCAGGCTTGTGTGGTATCAGATCAACATTTTCAACCAGCATATTATCTGGCTAGAATTTAATGCCAAAACACTGACCGCAGTTAAGAGGGCATAAGAAAACTTTTATAATTTCTGTGAAAATACTTTAAATGCATGTAACTGACAATACGTAACAATAATAAAAAAATTAGTACTTTAGGATTTTGTCTCCTATTTTCCTGACATTAGCAAATGATTTACGCACTAAAGAGAACACTCCCCACATTCATTTCCTGAAACTGATGAGTTTAGTTCCTACATTTATAATTTTATATGTCTTTCTTAACAGATGAAATTTCTAAATTTCATTTATATCAGTATAATCTCCAATGCCTGGAATAAATAAATGTCTCAGTTTGGGAATCAAATTTATTTACTTTAAGTTGGAGCTTAATTGTTGTTTTCAAAGAAATGTCATGAACTGGAATACAGGGTAGGGAACTCGATAAAAAGATAGGTGATAGGCTTCCAATATAAGATGAATCCATTGTGTTCAGACCACCAGTGTCAATCAAGGGACTGCATAAGTGACAGAATTTGGAAAACACGTATTTTTCTTTTAATTTGTTTGATTGTGAGCCAGGCAAACATACTTTTTGATATATAGATGAGTCAGATAGAATATTTGGATACTCCTTAGGGTTAGTACTAAAATGAAAGAATGCAATACCTATCCCTTCTAAGAGAGGGTCAGTGTTAGCCCTTAGCATATTGCTGAATATCAAGCTCTAACCTGGCAAGTCAAATTTGCATGTTTAGAATTTAAATAGCACTGTCAATCATTACTTTTTTAAAAAATTTGTGAAGCACACCAACAGAAGTGCAACAACATCTGCAATTTTCTGCTGTATTTGGGGATGTTGCTGAAGGAGGGAACTTATGTTTGCAAATGACACATGCTGTATCTCCACTTAAGTTCTTTCATGCCTCTACAAGGAACTTGACTGCTCCCATCCATCTTGAGAATAAAGGCTATATTATGGTCTATTCGATGTATGAATAGTGTTTATCAACAAAAGATTGAAACTTAGACTTTACTATTATTCTGTGATTTTTTATGTTGGCTTCATAATTATCAAGCTTATTTAATCATTCTGACATAATCAAATAGTAAAGAAAATATGTGACTATGCTAAAGTTCTAATATTGTGTTTTTAAATTTAAAAAAGCTCTAGGCTGGGCGCGGTGGCTCAAGCCTGTAATCCCAGCACTTTGGGAGGCCGAGGTGGGCAGATCATGAGGTCAAGAGATCAAGACCATCCTGGCTAACACGGTGAAACCCCATCTCTACTAAAAATACAAAAAAATTAGCCAGGTGTGGTGGCGGGCGCCTGTAGTCCCAGCTACTTGGGAGGCTGAGGCAGGAGAATGGTGTGAACCCGGGAGGTGGAACTTGCAGTGAGCTGCGATCGCACCATTGCACTCCAGCCTGGGCAACAGAGCGAGACTCCATCTCAAAGAAAAAAAAAAAAAAGGCCCTAAAAGGAATGTTGGTTTATTCTGTATCAGTGGCCTATTATATTGATAAAGATGTTTAAATTTCCTTTGGATTATATTTCATTAAAATAGATATTATACAGAAAAAATAATTACTTTGGTAAAATGCCTGGAAAGTATTTATGTATGTTTGCTCTAGCGTAGTGTGTATGCCCAGTTTCATGTTACTGTTTCCTAATGTACTTAATCTCTTATAGTCTTTTTATTAATATATTTTAATTCTATTTGACTAACCTACCATATAAAATGTTGATAGATTAAAGGATTAATAATGAATAGGTTATTAATCTTGAAATTCAGTATATAATTAAAAAGCGAATAAAATATAAAGTTTGAAAACAAAAATTATTTTAAATCCTTTAAAATGTATCCATGTATCTTTATATAAAATGAATGTATGTATGTAAAATAATTCTGGGACTAGGAGAGTGTAGGGACCACCAAGTTCTGACATGAAGTGAGACTTTAAGATAAATGTTTGGGATTGTTGAAGGCAGAAGGAAAGGGCACCATAACATGATAAGCTTTTGGTGATCAGGCCACACTCCCTGCCAGGACTTCTTGTCTGTGGGATGAAGAGATTCAGCTTTACAGAAAAACTCAAAGACTCTATTTTGTCCACTTTCTAAAACTGGATATTTGAGAATCAGGGAATCCTATATAACTTCCTGCTGCCTCCATAATGTGGAAATAAAGAGAATAGAAGACCTCCATATTGATGAGGTCATTTGGCCCATGAGCTTAATTTGAGCAGGGCAGATCCACTGGGTTTCCAGGATGTTCATATGTGATTGAGGTGACAACAGTGAACTCAAGTTTTCATAATTTTAGGGGTAGATTTTTAACTCTTTTTCCATAGTAAGAAGGACCTTGGGGTTCCTGGTGAACCTTTAAAATTATCTGCTCTACTGAATGCCAGGGCCAATGGGAATATAATTGTATCAGAGGTTTTCAGAGGCTTTGATTTCTGGAGCATACTGATCAATTGCAATGGAAGCCCTTGAGGAAGACATAAATCCCAGGAAATACATACTGAGTGGATTACAAAGCAAAAACTTTGTGAAAACTGCAAATGTGTGATGCTGCTTTGAAAAATGGGTCAATGAAAGACAGCTGGAAGACCAGTTTTCTAGCCTTGTTTACATCATGGAAATGTAAAGAAATAAAACCTGGGAGAAAGAATAAAACACAAAGAAAGAAGAGTTTGGGAAAGAGAGATTAATGCTTAGGAAGCAAACCAAAAAAAGTCCAGGAAAATAATTACATAAGTTATAGAGCCTTAAAAATAAAACCTAGGAAACACTGCAGTACCTCAGTATGCTAGGGGTAACGTAATATCCTCAGGCCGCAGACAAGAGGGGCTCCTGCTCTGTTTCTTATGCTTCATAGGGTCCCAAATTATCATACACACATGCATGCATGTGTGTGCTTGCACAAATGGATTCAAACACACAGAGGCAACTCCTCACTTTGATCTTACGCTCAGCACTAACAGAATATGACCATTAAGACACCACAGAAAATGCTTCTCCACATTTCTGGTCCTATGACTTCAAATAGGTCACTGAGTAGGAAAGCCATGAAGCCTTGCAGGTTGTGCTGCTGCAAATGTAAGAGAAGAGCATGGTTCCTAGTGAGAGGGATTTGAGCGTGTGAAATTGCTCCAGGAATAAAAATGACAAATTAATTTTCTTGTCAAACCTTTTCTCCCAGGTAGCATGAATAAATGAATTCCAATGTAACAAAGCATCAGTCTCATTAGTGCCAAGCATCGATTGTTATTGTTTTGCTTTGTGTTCCCAATAATGCCCCTAGAGGTACTCTTGAGTTTGAGTGGTATTTACAGTAGTTCCACATGATGGCTGAAAAACATTTTGTAACATTAGACAATTCAGATTCCTCTTAACTGTGCATATGCTTAGGTCTACACATAACCAGATGGGCTTGAGTGTTACAATTCAAACATTCAAACATTATAATTTTTTTAAAATCAGATTTTATTTTATTTTTAAATATAAAATCACATTTACTTATATAATTTTCAGTTTAAATATATTTACTAATTTTAATTTGTATTTTCTTTTAATTTTATATATTTGAATATTTTCAAAGAATATGTTTTTATTTGTATTTAATTTAATAGCACAGTACTCAGGGTCCAGTCAGGAAAACAGAATCCACACCAGTTATCTTTACAAAAAGAATTTAATGTAAGAAATTTGTTAAATAGATTTTACAGGACTGAAAGGGGAAAAATATAACACTGAGTAATATAAAGTTAGCAACTGCTGAAAGAAGCTGCCACTCTTTGAGTGGGGTGAACAAAAAGAAAAGATTCGGTTTTTAGAACCTAGAAGTTTATGTGTAGCCCTACAGAGCTGAGACCCAAACCTTTTAAAGAATAATTCTAACCAGACAATGCTGGTACCTCAGGGGCCTGGAAAAACATCCTCACACAGCTGGAACTAGTAGCTAAGGAAGCTGTGCCAACTTTCTGATACTGGTATCTCTTTGGGGACATAATGAGGCTGGTTCTGAAATATGAAACCAAACAAACAAAAACAGGAAACTGAAAGCAACAACCATTGTCAGGATAAAGAAACATTGCCAAAGGGACTCTAACAAGAATAGGAAGTAAAGTCATAGGGAAACAAGCCCTTCTTTCTACTGTCTTTCCTTCTTAAAAATTAATCAAAGAAGTTTCTGTGTAAATCTTCAGTAACCTAAAGACTAAACTGCAAGATTAAACAACAACAATCCTTGAAGAAAGCAATAAAGTGGTATGCATATGTAACAAGCAAGGGAAAAGATGCCCAGAGTTTAAATCCCTCATGCCTATAATCCAATTGGCCAGGAGTCCCTAATTACTTTTCTTACATTATCCATTTTATGTTACCTTTGCCCTCAACCAGAACCTCGGCTGGTTGGGGTTCTTTATCTTACGGGATGAACCAAAACTTCATTCCTAAAGAGTCTGAAACCCTAGTGTTTCTACCTGTTTGTTTACCTTGCTGTAGCTGTTCATTAAATTTTACTATCAGATATGGAAATATTAAAAGGGACCCCAGGGAAACCACTAGGTTCTAGCCATAGTCCACCGTAGCCTCATTATAAAGGAGGATCTCAATTTGTTCTTGATAATTACCACAGCCATTAGAGAGCCTTTACCAAGCCTTTCTCTCCTATTGGTTCAATAGCATAAAAATTCCAATATACATGTAGCAGTCCAATTCAGTGGAATTCTTGTCATGACCCCTGTCATGCATTACTCCTTTGAATGTTAATGCTCTAAAGCAATGTAACTCTTAAAGTGCAGGGACTGGAAGCGAAAAAAAAAAATCCTGAGAGTGAGTTATTAAATGTGTTAGTGAGAAGAGCCATTCCCATGTCTACCCCTGAAGCCCAGAAATTACACAATGAACTGGTCACTGATTCAAGCATAAACTACGTCCTACATATAGAACTCCATTGTTTCAGGGTACTGTCTCCCAACTAGTGTAATTGAGTATTATTGGGAAAACAATTTACCAACACATAGATGAAATATAATTTTAATTTTTGACATATTATGTTTAGTATACATTTTTGATGAAAATATATTCCATTTTGAACTCTTTAACTGTAATTACACTTTATTTCATAAAACCTTAGATTATGTTGATTGCATAATCATAATTTCATTCTAGAAATAAAATATGTTTAAATGGAGCTCAACAGAAGATCCTGAAAAGAAAAGAAAAAAAAAAAAAACAGAAAATCTGAAAAGAGTTGATCTTCTTATGCTTTACATATGCTAGCAAGTAATGCCAGCTACTCGAGGGGCCAAAGTGGGATGTTCCCTTGAACCCAGAAGTTGGTAGCCAGCCTGGGCAACATAGTGATACTCACCTTAAAAAAAAAAAAAAAAGTTGTAGAAAGCTAACAATAAAAGTGAATAGATGACATACAAAATACACAAGTGAGATATTAAAAATACTTAATGATGCTTTAGTTACTAATAAAAACAAAACTGTACAAATATCATTTAATTATCAACTTAAATTGATGAGATGAAATAAGACGTATTATTTAATGTATGTTATAATTAGTAATCAAAGCAACAGAAATATAAAAGAGAACTACCCATATCAAATCCATGATTCAGAACTAACAAATGTAACTCTGGACTGTCTGTTAGAAAATGAAGAGAATTATATTCATGATGTTGGTAAATTGAACAAGGGATAAAACAAAGGTTCTTGATGATTAACTATGTTTATTGGGTGGTATTTCTGGAAAGTGGTGATCATCATTTTGAGAGCATGAGAATATCTCTAACAAAACATAGTGCTAGTCAAATTTATCAATACAATCTTCCTTTCTATTATCCTGGCAGAATATTTATACTTATATTTATTCTATACCAAAAATTATTTCAAATGTAGAAAGAGACTTTAGAAATGGGCTGTTTTAAAATTGTGATAAAATATGCATAATATAAAATTTACTGTTTTATCCATTTTTTTTTTTTTTAAACAGAGTCTTGCTCTGTTGCCCAGGCTGGAGTGCAGTGGCATGATCTCAGCTCACTGCAAGCTCCACCTCCTGGGGTTCACACCATTCTCCTGCCTCAGCCTCCCAAGTAGCTGGGACTACAGGTGCCCGCCACCACGCCCGGCTAATTTTTTGTATTTTTAGTAGAGATGGGATTTCACCGTGTTAGCCAGGATGGTCTTGATCTCCTGACCTTGTGATTCTCCAGCCTCGGCCTCCCAAAGTGCTGGGATTACAGGTGTGAGTCATCGTGCCCAGTCCATTTTATCAATTTTTAAGTGTACAGCCTAGTGGCATTATAAACATTCACATTGTTGTACAATCATTACCACTTTCCATCTCTAGGACTTTTTCAGCTTTTTCACTATTTCAAAATGAAACTCTTTACTCATTAAACAATAACTCCCCATTCTCCGCTCCCCCTAGAGAAATGGTCCTTTATATTCCAAATGCAAAAGCAAAGTATTTAGTTTCTACTATTAGATTTTTCACAACCAATCTTCAAGATTGACTTTGGACTTCATTTGTGTATTAGTCCATTTTCACACTGCTGTAAAGAATAACCAGGGACTGAGTAATTTTTAAAGGAAAGAGGTTTAATTGACTCACAGTTCCACACGGCTGGGGAGGCCTCAGGAAATTAACTTAAAATCATGGCAGAAGGTAAAATGGAAGCAAGGCACACCTTCTCATGGCAGCAGTAGAGAGAAAGATTGCAGAGGAAGTACCACACTTTTAAACCATCAGATCTCATAAGAACTCACTCACTATCATGAGAACAGCATGGGAGAAACTACCCCCATAATTCGATCACCTCTCACCAGGTCCATCCCTCAACATGTGGGGATTACAACTGGGGATGAGATTTTAGGTGGGGACACAGAGCCAAATCATACCAATTTATGATTGGAAATATTCGAATTAGCAAATGAAAGACCAAAGTAGGAAACATCACTTGCACAGAAACACACACATACAAGCAATTACTAGAACCAGGGGGGAAAAGAGTGAGAAAAACAATAGGAAATCAATAATATTCAACACAGATGAGTAAATGCGAATATAGAACATTTGTCTCATGCAACCAGGAGCACCTTTCAGGGACAAAAGAATACCTGGGCTTCTGGTCTTTATGCTTGTACTCTAGGCACCTACCATCAGTGTCAAGTAAAATTTTGTTTCTAAACCATGTTGTGTAAAAGTGCATGTATTTAATCTCTTTTTTCGGGATAATATGAATTCTCACTTAGAGTCTCTATAGTTTACTTGAAAAAGGTATTAAGAGACCATTCAGTACTCAGAAACTGCAGAGTTAAAAAATAAAAGAAGTTTCCATTTGGAAACAGAGTTCCATTGTTCACATTATGAAAGCCACTCTCCTCTGAGCCTGTGGTTCCTAACCACCATGGGGCCTGGCTGGCGGTCGGGGTGCTCACCCACGTTTGTGTGAACATGTGCATTCTCCATTTCCTCCTTTCCCATGGGCCCAGGATGTACACTGGCATATTAAATATTACATATGCCATAAAAATCACAAAACTAAAGAATTCTTGGTGTTCAAATCTGCAGAGAAATATCTGGTCTTTGAATAACAAAACCGAAGTTTACTAGCCCACGATGCTTAGTTATTTTCTGTTTCTATTTTAGGTATAATTCCTCCCATTTTAAAAGAGCATTTTTTTTTTTAACTTATGCGTGTTCCCTTTTGTGAAGAGTGAGAGAAGATATTTCTTTTAACATAGCAGTTAAAAAAAAATGTGGCTGGACACGGTGGCTCAGGTTTATAATCCCAGCACTTTGGGAGGCGGAGGCAGGCAGAACATGAGGTCAGGAGATCGAGACCATCCTGGCTAACACGGTGAAACCCGTCTCTACTAAAAATACAAAAAAATTAGCCGGGTGTGGTGGTGAGCGCCTGTAGTCCCAGCTACTTGGGAGGCTGAGGCAGGAGAATGGCTTGAACCCCGGAGGCAGAGCTTGCAGTGAGCCGAGAACGCGCCACTGCACTCAAGCCTGGGCGACAGAGCAAGACTCAGTCTCAAAAAAAAAAAATTAAAAAGTTACCTGTATTATTTTGGTGTGTTTTTTTGTTTGTTTGTTTGTTTTCGCTTTTTCTACCTTTTTCCATTTCGTGGAAGAAGGCTGTTAGCATAAAAACCAGGCGCTAGTGGGTAGTGACCCAGTGAGGTGGGTTGTCAGCCACAGATAAAAAGGCAAATATATTTAAAAGGCCATTTACTTTCAATGACTTATTAGGTAAGAGATTTAAGCCCTTGAGTTTCCCCCACCCCCACCCCGAGGGCATTGTCTTTTACTCTGAAGGAAAAGAGAAAGGAAACAATTAATTTTCCTTTTTTTTAGAGAATGCCAAACATAAAGTAATTTTTAAATTTATTATATTCTTAAAGGTTGCAAAAATGGATGGCATAAAGAACTGATAAATCTATCACTCCTTAGTTCAGCGTTTCTTGTCTGATGATCCCGCCCAAGGTAAACTTTTCTGAGGTGTGGATGTGATTCAGCTATGTGGTAACATGTAACTAAGACTCAACACAAAATCCAAGGGACTAAGAGGCTTTTAATTTCCATGAAAAATAAAATTTTGGATGCTTGTACTAAAACATTTAATGTTCGCCCTCATGCTATTCACTCTGAACATCTATCAAAAACGAAGGAAGGGAGGAAGGGAAGAAGGAAAAAATTATAAGAACCCTGGTTTCTCGTAAGGGGATTATGATTTTGTAATGCAAATGTACAGTGTAATTAAGACTTTGGCAATTTGATTTTTGTAGAACTAGGTGACATTTAAAAGCTTATGTGGAAACTGTTTCATGTGAATTTTCCGGATGAGAGTTTTTATGTTCTAATCCTGGACACATTTTTCCTCAGAAATTCTTAGTATGATTTCAGTTTTGCCCTCTAAGTGACTCTAAGCGATTTAGATGAGGTGCAAGTTTAATTGGGAGAAACGTCAATAGCTCGGATACCTTTGTCACTCACCTGGCAAAATTAGCTTAGTCTTGTATGAAACAAAGTTTTGGGAACTGCTTTCACTATTAACATTTTATGTTTAGACATGGGTAGGAAACTTTTATTTACATGACTATAGCCAAACCAACCTTTCTATTATTCAGGAAAAAAGATACAGGCACAACCAAAGGAAAAATTGAAAGGATGTTACAAGGAAAAAGAAGGGGAAGGAATAGTCTCACAGTGTTGTTAAAAGACACACGATTTTCAAAATGGAGAAATATGCCTCTCTCAAGCTACCTATGACAAAGAAGAAGGAGAAAGGACAGCCCTAACTCCATCAAGTTCAAAAAGTAGGGCTCTGTTGTCATTCTGGAGCCTTGACTCCTTATGGCTGGGGACGAGGTTAGGAATTTCTTTCTCTTTTCAGGTAGCTGGAAGTGGACTCCAGTAAGGCTGACCATAAAGACCTGCACTCTTCTACGCCACATTCCAGATGGAGGACAGAACAAAAAAAAAAAGCAGAAAATCATTTTCACCACATTCAAATGTATAAGTAGAGCCTCAATTCCCATAAAGGCTCTCCTCATACATTTTATTTATAAATCATATTAATCCTTGGCAGCCAATAAGAGGCCAACTAATGCACAAGAAATTCTCCTTTATGGTATAAATGGATAGGGGTGTGTGTGTGTGTGTGTGTGTGTGTCTAATGCTTTAATCAACCAATCATACTGGAGCAATACTAAAAAAGAAAATACAAGCCAGGTGCGTTGGCTCACACCTGTAATCCCAGCACTTTGGGAGGCTGAGGCAGGTGGATCATCTGAGGTCAGGAGTTCGAGAGCAGCTTGGCCAACATAATGAAACCCCATCTTTACTAAAAATACAAAAATTAACAGGGCATGGTGGTGCGTGCCTATAATCCCAGCTACTCGGGAGGATGAGGCAGGAGAATCACTTGAATCCGGGAGGCAGAGGTTGCAGTGAGCTGAGATTGTACCACTGTACTCCAGCCTGGGTGAAAGAGCTAGACTCTGTCTAAAAAAAAGGAAAGTACAGAGCTATGCGCAGGTCATTTGTAAATGTCAACACAAGTTCATCACCTTAAGGAATTTTCCTTTTTTTTCCTGTCTACCATCGCAGCCAAATAGTTCTGTATAATCTCATTTAATCACCAGTAAATTATATCTAAAGAGGCCAGCCATGCCCAGATTTCATTTCACCTACACTCTAATTTTACTCTCCTGTAGTATCCTTTCTTAAATTAAACCAGGTATTTTAGAAAGGTATTTGAAACTAGATTTGGAGTGAGTAAAAGTGCAAGAAAAAGGGCAGGACATTCTTGTTGTTCTCAGGGATACGAAACATGAACCAATATAAAACCAAGAATCCAGACTTCCGTGAAACTCCTCTAGAAAGGCGGTGATATATTGAGCATTAAAAATAGTAACATGGTAATTATATTTCTGTAGTAAATAGCAATGGTTTTATAATCATTGCAGTCATTTAGAACATGTTGAATGTATCAAAAGAGCCATGTGCATTTGTGTATGGATTTTCTCGTATGTACATAATTTCCAGTGTTTTTATTCAAAAGTTTGCATTTGAATCAGAAAGAACTATTTAACAAATTGTATTGCTTTCCTGTGATTTCCCAGGCACTTAACTGTTCTACTGCTGATACAGCTGTGTACAAGCAGGCTTAAAATCCCTGCCCCATTAAACTAAAATTCTGTTGCAGTTTTTATTCTCCAGTTTGGGTCAATGTTCATCTTCCAAATTGTGAATGGTAAATAGAAGTAGAAGAGAAAATATAATTAAGAAGCACCTTTAAAAATCATGTAGTTGTACTATAGTCCACTCATTTTAAGTTGGGGAGTATAACTGCATAAATATTAAGACATATGAGGATCATCTAATATCAAAACAAACATCAGTCTATGATAAAATTCAGCACGGCTCCGAGCTATAATAATTTGTAGATCATTGGTGATATCCAAGTTTAAGAGTTCTGGGGAGAACAGCCTCCAGCAAATCTTATGAGAAAGCTGAATACTTTTAAGAGTTGATTTTGGCTCTATGTACAAGTTGAACTCTAATACCCTCAGGCGGCTCACTACTAACCTAACCACAGCTGTCACCCTTCAAGATTTGGCCACTTAAGATTATATCCATAAAAATACAGCCATTGAACAAGGAAATCCAATTCTCCAACCAAGATATAAACTGGATTTTCCTTTAGATAACTAAATAAAACTCAATGAAAATCAGTTATAGATTGTTGGCCAGAGAGGTGGGACCCAACGGCCCTACTTTCCACCAAATCTATATAGGTCAACCCTGTAGCTGCCTGCCTGTCAGCCTTGGTTACTACTGAGAGCAAAGATGGGGCTTTATGATAACCATTTGGGGGTTGCCTGATATAAAAGAAGAAAGTAATAAAACATGGACTTTATGACAACCTTTTGATTCTCAAGTAGGGATCAGGTGCCAATCACAAGTAAATCTGCAGATGTCATTTCATGTAGCTTTCTCCATTGACTTTGCAAGCTGCAGAGTCTTACTACCACTTGTTGCCTCCTTCAATGAAAGGCCACTCCGCGTGGAGTAGAGATAAGACAGCCTGGGACTTCCCAAAGGTCAAAGCCTTTTGGAACTTATTTGCATGAATTTTGGAAGCCTCTGGGCTCTCCAAACTCAAACTTTGTGACGCAGATGCTTTATGTTGTGGATATGAGCTGGTGACAACAGTGAACTCAATGAACTCGAGCCACAAAACTTAAAAAGAGAATATGACAGGTCACACTGATTGAAATTTATTCAAATATTCCAGCCAGATACAAATTCCATTTTCTATATGTGATATACATATAGAAAGGCCACTTGTCATAAAAGCCAGATCTAGTATTTAATATCTCTTTTCCTTCTAATTTTTATTTTTGGAGATGATACAATTAATCACATACACACACACGCAACTTGTACATAAACATCATATCACTCCTGAGCCTTTTTTCCCCACATAAAATAAACTCAATGTCTTTTTCTCATACTCTTTCAAGAATTTTCATTAATGATATTTGTTAATAAGTAACTTAATAATTTGTATTTGGAAATATTTAACTCATATTAAAATTGTTCAGAGGGAAATGTATTTCATAGACGAGATGACGTTTCCCCCATCTCAACGTTATGAAAACTGAACTTCCTCTGTTTCACATTAATTTCTATACCTTCCTAATTTTGTTTAATATTGATAGCACTTCCACTACACCTGCTACTCAGGCTGAAAACTTCAGAGACTGCAGAATGGTGTCTTGTTTCTCTATTCTCCCTTCTTTCCTTTCTATTTCCCCCTAACTTTCATCTGTTTCTCATTACTAAATATTAGGTAAAATATTCTCTTTCCTCTCTAAATTCCTTCCCAAGCTTCATCCTAACCCCAGTTGTTTGGACTTCTATACTGTGGCTTACATTTAGTGCACATCCCCTTGTCACTGCCTTATTCTATGTGAGTGCTTGTTACAAAGGTGGAACTTAGTCCCTTAATCCAACCAACTTACCCCTTCCTGGAAGCAAAATTTCTAGTCAATCTCTGCATGGTTTATTACCTCGAAGGTAAGTTAGGTCCTCTGATTCTTAGGAATTGAACGGGAAGCATTTGGGCTTGACCCTCAATTGACATAAGAAGTGGCACCAGTCTCTACTCTTTAATGTTAAGCCATACTCCCTCGTGCATTCCTCCAGGGGTTATTTCCCTCCACATGCACCCCTCCCAACATGTGCTAAGTGCTTCTCTACAAGCCCCTTAGATTCTGGGTTTGGCATCCTGAATTTGGAATCCTGGATATGCTGCTCACTAGATTTGTGAACCTAGGCAAAGTGATCAGCATCTCTGTGCCCCAGTTTCCTACCTGTGAAAAAGGAAACACGGAGAGCACTTCTTTCATACAGTTGTGAGAAATGAGTTAGCAAAAAATTCTTAGAACTATGCCTGGCATCTGAAAAGCACCAAAGAATATTTTCCATTATTTTATTTGGAGGATAAATACATTGGGAACGTCTCAGTTGGGCACTCCAGTTCCTCTTTAGTGGTTTCTTCTCATATGTAGCTTCCTGCCTATCCTCTCTCACCCCTTAAACTCAAGCACTATTTATCACTTTAACATACTGAAATGTACCTGCTCCAGGAAATATTTCTATACATACCCAATATCCTTTCTATTACTTTGTTATTCTTAGTCCTAATTTAGGCAGGTGCATGTGCACGCGTGTGCGTGTGTGTGTGTGTACATCACATATACGTGCACATACATATATAATTCATTGGCATAATTTTAAACAAGTATTACAACTGTCCTAAAATTACCCACATATTGGTTGCTCATCTCCTCAATTAGATTTTAAACTCTCTATCTGCTCATTTTTCCTATCTAGTCCAGGACTGTAGCAACAGCATACTGATTCATTTTTAAAACTCTTCCTTATTATGTGCCAGGTACAATTACATGGGACATTACGCTTAATCCTCACAATGACCCATGAGGTGAATATTATTACCCCCACATTGATGAGCAAACTGAAACCTTGAGACTACATAATTTGTTCAGACAGGACTTAAATCTGAGAGCTTTCCAGGCTCTTAATAATTTTCTCTCCTACAGCGAGTTTACCTACAGTACTTACAAAGCACTTATAGAGAAAAGTGACTAATCTGAATGCTGTCATGAAGTAACATGATCTTCTCTTAGACAAGTCCAGAGAATTAAATTTAAAAGTTTCTGTACTTATAGGAGTATAAGTTTTAAAGTCTGACTGACTTGTGGTCAATACTTAGCTGCAACAATTCCTGATGGCATGAGTTTAGGCAAGTAATCTAATCCCTCTAAGACTTGGTTTCCTCATTGATAAAACAGGATACTATCAACCTCAAAACATTTTTTAGGAATCAAATGGAGAAAACCGTACAAAGCACATAGCTTAACTCTTTAAAACAACTCAACACAAGTGCGGAAAAAAATTCTATGGAAGGCTTAAAGGTGGACTGATGTTTGAGATGAAAAACAAAACAAACATCAGCAGTATCTGGAGGCGCAGAAGCGGGATGACATGGAGGGTAGGGGATGTGGGCGAATTTGACGTAATTAAGTCTTTATCGCATAAACCTAGTTCTGCCTTTATATTTAAAAATTAACATGGTTTATCATTTGTTTCAATTTTCTCAAGTATGTAAAGTGTAAGGAAATCTAAGGATTCATTATACAGTTTTGGTTCTGTAGAGTTGTCATGGAAATACTCTATTTTGTTTATCTTACTTATTTATATATTCTTCCCCTCCGTATACACAGATAGCTTGTCTCCAAAAGGCAGCCAGTTTCACAATTCAAACCAAAAGATCTCCTCCCACCTCCTGGAAGTACAGATAATTGAGCTTGGGTTTCAGTACGACGGCTCATACTGAAAAAAGGAAACGAAAACAACAAATTAAAAATCATGAGAAAGCAAAGAAATTCTGAGTTCCTCTTATATTTATAAACCTACTTCTGAATATCCTCAAACGACTTTTTTTAAAACTGAATTCATTCTAACGCTAGGAGTCATTAATGTGGTAAAATAGTACAAAACAAATTTCAAAGTCACATAATCTCATAATCTTTCCCTGTCAGACTCCCATTTCATCTCCTAATTGTTACTGTATGCAATATACACTGGAGAAGGGATGGCATGAGTAGGTGACCAAAAGGATGCACCTTCTAGTGCCTTCCTAGGCGATCGGGCAAGTGGACTTCTGCATGTATGCCATGAAGAGTACTTTATATACAAATGATGATCACAGTAAACTGACTGATAGAGATAAGTTTGACATGTTTTATTTCAATCAATAGCAAGGTTATTACTTAGCTATCTTTCACAGTAGAGAGCTTTGGCCTCACAGACTTGTGTCATCAGTTCCATATATCTTCACTTTCTCAAGAGTCCTGAGCATCCCCAGATCAAAAACGAAATTACCTTTGGCAAGAGTAATATGCTGCTCAAAAAAGCATAATGCTTTATACAAGTTCTTGGTCATCTAAAGTTTAATATTAAATCTTGCCCTTATCAAAATATTAATACTGCTTCACGGAATAAACATGGTCTTATTACCCACAAAGGGAAATTTCTTTTTCTTTTTTTCAACCCACTGTAGCAATACTGCTATTCTTAAAGATTGTGCTCAAATTTGTAATATAATATTCTTATCTCCTTTTATCATACTGCAATATATTTTTTCATGTGGATAAGACTTATAGGACTACAGTGTCTCTCTCTTAGTTGCCATATTCAGAAAAAGGGTATTTTGATAGCTTTCAGTATTCTAAAAGTTTAGTGCAGGTGTCAAATTTAATTAAAATAAGTGTGTACAAGTAAAAGTTATAGAAAATCAGGCTGAATATAATATATTGATACTGGATCTTCTATTTAAAAGGTCATTTTCAACTTAAAATAGAGATGCTGAAAAATCCAATTTTCTGATATCTACTAATTTTCCTGCAATTTTCTTCTTAAAAATTCGATGAAGATAGCAATCTTATCAACTGAGTATATTTTTTATTGAATATATTTTTGCATATTCTTGCATATGTATGTATGCATGTACATATTTAACAAATGTCACACGTTTACTTCTAGTAGAGTGCCTGACATATATGAGTGGCTAAATAATATTAAATAATTTTAAATATTTGAATTTAGATCTTTAGGATGAGGGAGGAGCATCTAATAATGTTTTTCTTAAATAAAAATATTTATACAGTGAAAGTGGGCCATGAAAATGTCTTAAAAATTCTATCTAGTGGACAGGACATATTTTTCAGTATTATTTAAAGAAGAAAATATTGGAAAAAAGTTCTATGCAGCTTAAATATTTAGATAAATCTATAGAGTGAACTTTAATAATTAAATATAGCCTAGCAGATAGTTAATATAAAGCATGGTGCAATGCACACTTTTATATCTTAATATTTTTTTCTTTTATGTTTGCATTGCTCTTCTAACATAGTCCATGCCTATATTAAACATTAGATACCAGAAAAATATCTGTTTTGAATAGAGAGGTTTTAAAAAGCCTAAACTGTAGATGAGAGAATGTTTTATTCTTTATCTATGCATTTTGGTATTATTTGAACATGAATTTAATGACCAATGCATGCAAATTATGCACTTATATAGTATATGGGTTCCTACACAGCATTCGCTTTAGGTACTCACCTACTTTAATTCCTTATAAAACAATATTACTGGTAGTCAGATTTCACAACTCACACTGCCTTTAGAACATCGAGCTTTTTTTTTATTACTGCCACTTCATTACCTTATTCTAAATCATACCACCGTCCTGTGACCTATTTCATGAAAGGCAGAAATTGTCAGGAATGAACTATCATATTTTAAATCAATATATTCCCTAAAGCAATCTTCTATAAGCCCTTTACCTCCTTTTAGTTGTTGCTGTTAAATCAACTAGGACCTCTCTTTTAATTGATGCTTTTGTACTTTTAGTGACTCTTCTAAAAATGCTTCTATTATTGGGCATGTGTTTTGAATAGGCTCCTTTTCATGGAGTCACTGGAATAACTAGGAACAAAAATAATAAATTTGATGTATTGGTTCACTGGAGATTTAATTTTCTGTGGATCCCTGCTTTTACATTTAGTTAAGGTTTAAGAGCTCAAAGTATTATTCCTGGCAACATGTTAAATGTTTGAGGTATGGATGTATAATGGAATAATGCAATAAATGTCTTGTGTCCATATTGATTTTTTTAGATGAATCTGCTTTGAAAATTCTGGCACCCAGCAGCCCAATAGCATTTAACCATGGTAACCTTTGAGTTTTTTTTAAAGAGTGTGGCACTTCTGTACTCAGGTGTGATCCCCAGCAGACTCTTAGCGAAAGAAGGAGAATTGATCCTAATCCTCTCGTGCCCTAAGGTCATTTCAAGGAATCAGGCCCTCAAGGGCCACACTGGCCAGGAGAGCTAGGCAGCACCAACAAGTCAAGCCACAATGTGATGTTTTCTACGTTGTCTGGTATTACTTTCAAGAAGAAAGTGTTCCTTAAGAATGAAGGAATGACTGGCGTACGTAGCTCTGCAACATGTGACAAACAGCAAGCAGTATTTCATGCCTTCACATGAGACTTGTTAATACAAGTTTTTTGATGTTTTTATGAGATCCCTTAGAAAGTTGGATAAACTAATAAAACAATGAAGGCATTCTCTCTTCACTGAACGTAACTGAAGGACCAACAACATGTGGAAAATCAAGGGAAGTATTTATCCTGCATGGTAGATGCCTCAGGATTCATGCAAACGTGTGATAGCAAAGACAGGCTGTGAAGGGAACGAACAACTGAAGGAAAATAAGGGCATGTTATCTCTCAGGGTCTCTTTCATTTTCAAATCCCTATACTTTCCTGGTCCAAATCCGTGGCATCCGTTAAAGTGAGTAGCTTCCTAAAAGGTCCCTTAGACCTGTCAAAATTTCAAAACAGCTGTGGGAATCTTTTTATATAGCTTTCATTTTCCTAAGATTCAACAGGAAGGGAGGGAAGGAAGGAGGGAGAAAAGAAAGAAGGAAAAAATGAATGAACAAACAAAAGGATAAACAAACTGGTCTTAAGTGAGAAACTTTGATGAAAGATATAGAACCACCAACTATATTACAATATGTTTTTTTTTCTTTTTCTTTTTCAGGCTTTATTTTAGGATCAAGGGGTACATGTGCAGGATTGTAACAGAGGGATATGGTGTAATGCTGAGGTCTGTGGTATAACAGAAACTGTCACCCAGAGAGCAAGCACAGTACCCACTTGTTAGTTTTTCTGCCTATGTCCCCTTCTTTCCTCGTCTGTTTTCTATTTCTCGGTGTCTACTGACCTATCTTTACATCCACGTGTACCCCACGTTTAGCTCCGACTTATAAGTAAAAACATGCAGTATTTGGTCTTCTGTTACTGTGTTAGTTCACTTAGAATAGTGGCCTCCAGCTGTATCCATGTGGCTGCAAAGGACATAATCTCATTTTTATTATGGCTGTGTATACATGGTGTATACGTACCACATTTTCCTTATCCAGTCCACCATTGCTGAGCACCTGTGTTGATTCCATGTTTTTGCTGTTGTGAATAATGCTGTGATAGACATACAGGTACATGTGTCCTTTTGGGAGACGGATTTATTTCCCTTTGGATATATACCCAGTCATGGGATTGTTGGGTCAAATAGTAGTTCAACTCTTATTTCTTTGAGAAATCTCCAAACTGCTCTTCACAGCAGCTGGACTAATTTACATTCCCATCAATAGTGTGTAAGTGTCCCCTTTTCTCCACAGCTTCATCAATATCTGTTGGTTTTTGACTTTTTAAGAAAAGCCATTCTGACTGCTGTGAGATGCTATCTCATTGTGCTTTTGATTTGCATTTCTCTGGTGATTAGTGATAAAGAGCATTCTTTAATGTTTGTTGGATGCTTGTTGTCTTCTTTTGAGAAGAGTTTGTTCATATTCTTTGCCCATTTTTTAATGGGTTATTTGTGCAATTTTGCTGCTTTTTTTTCTGTTTTCTCTTGGTCACTTATCAAGGAGCAATTAAAAAAATCATAACAAAAAGCAGTGGTATGCTCCTTTTTATGTTAAGTATTTCTGTTTATTCTGATGATTTAGGATACGGGTGATTTCCAGTTCATCTTTAGAGCATGTTTTTTTTTTATTACTTTCTTTCCTTTAAAGAGCTGAAAGTAGAAAATTATTGGGGAAAATTATCTTCTATTCATGTTTCATTGTTAAATGTATTCATGTCAGTCTGGCAAAATCACTTTCATCATCCTGAACTGATTTCACTAATATTTCCTCCAGATTGCTTCCATATTACGAGTTATATTTTGACATTCTGCATTCACTATCTTTTAGGGCCCTCATCCATACATTCAACAAAAATTTCTTGAGTGTCTCAGAGTCTGTTATATGTCCACACTTGTGTAGCCCATGGGGTTACAGCAATGACCCAGGAACCCTTGCTTTCAGGTACTTAAGGGGCTGATTCAATAGCACAGTGATCCAAATCATAAATATCCACTTTGTACAAAACCTTTTCAATAACATCTACATCATTAGGCACTTAATCATACATTACTGCTCTTTCTTCAGAGCACCATAAGTAAGCAATTGAGAAAAATAATTCTAAGTCATTTTCCTGAAATAGGGAAACAATGATTTTTATAAACTTCTAAACTTTGCTTCTAATACAAGTACATTTTAGTTTGTTTGCTTCTAATTTTTCAACTTGGTAAAACATCTGTAATGTTAATTGGACCATTTGTCAATTGTCAGCATGTTAGTTTTTTCAGATTTAAATTCTCTCCTCAGCATTCATTTGTCATATCATTTAATATTACAGAGTGCACCCTTTTAAACTGTGTGCCCTACATACAAAACCATCTAGCATAAATAATATCTGAAACCCAGAGTAACGTTAAATTCTTCAACTGATAGAATTGAGCCCTATGAGAACAATATGTAGGCCAGTGAAAATAAGTTTGTTTTGGACAATCCTGACCCCAATAAAAAACTTTTTAGAGTAGAAACATTATCCAAATCTACAGCAGTGGAAACCAATAGTAACTTTTAAAATTCATATGTACCTTTGGCTTAAATTTTATTGGATTAAGTGGCATTTAAGAAGAAAAATACATTCTATGTTCCTTTCACACTATTTCACTACTGCTAACAGATTTTAAACTATCAAGTGACCCCCCCTAAACAAAGCATTACAGCTATGAAGGACTCCAAAGCAATTTTGTAAAATGTTAGTTGGTCTCTGAGGCTGCTAAAGGCCAAACATATGGAAGTTTATTTTCCATTTTTACTGCCTGTAGTTTTATCCAGACCAATGGGCCTTTTATTTCATAGTATTTTCTCAGTCCATTGCTCTAAGTTCTTGGTTCTCACCACAATCAGGATGATGGAAGAAAGCAGAGCTACAATTACCACTGTGAGATCCTATCTGACACACTACTTTCCAAACTGCTATAGCGCCTTAGACTGTCTTTGACCTTTTCCTCATCTCGGTGAGCTATGAAGAAGAAACTCTCCCTGAGCTGTTATTTTTCTCCTCAGATCCATAACTTGTAAAGCCTTCACACTGAGATATCCTGATCTTAAGAGCATACAATCACAATCTATTACCCCAGAAACTTCCTGGAGATTCTAGGTTACTGCTTTTGCTGCCTTTTTTTTTTTTTTTTAAGTAGTACAAAACACTGGTTAGCAGTTGTTTCAAATCAGAAATCAGTCTAGCTGGTGAATTTTATCTGACATAGCATAAATTCATGACTGTGCTGTTTTTGTCTTGCTGAATAAGGGCATATTGAAAATAATTGGAGTGAGGAAAAGTTTCGTTGTTTTCTTCTTTTATGTTCATGTGTTCTTATACTTTGCTGTAATTTATGAATATACTGCCTTGTATTGTTTCATTATATTGTCTCACTATTGGAGTAAGGAAAAGTTTCCTTGTTTTTTTCTTTTATGCACACTTGTTCTTATACTTTGTTGTAATTTATGAATATACTGCCTTGTATTGTTTCATTTATATTGTCTCTCTAGGTGGACTATAAATTCCTCAGACCAGTGAAGAGATTTTATAATTTGTAAAAGCCTCTTTTCATGTCCGACACTGAATAAAATGTAATAAGTAAAGCCTTTCTGAAATAACTAATTGGTTAATTAAATGACCACTTGCTTTGAAAGAAACAAATTCTATAATAATTGTTTATAAAATCAAGCGTTTTGTTTCCAAAGCATCAAAATTAATTTTGAACAAATTCATTAATATTTGTAAGATAAAAAATTATTTGCATTCTTCTGTGGTAGATAATATATATCATACTCAGTTATCATACATAACACATATATACACTATACATATGAAATATAGATATACAAAGATATCACAATACTATCAACTAAGTTGTGAAATCATGTGGCATGAAGTGAGCCAAGTTCTCTTTAAATTGTAAATACAGAATAGTGTGTGTTTTTATCAAAGGAAAATATTTATAGTCTATCTAATCTCACATTCCTAAGAGTTATTCAAAATCTTAGCATTAGAAGTCTCTAAGAATGCGGTTGTATATCCAATGAAATCGATTGTTTTATCTAATCATCTAGATAATGGCTTAACTTTCTGGGTAAAATATAAACTAGCTGGAATCTTTGTTTATTCCCCCGGACAGGAAGTCTCTGGCTGTTTTGTTTGTTTGTGTAATCCAAACACCCAAAACAGTGCATGATGCTTAACGGGAACTCAATAAATATTTGTTGAGTAAATGGCTTCTTATTGTGTACAAAAGAAAATATGTGGGTTTATATTTGATGGAGTTATCTAAGTGAAGGAGACAGGATAAAGGGTTTTGCAGGGAGAAAGCACACCATGTGTGCAAAAGCCCTGTGCAGAAGATAATGAGTAATGTTTGAGAACTGAAAATCCCAAGTGGCTAGAATACAGAAACTGGGAGAAAGTGGTTTAAGATAGCCTCGGAGACATAAACGGGCCATATTATAAAAATCTTTTCAGGTCATGTTAAGAACGCGGTCTTTATCATTAAAGTAATGAGAAGTGGTGAGGAATTTTAGGCAGGGTAGTGGCATAAGCTGATCTGTATTTGAGGAAAATTACACTTGTAAAGCTGAGAAAGGTTGTGGGGGCAGCACGAGTGGAGGCAAGGAGCCCAGTTAGGAGGCCGTCTGGTACTACAAGTGGCAGATGATGTGGGTTGCCCTAGACAATAATGGTGACTATAGAAAGAAGTTTACAGCTTTGATGTAAAGTCACAAAGTACTGTGTATCACCTCCATGCCATTTATCAAACTTTGCAATTGCCCATTTGTTTCTATGACTATAGAGCGATGTCTACCACTACTGATCTCTGCCCTCCATCAAGCTGGCGCTAGGTCTAATTTGTCCATTCTACCCCAGTGCTGAATACCTGGCACACAGTAACTGCTCCATAAAGATCTGTTGATTGCCTGAATGGAATTATATTCAAAATTAAAATTGTGTTATCACAATACATAAAAGTAAAGAGAGTTTTGCTAAACAATCTGTGTCCAAAACTCTTAATTTTAGAACTTTAAAAGAAATTTTCAAGTATATAAAAAACCATAAAATATATAGGAATCCTGGAGTTTAGTATAGCTCACAGAGTTTCTAAAAGCTGGATAGTTTAAGTAGCTCCACCATGCATAGCCCACTATCTTATGATGTAATTTATTGCACTGGCAAATAACTGGGTATTAAGAGTAATTCTTACAATATGACAAAATCTATATTCTTTTCACTTTCACTGTTAATTCTAGTTCTGAAGTCTGGACCAACATACAAAAATTCTAATGCTTTCATTATTTCAAAGTTATTTAAATATTTAAAGATGGTTCTGCAGAATCTACTCTTTCAAGTCTAAATAATTGCAGCTGCTTTTATTTGACATGCTTTCTAGACTTACCATCCCAGACTTCTGAAAATTGTGATGCTTTCTTCCAAATGCCTTTCTTTAGATGCATTTTAGTTTGCCAGTGCTTCTAAAACGTATGGCTACATTTGGAAAGCACCATATTGTATAAATATACAGACATATATTTTTTTTAATTGTATTATTATACTTTAAGTTTTAGGGTACATGTTCACAATGTGCAGGTCTGTTACATATGTATCCATGTGCCATGTTGGTGTGCTGCACCCATTAACTCCTCATTTAGCATTACGTATATCTCCTAATGCTATCCCTCCCCCCTCCCCCCACCCCCTAACCCACAACAGTCCCCAGTGTGTGATGTTCCCCTTCCTGTGTCCATGTGTTCTCATTGTTCAATTCCCACCTATGAGTGAGAACATGTGGTGTTTGGTTTTTTGTCCTTGCGATGGTTTGCTGAGAATGATGGTTTCCAGTTTCATCCATGTCCCTACAAAGGACATGAACTCACCATTTTTTATGGCTGCATAGTACTCCATGGTGTATATGTGCCACATTTTCTTAATCCAGTCTATCATTGTTGGACATTTGGGTTGGTTCCAAGTCTTTGCTATTGTGAATACTGCCACAACAAATATACATGTCCATGTGTCTTTATAGCAGCATGATTTATAATCCTTTGGGTATATACCCAGTAATGGGATGGCTGGGTCAAATGGTATTTCTAGTTCTAGATCCTGAGGAATCGCTACACTGTCTTCCACAATGGGTGAACAAGTTTACAGTCCCACCAACAGTGTAAAAGTGTTCCTATTTCTCCGCATCCTCTCCAGCACCTGTTGTTTCCTGTCTTTTTAATGATGGCCATTCTAACTGGTGTGAGATGGTATCTCATTGTGGTTTTGATTTGCATTTCTCTGATGGCCAGTGATGATGAGCATTTTTTTCATGTGTTTTTTGGCTGCATAAATGTCTTCTTTTGAGAAGTGTCTGTTCATATCCTTCACCCACTTTTTGATGGGGTTGTTTGTTTTTTTCTTGTAAATTTGTTTGAGTTCATTGTAGATTCTGGATATTAGCCCTTTGTCAGATGAGTAGGTTGCAAAAATTTTCTCCCATTCTTTAGGTTGCCTGTTCACTCTGATGGTAGTTTCTTTTGCTGTGCAGAAGCTCTTTAGTTTAATTAGATCCCATTTGTCAATTTTGGCTTTTGTTGCCATTGCTTTTGGTGTTTTTGACATGAAGTCCTTGCCCATGCCTATGTCCTGAATGGTATATCCCATAAAAATGGGATTTTATGATTTTCGGTCTAACATGTAAGTCTTTAATCTATCTTAAATTAATTTTTGTATAAGGTGTAAGGAAGGGATCCAGTTTCAGCTTTCTACATATGGCTAGCCAGTTTTCCCACCACCATTTATTAAACAGGGAATCCTTTCCCCATTGCTTGTTTTTGTCAGGTTTGTCAAAGATCAGATAGTTGTAGATATGCGGCATTATTTCTGAGGGCTCTGTTCTGTTCCATTAGTCTATATCTCTGTTTTGGTACCAGTACCATGCTGTTTTGGTTACTGTAGCCTTGTAGTATAGTTTGAAGTCAGGTAGCATGATGCCTCCAGCTTTGTTCTTTTGGCTTAGGATTGACTTGGCGATGCGGGCTCTTTTTTGGTTCCATATGAACTTTAAAGTAGTTTTTTCCAACTCTGTGAAGAAAGTCATTGGTAGCTTGATGGGGATGGCATTGAATCTATAAATTACCTTGGGCAGTATGGCCATTTTCACAATATTGATTCTTCCAGCCCATGAGCATGGAATGTTCTTCCATTTGTTTGTATCCTCTTTTATTTCATTGAGCAGTGGTTTGTAGTTCTCCTTGAAGAGGTCCTTCACATCCCTTGTAAGTTGGATTCCTAGGTACTTTATTCTCTTTGAAGCAATTGTGAATGGGAGTTCACTCATGATTTGGCTCTCTGTTTGTCTGTTATTGGTGTATAAGAATGCTTGTGATTTTAGTACATTGATTTTGTATCCGGAGACTTTGCTGAAGTTGCTTATCAGCTTGAGGAGATTTTGGGCTGAGATGATGGGGTTTTCTAGATATACAATCATGACATCTGCAAACAGGGACAATTTGACTTCCTCTTTTCCTAATTGAATACCCTTTATTTCCTTCTCCTGCCTGATTGCCCTGGCCAGAACTTCCAACACTGTGTTGAATAGGAGTGGTGAGAGAGGGCATCCCTGTCTTGTGCCAGTTTTCAAAGGGAATGCTTCCAGTTTTTGCCCATTCAGTACCATATTGGCTGTGAGTTTGTCATAGATAGCTCTTATTATTTTGAGATATGTCCCATCAATACCTAATTTATTGAGAGTTTTTAGCGTGAAGCATTGTTGAATTTTGTCAAAGGCCTTTTCTGCATCTATTGAGATAATCATGTGGTTTTTGTCTTTGGTTCTGTTTATATGCTGCATCACATTTATTGATTTGCGTATGTTGAACCAGCCTTGCATCCCAGAGATGAAGCCCACTTGATCATGGTGGATAAGCTTTTCGATGTGCTGCTTGATTCTGTTTCCCAGTATTTTATTGAGGATTTTTGCATCAGTGTTCATCAAGGATATTGGTCTAAAATTCTCTTTTTTGGTTGTGTCTCTGCCGGGTTTTGGTATCAGGATGATGCTGGCCTCATAAAATGAGTTAGGGAGGATTCCCTCTTTTTCTATTGATTGGAACAGTTTCAGAAGGAATGGTACCAGCTCCTACTTGTACCTGTGGTAGAATTTGGCTGTGAATCCATCTGGCCCTGGACTTTTTTTGGTTGGTAAGTTATTGATTGTTGCCTCAATTTCAAAGCCTGTTATTGGTCTATTCAGAGATTCAACTTCTTCCTGGTTTAGTCTTGGGAGGATGTATGTGTCAAGGAATTTATCCGTTTCTTCTAGATTTTCTAGTTTATTTGCGTAGAGGTGTTTATAGTATTCTCTGATGGTAGTTTGTATTTCTGTGGGATCTGTGGTGATATCCCCTTTTTCATTTTTTATTGCATCTATTTGATTCTTCTCTCTTTTCTTCTTTATTAGTCTTGCTAGCAGTCTATCGATTTTGTTGATCTTTTCAAAAAACTAGCTCCTGGATTCATTAATTTTTTCAAGGGTTTTTTGTGTCTCTGTTTCCTTCAGTTCTGCTCTGATCTTAGTTATTTCTTGCCTTCTGCTAGCTTTTGAATGTGTTTGCTCTTGCTTTTCTAGTTTTTTTAATTGTGATGTTAGTGTCAATTTTAGATCTTTCCTGCTTTCTCTTGTGGGCATTTAGTGCTGTAAATTTCCCTCTCCACGCTGCTTTGAATGTGTCCCAGAGATTCTGGTATGTTGTGTCTTTGTTCTCGTTGGTTTCAAAGAACATCTTTATTTCTGCCTTCCTTTCATTATGTACCCAGTAGTCATTCAGGAGCAGGTTGTTCCATTTCCATGTAGTTGAGCAGTTTTGAGTGAGTTTCTTAATCCTGAGTTCTAGTTTGATTGCACTGTGGTCTGAGAGACAGTTTGTTATAATTTCTCTTCTTTTACATTTGCTGAGGAGTGCTTTACTTCCAACTATGTGGTCAATTTTGGAATAGGTGTGATGTGGTGCTGAAAACAATGTATATTCTGTTGATTTGGGGTGGAGAGTTCTGTAGATGTCTATTAGGTCTGCTTGGTGCAGAGCTGAGTTCATTTCTTGGGTATCCTTGTTAACTTTCTGTCTCATTGATCTGTCTAATGTTGACAGTGGGGTGTTAAAGTCTCCCATTATTATTGTGTGGAAGTCTAAGTCTCTTTGTAGGTCACTCAGGAGTTCCTTTATGAATCTGGGTGCTCCTATATTGGGTGCATATATATTTAGGATAGTTAGCTTTTCTTGTTGAATTGATCCCTTTACCATTATGTAATGGCCTTCTTTGTCTCTTTTGATCTTTGTTGGTTTAAAGTCTGTTTTATCAGAGACTAGGATTGCAACCCCTGCCTTTTTTTGTTTTCCATTTGCTTGGTAGATCTTCCTCCATCCCTTTATTTTGAGCCTATGTGTGTCTCTGCACGTGAGATGGGTTTCCTGAATACAGCATGCTGATGGGTCTTGACTCTTTATCCAGTTTGCCAAACCGTGTCTTTTAATTGGAGTATTTAGCCCATTTACATTCAAAGTTAATATTGTTATGTGTGAGTTTGATCCTGTCATTATGATGTCAGCTGGCTATTTTGCTCATTAGTTGATGCAGTTTCTTCCTAGCCTTGATGGTCTTTACAATTTGGCATGTTTTTGCAGTGGGTGGTACTGGTTGTTCCTTTCCATGTTTAGTGCTTCCTTCAGGAGCTCTTTTAGGGCAGGCCTGGTGGTGACAAAATCTCTCAGCATTTGCTTGTCTGTAAAGTATTTTATTTCTCCTTCACTTATGAAGCTTAGTTTGGCTGGATATGAAATTCTGCGTGGAAAATTGTTTTCTTTAAGAATGTTGAATATTGGCCCCCACTGTCTTCTGGCTTGTAGAGTTTCTGCTGAGAGATCAGCTCAGACATGTATTTTTAAAGTTTATGAGACAAAGGGTCAACACCATGCTGCAACTGTGGTTTGATCAGTATTGTGTGCAATGGGTTTGTTGCTTCCCATGATCTTAGCGTTATTCATAAACCATTTAAAAAACTAAAACTGACTGAGGAGAAGTCACATGCCTAAGTTGGGATGTGCTGATTCTTAGTCCATGCTTTCTACCTGCATAATTAGATGTTCTTCTGGATGTTTACAATAAAAAATGATCAAAAGAATAAGTGATCTTTGCCATCATATTCTTCCATTGCTAAAAATATACCATTATAATTGCACATCTAATTTCCAGACAAGATCTCAAAGCACTTAAGTGCGAATACTTTTTAATAAATTTGTCTGGTTTTCATATAGGCACATAGATAATGTTATCGTTATAACTCAAGTTCTCTTTGTATGAAATATAGCTCACCCAGGGAATGCACATCTGTTTTCTGAAAAAGAAATTCAAATTGAGAACCTTGTCAGTGTTAATTAGGATAATAATACAAACCACACTAGTGTAGTTATTTTCACTCATCTAGTAAGCTCTTCAGTAAAGATCTAAAAATGTATTTAAAACACATAAAACAAAATCATGTCTAATTATGAAGGGCAGTTGCTATTTTAATCTGCTTGCAGTTTTCAAACCAGATATAATTTGTTTTAGATGTTGTATCTGATATACTGAAGTCCAATTACTATAGGATAATTAAGTTGGTTGTTAATTGTGGGATGTAACTTAAACAGAATCCATTATAAACTATAATATCTATTATTAGATGACAATCATTCCTATAAATGTTTTCGTTGGCTTAATAAATCAATATGGGTAATTTGAGAAAATATTAAGAAATGTCTAATTTTAAAATGTATTAAATTGTACCTTGTCTTATTGGATCTTCCAATAACATAAAATAGTACTTGTATGAATTTTTAAAACACACTGATATGGACAAATGCAGAAAGACTGAATCTGCATGGGAAAAATACATGTCATAATATATCATACATACAGCTAACATCTATTTTACAATCAACATTTTTTTACTGAGTACCTGATACGTAAGGTTAATCTCTAAGAAATTTAGGTTAGAATCTGTTTTACTTGTGTTGTATAATTTTAAATAAAAATGTTTAATAATATACATATACTACTTTTTAAATATATAAACACTGTGCATAATATATGCATGTTTTCATATATGTATATATTTTTAAACTGGAACACACTTAGGTAATTATGTGTATTCATTTTTCTATAAACAGAGTAGTCATTAGTTTTTCCAAAGATTAAATATTGAATGTAGTTAAATTCAGATTCCTATTCACAGCAGGCTGTTTTCACATAGCAAGTCTATGTGTTAGAACAACAATTATTAGTGAGTACGATAAATACGTCTCAGCTCATAAAATTCAAGAAAAAAATACCATCTAGACAGTAACCTAAAAACTAGACCAGGTAATCATCTGAGGTTCCATTTATTTACATTAATCTTAATTTCTGCATTGTAATTTTCATTTGTTGAATAAATTTCCTCTTACTGCAGATAAGAAGCATTCTACAAATGTACCAGTAGTCCAGCATTTTTCAAACCTCTATTTTGGTGTCACCTAAACACATTTTGAAAGCCCTTCACAAAATATTTAGTTGTTTAATTTTTTGTAAAATTCTAGTCATTGCAAATTACATAATTTTTTAACATGTTGTAATTATTGACTTTTAAAATAAAAATTTTATGTCATTTAAAATGTAGCCAATGGTATCTACGTATCATGGCAATTTTATACTTGTCATTATTCATATAAAAAATAATACATCTTTTCAGCTGTCAGAAATGTAATGTCATGACTCTTCTACTTGAACTTATATATCTATTTCACTTATGCTGACAATTTTATTAAAATTTAATGAATTATTAGGTTTTAGTCTTTTATTGTTCCCCATCGTACTTCTCTGCTTTATAATATGTATGTAAATTGAAATTTAATTTTTGAAAAAGTTTATCAGACTGTAAGGCGCTGAAGTGCTAAAAATTTCTTTTGATAAAGACATAATTGCAATAATTAGTTGTAAAAATGAGTAAAACAACATAAATATATTATGTTTTGTAATAAATTTTATACATAAAGAGCAAAATTTTATTAGAAACTCATTTCTTAATGAGATCTAAGCAGCTCTATTCCCCTGATTAATTTATATATCCAGGGATGAAGATTATTTATTGCCAGACAAAATAGTGGTTCACTATCAATTCTATTCTATTTGATCCATTACCAAATTCCGAATCAATTAGATACTCCTCCAATTTTGTTGAAAGCAAAAAATTCAAAATCATGACATGCAAATGGATTTGGTATTGTTATTAGACTCATTTACTTCCTCAAAGCAAACACTCACATTTGTAATTGTCATTTTATTTAATACTGAGAGTAGGGTTTCTATACTAAGACAATTCAACAATGGTTGCAACACAAGATAGAAGAAGAAAAGGGTGCCCCTTTTTTTGTGTAGTAAGAGGAGCAATTATAGAAGGAAGTGGGAAAGGAAATCAGGCTTAATTTCTCAGTTGTGCTTTTTCAGGCTGATACATATTATTTTTAGTACTTACGAAAATTAGAAGACCTCTGATCTATTTCAGCATTCCACTAGCAAAACAATCCATTCTGAAACAACCTTGAGAGGTATTAACAAATATTCCTAGCCCTCCAGGTCCACATTACCTCAATCCAAGTTTCAATGTCTGAGGTATTCTCATTTTGGAAAATAGGCAGGGCTGTGGAGAAGGGATTCTTTTGTCCCTCACTAATATCCAAAAATTCTACCCACCTCTTCTGAATTTCTTATTTATCTTAATTGTTCTGGACAGCAGTGAGACTGAAAATAATGACAATATGTACCACACCATCTTGAAACCTCTCTTCCTCTGATGATCTTAACCAAAATCATCATTCTGGAGAACAATATACTTTCAAGGCAGGGTGTCATCCCTCCCATCGCCAAACACAGGCACTTACTATTCAGAGTCAGAAGGATCCATTTCTGCAACTACTGAGGATTCAGCTTCACTGGTTGAATTAACTTTGTTTTACTAGTAACACTGATCATAGCTGTTTTGCTTCATTATATAGGTCACATTTTAACATCTTGTCCATACTTATATCAATGAAAAAATAACCATCTATATATGGCATTCCCTTGAGTTAATATAGGCAAACAATTGTCCAGAAAGAAAATGGTGTTACATGGATATAAAGTTTTCTTAAAGACTAATGCTCCTGCTAGTGAAACTTAACTTACATTAAAGCTCACAAATCATCTGACCTAGAGTTTTTCCATGAATTGATATAAGTGTACCAAAATGAAATATGTAGGATTTGCCCATTTCCCTTTTTTGAAAAGTACTCGAACATTTGCCAGTTTTCCAGCCTCAAGTCATCTCTACTATTTACATTCATTTACCAAATATCAAAATCTTTACATATCTATATGCATATATGCATTATTCTCTGCCCTAGGATTTAATTTGCACTTACATAGACACTGCTAATACAAGACATCTAAATTGATTTTAATTTCTCTTAAAATGAGTAACTATTTTACTCTCTGCATTTTGAGAATATTTTCTGGACAGAAAAATAAGGAAGCACCAAGGTGGGAGGATCACTTGAGGCCAGGAGTCTGAGACCAGCTTGAAGCAACATAGCGAGACTCCCATCTCTATTTTAAAAAAAAACAGCTGGTTGTGGTGGCACACACGTGTAGTCCCAGTTACTCGGGAGGCTGAGGTGGGAGGATTGCTTGAGCCCAGGAATTCAAGGCTACAGTCACACCACTGTACTCCAGGCTAAGAGACAGTGCAAGATCCTGGAAAGAAGAAAGAAAAGAAAAGAAGGAAAAAGAAAAAGAAAAGAAAAGAACAGGAGGGGAGAAGAGAGGGAAGGAATGAAAAGAGAAAAGAAAGAGGAGAGAGGAGAGGAGGAAACAAAGATGAGGAAGCAAAATATTAATTTGATTAAATTAATCGTAATGTGCTGTTTCTACACTAATTACAATGTAGAATGCTTTCTGTTTTCATCAATTAGAACAACAATGTATTTATATTTTTGAATGCAGCATTTTAAATATTGGATATCATCTACTTAAGCGGACACACAAGCATAGATGCTTAATGTGTGAACTACTCCATTTCCATAAGCATTTAAATCACAGGTATATATTCTGCTAAATGTATTCCACTGAGGTGGTTATTGTCTGAGGACTTAATTTCCCTTAGGGTAGTTTTTACACTCTAATATTATCCTTAGCGTAAAAATACTAGGATTTTTTCATGTGGTAATATTGGTATCTGTTCTCAAGACTCAAGCTACAACCTTAAAATTTTTCTCTGAATGAGATCTTTTATATAGTCTTCACAAAATAAATATTACTCATCTCTAATAATTTGTATTAATTTGAAATATCAAATTATTGTCCATATTCTGATATTTAATAGTTCCAAATATTTAATAATTCAGGATAGACTAAGAGTGAACTGGAAAATTTCCCAGTCTTAAAAAGTGACAACACATTAACTTAGTCATAACTAGTCATAACTTAGTCATAACTAGGTGCATAAGAAATGAAATGCCAAAGTTAACACCAGGTCCAGGTAAACTTATAAAGCAGAAATATACAAACAGGCAGGGTAAATTGGAGCACATGAGCCTTCTATTTGTATATGAGTCTCAAATGTATGGATGTCAGGATTGGAATATTTCTAAGTTATTATTCTAATCAAGTCCTGTAGCATTTTTTGAGGACTCTACTCTTACAGGAGCCATAATAGCACCTAGAGATACAAACTTCTTAACCATAAAAGCTATTCTCCATGTCATCACACTAAAGAAATGAGCACAGATATGCCAATAAATAACGTGCCCAGGGCATGGTGGCTCACGCCTGTAATCCTAGCACTTTGGGAGGCTGAGGGGGGCGAATCACAAGGTCAAGAAATTGAGACCATCCTAGCCAACATGGTAAAACCCTGTCTGTACTAAAAATACAAAAATTAGCTGGGCGTGTTAGCACACACCTATAGTCCCAGCTACTCGGGAGGCTGAGGCAGGTGAATTGCTTGAACCCGGGAGGCGGAGGTTGCAGTGAGCTGAGATCATGCCGCTGCAATCTAGCCTAGTGACAGAGCGAGACCCCATCTCAAAAAAAAAAAAAAAAAAAATGAATTGCTCAGGGAAGGGAGTAATTATTCTTCCTCTCTGGGAGAGGTCGGTGACTATTTCATAGATAACAACCAGGCCGCTTTGGTAGATGAATACTCATTTAACAGGAAGACACATAGCTAGTGAATATGAAGTTCTCTTCTGCTCATATGAGATAAAAAATTGTCTTAAGGAGTGACCAGGGCCCACTGCTGCCACCACTGACACATGTGAATGCTGCCGGGGGACCTCAGGGCCAGCCCACCCAGTATATTAGTCTTCAGCAAAGTCTCATCACAGCCTCCACAAACAACCACAGCCTAAGCCACTGAGGAACTCAAGGACAATACTGATGTTGATCACAGCCAAAGAAATCATATGGAGACTATACTATGGTGCTCACCCCGAACCAAACCAAAGTACCCTACCCAGCCAACATTATAGATCCATCTACAGGAAAAAGTATTTTTCTATGAAAATAATTTAATAGGAAAGCTATATCATAAATCTGGAAGAAATTACTGTTAAGCTAGATGCACAAATATTAACTTAAAAACACAGGAAACATAAAAAAGTGAGGAACCTAACACTTTTGAAGGAAAATAATAATTCTCCAGTAACATACCCCAAATAAAAGGAAATCTATGAAATATCTGAACTGAAAAGGAATTCAAAAGAATGATCTTAAGGAAACTCAGTGAGACACAAGGGAATACAGAACATATAATCAGGAAAACAATTCATGATCTGAATAAGAAATTCAACAAAGGGATATTGTAAGAAACAACTAAACAAAAATAGAGGAACTAAAGAATTCTATAAAATAAAAATACCATCAGGACGTTAACAAGAGACTGGATCAAGCAGATGAAATAATTTCAGAACTTAAAGAGAGGTCTTTTGAAATAGCACAATCAGACAAAATAAAAAAAGAATAAAAAAGAATGAAGAAAGTCTACATGACATATGGGACACCATCAAGTGAACAAATAACACAATTTTTGGAATTTCAGAAAAATAAGAGATGAGAAAAGACATTAAAAATCTATTTTATGATAAATCTCCAAACTGCTTTTCACAGTGGTTGAACTAATTCACATTCCCACCAACAGGATATAAGTGTTCCCTTTTCTCTGCAATCTTACCAATATATGTTATTTTTTATCTTTAATAATGGCCATTCTGACTGCTGTGAAATGGTACCTCACTGGGGTTTTGATTTGCATTTCTCTAATGATTACTGATGTCGAGCATTTTTTTTCACGTATTTGTTGGCCAAAACTATGTCTTCTTATGAGAAGGTGTCTTCATATCCTTTGCTCATTTTAATGGGGTTGTTTTTCTCTTGTTGATTTGCCTAAGTTCCTTATAGATTCTGAATATTAAATCTTTGGCAGATGCAGTTTGCAAATATTTTCTCCTATTCTCTAGGTTATCTGTTTACTCTATTGATAACTTATTTAGGTTTACCTTGTCAATTTTTGTTTTTGTTGCAATTGCTTTTGGGGACTTAGTCATAAATTCTTTCCCAAGGCTGATACCCCGGATGGTATTTCCTAGGTTTTCACTAGGATTCTTATAGTTTTAGGTCTTACATTTAAGTTTTAATCCATCTTCAGCTAATTTTCATATAGGATGAAAGGTAGGGGTCCTGTTTCATTCTTCTGCATATGGTAAGCCAGTTATCCTGGAATTTAGGTATACTATTCAAGTCAGCAATCCCGTTACTGGGTATATATTGAAAGGAAAATAAAACATTCTACCAAAAAGACACAGGCACTCATATGTTTATTGCAGCAATATGCACAATAGCAAACACATTGTGTCAACCCAGATGCCCATAAATATGAACTAGATAGGGAAAGTATTTGTACATATATGCCATGGAATACTGTGCAGTCATAAAAAATGATGAAATCATGTTATTTTCAGCAACATGGATGTAACTGGAGACCTTTAGCCTAAGTGAATTAACACAGGAACAGAAAACCAAATACTAAATGTTTTCACTAATAAGTGGGAGCTAAACATTGAGTACACATGGGCATAAAGATGAGAACAATAGACACTAGGACTACTAGAGGGTAGAGGATAGGAATGGAGGCAAGCGTTGAAAAACTATGAGATAACTACCTGGGTGATGGAATCACTTGTACACCAAACCTTAGCAACATGCAATTCCCCCATGTAACAAACCTGCACATGTACTCCTGAACCTAAAATAATTTTTTTAAAAAACGAATGAAATAATGAAATAGGGGAAAATTTCTTAATTCTTGGAAGACATATAGACATCAATATTAAAGAAGATAAAAGTTCCCAAAAGACTCAACCCAAACAGATCCTTTCCAAGGCACATTAAAGTCAAACTGTCAAGTCAAAGGAAAAGAGAGAGAATTATATTTTTAAAAAAGCAGGAGAAAAGCATAAAATCACATATAAGGGAATTCCCAACATATTAACAGCAGATTTCTCACCAGAAGCCTTATACGCCAGGAGAAAATGGGATTATATAGTCACGTCAAAAGAAAAAAATGCTACTTAAAAATACTTTACCCAGCAAAGTTATCTTTCAGAAACAAAGATGAAATAAAGTATTTCCAAGACAAGCAAAAACCAAGGGAATTCATCACAACTATATTGACCCTATAAGAAATGTTTAGCAGAGACCTACATCTGGAACTAAATGATAACATCTACCATCATGAGAATATATGAAAGTTTTTTGTTGTTTTTTTATTTTTTTATTATTGTACTTTAAGTTTTAGGGTACATGTGCACAATGTGCAGGTTTGTTACATATGTATCCGTGTGCCATGTTGGTGTACTGCACCCATTAACTCGTCATTTAGCATTAGGTGTATCTCCTAATGCTATCCCTCCCCACTCCCCCCACCCCACAACAGTCCCCCGAGTGTGATGTTCCCCTTCCTGTATCCATGTGATCTCATTGTTCAATTCCCACCTATGAGTGAGAATATGCAGTGTTTGGTTTTTTGTCCTTGCAATAGTTTACTGAGAATGATGTTTTCCAGTTTCATCCATGTCCCTACAAAGGACATGAACTCATCATTTTTTATGGCTGCATAGTATTCCATGATGTATATGTGCCACATTTTCTTAATCCAGTCTATTGTTGGACATTTGGGTTGGTTCCAAGTCTTTGCTATTGTGAATAGTGCTGCAATAAACATACGTGTGCATGTGTCTTTATAGTAGAATGTAGTCAGTGTAGCTCCCAGCAATGACATTGTCTCCTTCCTTCTGCTGAAGGGGAGGAGAGTGAAGAATAAAGAGGAGTTTCTTTTGCATCTTGGATACCAGCTTAGCCACAGTAGGAAAGCGTACCAGGAAGACTCCTGAGGCCCCCAATCCAGTCCCTAGCACCCTGCAACCAAAAGGAAACCTGCTTTCTTGAAAAGAAAGACCCAGTCCTTGCAGGATTAATTCCCTGCTGACTCAAGAGCCCTGGGGCCCTGAATAACAGCAGTGATATTCAGGTTGTACACTGTGGGTCTTGGGCTCTGAGTCATGTTGACTACAGGTGTCACTCAGAGCATTTCCAGCTGTGGTGGCTATGGTGGAAGACTCCTTCTATTTCATAAAAGCAGAGAGAAATGTAAAGAGGACATTGTCTTTTACCTTAGGTACCAGCTCAACCACAGTGGGGTAGAGCAACAATCAGGCTCTTGGGGTCTCCAATTCCAGGACTTAGCTCTTGAACAGCATTTCTGGACCAGCCTTGGGCCAGAGGAGAGCCCACTGCCCTGAAGGGTGAGTTCCAAGCCTGGCAGAATTTACTGTAAGAGCCTGACTGAAGAGCCCTTGGGCTTTAAGTGAACACTGGTGGTGGCCTGGTGGAACCCCCATGTGGGCCAGTGGAGGTGGTGCCTATAGGAAGAGTCTCCCCTGCCTTGAAAAAGAGGAGAGAAAAGCAGGAAGGATTTTATATTGTGGCCTGAGTGCCAGCTTAGCCACAGTAGAATAGAACTTCAGGCAAACTTCTAAGGCTTTTGACTCCAAACCCTGGCTCACAGACAGCATTACTGGACTTGCCTAGGGCCAGGTGGAGCCTGGCACCCTGAAGAGAAGGACACAACATGACTAGCTTTGCCACCTGCTGATTTTAGAGCCCTAGGGCCTTGAGAGAACATAGGTGGTAGCAAGGTAGTGGTTACAGTGGACTTTGGGCGAGACTCAGTGCTATGCTGGCTTCATGTGTCACCCAACACAGTCCCAGTGTTGGTCACCACAGGGGTGGTTATATCACCACACCCCCTGTTCCAAGTGGCTCAGCACAAAGAGATCATTTTTGTCTGCTAGAAAGTAAGGGAAAAGGGAAAAAAGTAAGGGAAAAGCTCTCTGTTTGGTAATCCAGAGAACTTTTCTGGATCTTATTCAAAACCACCAAGGCAGTTCCTCTACAAGTCTGCAAAAACCACAACACTATTGGGCTTGGGGCCCAAGTCCCTTTGAATACCTGGAAAGCCTTCTCAAGAAGGAAGGGAAAACACAAGCTCAGACTATGAAGACTACAATTAAAACATAATTATTCAATTCCCAAATACCGACAAATGTCTACAATCATCACAATCATCCAGGAAGACATAACCTCACCAAATGAATTAAATAAGGTACCAGAGACCAATCCTAGAAAAACAGAGACAAATGCCCTTTCAGACAGATAATTCAAAATACCTGTTTTAAGGAAACTCAAAGAAATTCAAGCTAAGACAGAGAAAGTATTCCGTATTTTAGCAAATAAACTTAACAAAGGGATTGAAATAGTTGAAAAGAATCAAGCAGAAATTCAAGAGTTGAAAAATGCAATTGACATACTGAAGAATGCATCAGAGAAACTTAATAGCAGAATTGATTCAGCAGAGGAAAGAATTAGTGAGCTTAAAGACAGACTATGTGAAAATACATGTTCAGGAGATAAAGAAGAAAAAAGAATAAAAACAATAAAGCACACCAATAAGATATAGAAAATAGCCTCAAAAGGGCAAATCTAAGAGCTATTGGTTTTAAACAAGAGACAGAGAAAGAGATAGGGGAGATAGTTTATTGAAAGATATAATATCAGAGAACTTCCCAAATCTAGAGAAAGATATCAAGATACAAGTACAAGACAGTTATGAAACACCAAGCAGATTTAACTCAAAGACTATCACAAGGCATTTAATAATCAAACTCCCAAAGTCAAGGATAAAGAAAG